>NC_133619.1:646237896-646579324 GCF_048593235.1 Sminthopsis crassicaudata | reverse complement strand
AATCCACACCTTTATTTCAAATCTTTAAAAGGAGTTTACACTTTTAGACTGCTGAAAAGGAGTTTACACATTTAAAGGAGTTTACACCTTTAAAAGGACCAAGTTCATTGGCCATAGGAGTTCTCACAAGCCCATTCTCTTTGAGGATAAAAGAAGGCAACATTGAATGTGAAGAGCAGTCTAAACTGGGACATTGAATTGGGACGGCTGTCTGGATTGAGTCAAAGAGAAGACGTCCGTGGATTCGAAAATCCAGCAATCCCACACTTTTGGAGGGGAAAGCTCCAGAAGCCTGCCAAGAAACCTGCTCACAGAAGAAAAGATTATACAGAAAAGAAACCTCCTCCCAGAGAAGGATTACAATTGAGAGACGATCAAGAACATTACAGGAGGGAAATCCATAAAGTGTAATTATAAAAATATAATAACACAGATAAATCATTGTTTAATTTGATTTTTAAAATATAGACAAGAAAACCAAATCACTAGAATCAAAACTGAAAAGGATGCATATAGCACTATGATGAAAATAAAGCAATCATAAGGAATTTAGGGTTAGAGTCGGGAGTCGGGAGGGTTAGAGTCGGGAGGCATTTTGCCTCATTCTGTGCCAGTAAATTTAACAATTTCAGTGAAATGGAAGAATACTTTAAAAATTCTAAATTACCAAGATTAGTAGAAGAGGAAATACAATGTCTAAATAGAGGTATATTAGGAAAAAAAAAGAAATTGAACAACACATGAGTTCCTAAGAAAAAAGCACCAAGACCAGATATATTTACAACTTGTCACCCCTTACATAAAAAGAGGGGACCCTGCAAGTGACTCAAATCTATGGGCATTCTCAGCAAAAAATAATTTCAGAAGATGAGATCATTCCCCCCCTGCTCAAAGAGGACTCTGAGCCACATTTGTTTAAAGAGGGGGAACTGGAAGTGTTTGCTAAATGGACACCCATATTATCCAGAATCTGGTTGGGTCTCCTATTATAATGTATGTGAGAGTTAGAATGGAAGAAATTTTCCCATCTCAGATTTGGGATTCCATGATGTTTTCAGGACCCTTAGAGATATACTGTACAGCATGTTAAAAAATAACCACAGGTATTTCTAACTGCAGATACCATTTTAAGGAGACTCTGGAGAGCCTGAAGACAGGAGTGCCAGGAAAACAAAGCCAGATGGGATTCCAGGAAAAAGTCTTCCTTGACCTAGAAGAATGGTTAGAAAAGACAGGGGCCCTTGAGAAGTCAAGACTAGGATCTCAGTCCTTGTAGTTGTGAGAGGAGTAGAAGAAAGTTAGTAAACCCCTTCTGAAGAGTGTAGAACCTTTCCCCCATCCCACCCTTAGGCTATGAGGCTTAGAAACTGGAATAGTCATGAGTGTCCACTCTGAGACAATGTAGCCTAAAGGTCCATTAGAGAGGCCAGGCAGGAGCAGTTAGGATGTAATACAGTCCTATGGCCTGGAGATCTCCAGATGTGATTAGCTATGAGTACATAGGGACTACTTTCATGGGTGGGATCTCCAGCCAGTCAAGAGTCCCAAACACTCTGAGACTGCTTCAGGTACAGGAGGTATTTCTGTCACTGATTGGCTGTGCCTGTGACCTCATGGACCCAATATAAGTTCAGTGGAGAGGGAGCCAGGACCCTTTTTTCACCTGGAGCTCAGATGAAAGAAGAGAGACTAAAGAGTGCAGGAAGTCATACAGTAAGATGTAAACCACCTGAATGAAGTCTTTGAGCTTACCTGCTAAAAACACTCAGGAGCTCTGTTATGCTTAAATTACATGCATATGAGATAGCAGCTAGAGGATTTCTAAAGGCCTCAAGAAGAGGTAAGATTGATATTACTATTTACCAGAGATTTCTCTGATGCCCTAAGAATTAGGAGAGACTGGCAATAGCAAATGCAACTATAGCATGTTGCAATGTATTTGAGATTGGTTATTGTCTTTAGTTTTCCAAGAGGATCAAAATAACATCACTATGTTAGAGTGTATCCATTTGCAGCTGATCATACCAATATGAGCTCAGAAGGCTATGCCATGGATCGGGTAGAAATAGGGGCCATGAAGATTTGGGGTAGCTTCTCTAATTCTGCTTATCTCAGATTTCTTCTGAGTTAATTCACTTTTGCTTTGCTCATAGAGCACAGCACCTTCCCTAAGAAGGATATACCATGCTGGGAATGCCAGTGTCTCCCATGTCATACAGTCAATTCTAAAGTTCTTCAGAGAGACCTTGAAAATGTCTTTTTCTGGCCAACTTGTGGCCAGATAATTTGCTCTGTATGAATTCTCTATAAAACTGTCTTTCTGGCAAGTAAACATTTGACATTCAAACAATGTGGCCAGCCAATTAGAGTTCTACTCTCTGCAATAGAGTTTGAGAGTGTGACAGTTTAGTTCAAGAAAGGACCTTAGTGTTTGATCCTTTATCCTGACAGGATATCTTCAAAATCTTTCAAAGAAAAATTGTATGGAAACAATTCAGTTTCCCAGTGTGGCACTGGTGGACTGTCCAGGATTCCAGGCATACAACCATAAGGTTAGGACAAAGGCTCTGTAGGCTTTCTTTTTGGTAATCAGTCTAATACTTCTCTGCCCCACTTTCCTTTGGAGCCTCACAAAATATTTCTGACAATCCTCAAGTCAACTTCACTATCAATGTGACCTCCCTGGAATTGCCAACATAAGTGAACTCATCCACAGCATTCAGAACTTCTCCATTTGCTATAACTAAGGTTTTATAGATGGCTGGTGTGGTGCTGGCTGATGGAGGACCTGGGTTTTCTAGATGTTCAATTAGCAGGAGTAGCAGAGAACTGATGCATCCTTTGTTGCACCTCAGCTTCAGGGGCTGCATTGAGGGCACAATCATCTGCAAACAAAAAATCAGGCACCAATACTCCCTTTAGTTTTGACTTGTAGCCTTTTAAAGGAGAAGAATTAGCCATCAGTGTGGTAGCTGACTTTGATGCTATGTTTCTCCTCCTTGGAGGGGTTTGAAAACATCAGGCTGAAAAGCCTGGGAGCAAGCACACAGCCTTGTTTGACTCCACTGGTGACTGGGAAAGCTGAAGAGCATTGTCCATTGTCCAGAGTGGCAAGCACACCATAGTGAGGAACAATACTGATGAACTTCTCTGTATGCTTAAATTTTGAAATAATTTTGCATGAGTCACTAGTGATTGAAAATATTAAAGACCTTGGTCAAATCTCTAAATGTTGTATACAGATTTCTGTTCTCACTCCTGGCATTTCTCCTGTTATATAGAAGCAAACACCATATCAACTGTTCCTTGGCCCCTTCAGAAGCCACCCTGGGTCTCAAGTAGATGATCTTTTTCCAGATGGAGCTTCACACTTTTTTTTTTCTCAGTTATTTTTAAAATTAATTTTATAACTATACTTTTTTTGACAGTACATATGCATGAGTAATTTTTTTATAACATTATCCCTTGCATTCATTTTTCCAAATTTTCCCCTCCCTCCCTCTACTCCCTTCCCTGGATGACAGGCATTCCCATACATATTTAATGTGTTACAGTGTAACCTAGATATAATATATGTGTGTAAAACCAAATTTCTTGTTGCACCGTAAGAATTGGATTCCGAAGGTATAAGTAACCTGGGTAGAAAGACAATAGTGCAAACAGTTTACATTCAATTCCCAGTGTTCCTTCTCTGGGTGTAGCTGTTTCTGTCCATCATTGATCAATTGGAAGTGAATTAGATCTTTATGTTGAAGATATCCACTTCACTCAGAATATATCTTAATATAGTATCATTGTTGAAGTGTATAGTGATCTCCTGGTTCTGCTCATTTCACTCAGCATCAGTTCATGTAAGTCTCTCCAAGCCTCTCTGTATCCACCCTGCTGGTCATTTCTTACAGAGCAATAATATTCCATAACATTCATATACCATAATTTACCCAACCATTCTCCAATTGATGGGCATCCATTCATTTTCCAGTTTCTAGCCACTACAAAAAGAGCTGCCACAAATATTTTGGCACATACAGGTCCCTTTCCCTTCTTTACTATTTCTTTGGGATATAAGCTCAGTAGTAGCACTGCTGGATCAAAGGGTATGCACAGTTTGATAACTTTTTGGGCATAGTTCCAAATTGCTCTCCAGAATGTCTGGATTCTTTCACAACTCCATCAACAATGCATCAGTGTCCCAGTTTTCCCACATCCCCTCCAACATTCATTATTTTTTCCTGTAATCTTAGCCAATCTGACAGGTGTGTAGTGGTATTTCAGAGTTGTCTTAATTTGCATTTCTCTGATCAGTAGTGATTTGGAACACTTTCATATGAGTGGAAATAGTTTCAATTTCACCCTCTGAAAATTGTCTGTTCATATCCTTTGACCATTTATCAATTGGAGAATTGTTTGATTTCTTATAAATTAGAGTCAGTTCTCTATAAATTTTAGAAATGAGGCCTTTATCAGAACCTTTAACTGTAAAAATATTTTCCCAATTTGTTACTTCCCTTCTAATCTTGCTTGCATTAGTTTTGTTTGTACAAGCCTTTTTAATTTGATGTAATCAAAATCCATTATTTTGTGATCAATAATGATCTCTAGTCCTCCTTTGATCATAAATTCCTCCTCCTCCTCCACAAGTCTGAGAGGTAAACTATCCCATGTTCTTCTAATCTATTTATGATCTCAATCTTTATGCCTAAATCATGGACCCATCTTGATCTTATCCTGTTATATGGTGTTAAGTGTGGGTCCATATCTAATTTCTGCCATACTAATTTCCAGTTTTCCCAACACTTTTTTTCAAATAATGAATTCTTATCAAAAAAGTTTGTATCTTTGGTTTTGTCAAACACTAGATTGCTATAATTCTACCCTATTTTGTTTTGTGTACCTAACCTGCTCCACTGATCAACTAGTCTATTTCTTAGCCAATACCAAATGGTTTTGGTCACTGCTGCTTTATAATATAGCTTTAGATCAGATACAGCTAGACCACCTTCATCTGATTTTTTTTTCATTAATTCCCTTGAAATTCTCGACCATTTATTCTTCCATATGAATTTTGTTGTTATTTTTTCTAGGCCATTAAAATAGTTTCTTAGTGGTCTGATTGGTATAGCACTAAATAATTAGTTTAGGGAGTATTGTCATCTTTATTATATTCACTCAGCCTATCCACAAGCACTTAATGTCTTTCCAATTATTTAAATCTGACTTTATTTTTGGGCAAGTGTTTTGTAATTTCGCTCATATAATTCCTAACTTTTCTTTGGTAGATGGATTCCCAAATATTTTATACTCTTGACAGTTGTTTTGAATGGAATTTCTCTTTGTATCTCTGGCTGTTGCATTTTGTTGGTGATGTATAAAAATGCTGAGGATTTATGTGGATTTATTTTATATCCAGCAACTTTGCTAAAGTTGTGAATTATTTCTAATAACTTTTTATTAGAATCTCTGGGGTTCTCTAAGTATACCATCATATCATCTGCAAAGAGTGATAGTTTGGTTTTCTCATTACCTACTCTTATTCCTTTAATCTCTTTCTCGACTCTTATTGCCGAGGCTAGCATTTCTAATACAATATTGAATAGTAATGGTGATAGTGGGCAACCTTGTTTCACTCCTGATCTTACTGGGAAAGGTTCCAGTTTATCCTCATTACATATGATGCTTACTGACAGTTTTAAATATATGCTCCTGACTATTTTAAGGAATGGTCCATTTATTCCTTATACTCTCAAGAGTTTTTAGTAGGAATGGATGTTGTATTTTATTAAATGATTTTTCTGCAGAGTTTTCTCCTCTTTTTAAGGAGGATTTTGGCAAGACTCTTGCTAGCAGAGAGAGAGAGACAGAGACAGAGACAGAGAGACAGAAAGAGATAGAGAGACAGAGAGAGATAAAGACTAAGAGACCGAGACAGACAGAGATAGAGAGACAGAGAGATCCTCCCTGGAACTGTCACACTCAAATAAATTCCATTTAATTTATACAGATGGACAATGGAAGCATTCCTGAATTCCTAGGGCATAACCTGTTCTTGCTACGTAATCTAGAAAATGTCAGTCAGCTTTTGTATGAGCATTGGCCCCCCACCTTGTGAATCTCACCTGATGTATAAAATATGATGTCCACTAAGTTCCCTTTTAGTTCTAAATCAATGATATTATGATCCTGTCATCATATGATTGCTTACATTTAATAGCAATTTCTCTCAAGGGAGTGATTTTGTTATAAGTTACATAGCAGAACCAGATCCAAAGGAACAGTTTATCACTAGAACTCATGAACCTTCATAATGAGATTTGTTGGAGAATATCATATGTAACCAGCCGAGGTATTGAGCAGAGTGAAGATGGGGGGTGTTTTGATTCATTGGGTACACATCCCAAGTTGGTGGTCCAGAAGAAATAAGGGCACCACAATTGCCTTAGCACAGGAAAGTAGTCTAATGGCATTCAAAGCCTTTTCTTTACTTAGAACTTCAGCTAAGGAGTGATTGATTTTAACTTGAAGCAAACAATCAGTGGCTTCAGCATGGATTGATGATGATCTGTTAAGAACACTATGGAAGTGTTGAGCCCATCTCTAGTATCATAGCCTCATCACTAATGACTGTGACTTCATCAGCACTAAGTAGTTGAGATGTTTCAGCAGACAGACTAAACCAGGTTGAGGATAACCAAGAGGATCTCAAACCCTAAAATGAATCTGAGAACACTGAAAGCATTCGGATAACACAAAATAGAAAGAAAATCCTCTCTAGAGGTACAATGAGGATGCACACTGGACATGGGAGCACTCAGAGTTTTCTAAATCCCAAAGACTCAGGTTCAGAGGCCCTCACTTCTCAAATCTAATTATTGTGACCTAATCTCTAGTCCTACCAGTCCCACTTCCATGTCACTCTCTCCTGCAGAGTACGGAATTTTTAATATTCATTAGTAATTACTGTTGAGGAATTGTGATTAATCAGCATAATTGCTTTTGTGATTTGCACCTTAGGGATATAAAGACAACATTATACATGTTTCTGGAGAATTGATTACTATTACTCTGGGTGCAGATCAGATCAGGGAATCTTGTTTTATAAGGAGGACCTTGCACATGTTTCCCCATATATGCATACATATAACCAAAGTTTGCATCATTGTTGGAGTTATCCTCAGGACCAGAAACAGAGACAAAAATGAGGGGAATTTCTGTTTCACTCTCAGTCACAAAGATTCTGTCCTCAGAGAAAGAGCATGTCCAGACAGGAAGTGGAGGGGAAATACAGAAATGGTGCAAGCTGTTTGTGGGTTGCAGAGAGGGAAGCCTCTGAAACAGGGACTGTGATATCTTTTTCTTCAGAATCTGAGAAATATTGGTCCCAGTGGGGATATCCTCTTGCACCTCTAAATTCAGCTTAGGTCTCTTTCCTCTCCTTTTCAAAGTCCTCTAATATCTGTGACTTTTCTCTCTTCCCCCTCTACATCCATTTTATGCCATTTCTGTTGGTCCTTCTTTATACCTCTTTATTGAGTAGATAAAAATATATGTATCAGATAGGACATCAAGAGAAAAATGGAAAGATATATTAAATAAATTCAGTGTCTGAACACCACCACAACCTCTTTCCTGTATATCTATAGGTCACTGCTGGTCTTATACACTATGATCTGGATCAGTGCTCTTTGAAATGCTGTGGGAATGATTGGAAAGATAATTAATTAAATTCTCACAATTTCTCATAGCAGTGAAGAGATACTGGACTCGCATTCAGGAAGACCAGAGTTTACATCCCATCTCAGACATTTACTAGCTCACTCAACATCTCTGCCTCACTTTCTTGATCTGTAAAATATGATGGCCACTAAGTTCCCTTTTAGCTCTTAATTAATGATATTAGGATCCTGTAATCATATGATTGTCTACATTTAATAGCAATTTCTCTCTAATTGAATGATTTTGTTACAAGTTCCATAGTAGACCAGAGAAAAAAGAACAGTTTGTGCCTAAATCTTATGAACCCATCATAATGAGGTTTGTTAGAAAATGTCTTATGTGACCAGCTAAGATATTGAGCAGAGTGAAGATGGGGTGGAGGTGGGGGAAATATTTGGATCCTTGAGTAAACATCTCAAGTTGTGTGTCCAGAAGTAATGAGGGCACCACAGAACCCTGTAGACTAATCAGCCATAGTGGGTGATAGCATGGACAGAACACCACAAGATGGACTGTAAGTCTGACAAAATCCCAGATGAGGTGGCTGTCCCACAAAATGGCTCTCCACCTTTCATATTTTTATATAGTTAATTTTCCATTTCTAACATGTCAGGGATGTTTCAGGTTTAAACTTCTCAAGGATTGGCTAAAGGTGGTGGCTTGTTTGTGATCATAACATTAATTTTTATTATCTCCCCTCATGCAGATTTTTTTTCCCTGAGACAAGTGGGTTAAGTGACTTGCCCAGGATCACACCTAGGAAGTGTTAAGACCAGATTTGAACTCAAGTCCTCCTGACTTCAGGGCTGGTGTTTTATCCACTGAACCACCAAGCTGCCCCAATTTTAAAATTTCTTAAAATATAATGGCTAAGCTCTTTTTTGGGTCATGGATTTTAGGAAATCCAATTCTTTGTATTTTTTCTCCTTGATATGTTTTCCTGGTTGGTTGGTGTACAATTTCTTCTATTTTTCAAAATTCGATCTTGTACTATTTTTCTTTTTCTCAAAGATCATTGACTTTAATGGGGTACTATCTAATTTTCAGGAAGTTTTTCATTAGCATGAAATAGTGTACTTCCATGTGCCAATCTGTTCATTTCCTCTAGAATTCTTTCTTCCTTTGCTCTCATTTACTGTCAGTATGTAACGCTCATTTTTGTGCCTTCTATCATTGTATGATTTTATGCCTAACTTCATTTTCACTTGTAATCAAAAATTGTCTATATACAGAAGAGAAAAATATTAGAATTAAGACAAGTTTGTGGGCCTGCCTCTGCTATGTTCCTGTTCTCTGATACCCTTATGGATCTCAGTGGGGAAGCAGATGTTGCTGAGGGATTATTTCCAGGTGGTGCATTTTTTATGATCTCCAAGAACTCCCATCTTGGATCAAGGACTCATTGTAAGGGGTGATTCTAAGGCCTAAGCAGTCTTGGATCTCCAGAAAGAAGTCACTAATGATACAGCAACTTCTCCTTTGGTCTTCTGAAAGCAAATAAAGAGGCACTATCATCAGAAGACAAGGTAAGATAAAAATGTTTTCAATTTAAGAATTCTATTTATTTTCTATAATACTGTAGATTCTGTGTATTATAAAAATTAAATAATGTGAAATGACTGGTTTTGGGGTTTTTTTTTTAGAGATGATTGCACAATATGCTAGGGAATTATTTGTGAGAAAAATGCTTTGCATTTTACCGCGTCTTAATTCTCCACCATTTTACAAGATAGTTCATAGCTGCCTTCTATGGAAAGTGCAAATTATTAGAATTAAACATTTTTAAATAAAAAAATAAGATTTAAAAAACCTATTTATTTGTGTGTAACACACATTGCTTTGTGAATCCTATTGGGAGAGCAAAATCAGTGTAAAAGGGAAAACTATGATTCCCATTTAGTTGGTGGAAATGCTTTTCAACTCCAGGAATTCCTGAGCTATGCTTTACTTGAGTCCTTTTTAGGGAGCTCTTTAGCTGGGCTTTTGGACAAAACCAAGTTTTTGCCTAGCCCCTCAACCCCAGCTCCAGCCCCAGCCCAGGGAACAGTCCTAGAACTCACCCCAACCCCATCCCCATCCCCAGGGGGGCATGTACAATTAAAAACTTGTTTCACTTGGGAACAAGTTATTTTATCTAATATGTATATTCAACTTTACCAAAAGAACTCTTGAACAAGTATTGAATAAGCTGCAGGGTGCTCCATTCTGAAAATATAACATGGGAAATTAGTCAGTTGTCTAAGATACAATATAAAATAGCTGATTCTCATGATGACAGTATTGATCCTCATGATATTGTAAACAGGTTGTTAAACTGGATCAAACAACCCAATTAATAATGTATCAAGCTTGCTATTGCATTTTCTGCCTTGGATATGTGTTAGGTTCTTACTAAGTGCTAAATTGGTACTTAATAATTCTTTAGTTCTGGCCTTTAAGGGGAGTTTTACCCCTTTGAACTTCTGGGGAGGAGCTTACATGTTTAAGAGGAGCAAATTCATTGGTTGAAGTATTTTTCCAACAAGCCCCTGAATTATTCCATGCCCATTCTCTGGGAGGATAAAAAAAGAAATTAGGGTCTGGAAAGTGAGTTCTGGATTGGATCAAGAAGCCATCCCATGGATTCACAAGGAAAGAGGACAGAGAAAAAGATTCACAGAGAAAAGAAACCTCCTCCCAAAGAAGGATTACAACTGAGAGTCTATCAGAACTTGACAGATATGTGTTAGGATTCTTACAAGGTACTTATGTACCTAGTTCACACCTTTAAAGGAGTTGGATCACCATTGTCCACACTTTAGACTTCATACCTTTAGGGAGCATATAAAAGGACAAGCCCACTGGGAGGAGATAGAGAGCCAGGATTCAGCCTGCTCATGGACTTCCAGGAGATTCATAAGGCAGAAACCCACAATCCCACACTCTTGGAGATTCAGAGTCAAGATTCATCCCCACTTCAACCTTCGTGCTGGCTGGAGACACTTGGACAAGAGCTCTCAGGGAACCAAGAAGATAGGCCTCTAAGAAAGCTAACTGCGCCCAGGAAAAGATTCAGGATTTTGAAGGACACAATAAAGGATCTGGACCTTAACTCCTGGCTGCATTTTGGGATTATTGAACTGAACTGAAACTAAGACTGCCTCCAGAAGCTCCCCAAGAAACCTGCTCACAGAGAAAGATCACAATCTAGAGAAAGAACATTACAAATATGTTATCTTGGCATGTTTCCTCCTACTCTGTTTTCTAAGACAAGCTCACCACTCCTTAGATGAACTTCAAGTATCCCTTCTGTATCTCAAGGTAGCCCAGAAGAACAGGGAGACATTGAAGGCCAGTTCCAAGGAGGCAGAGGATTCAGACCAGCTCCGGTTTTCCCTGTAGCTTGTCCCCTGTTCAATGGCTATGCCTCACCACCTCTCTGTTCTGTCTCTAGGGGAAAGGATGTCCTTGGAGATTGCAAGGAAGGGAGGAAACTGTCTGGGTGATTTCATACCTAATAGTCCCATGAGAAAAGGAGAACACACTATTGCCTTGGTTGAAGAGATATATACCCGTGTCCTAAAATGAATAAATAGAGTTTGCTCTTATTGCCCACCTGACCTTTGTTTTATGTCAGCTTATCTTCCAGCCTTTCCCCCACCAAGGTCTAGAAGCTCACAGGGTGCCTGGCTGCTAGGACTGGATGGGCAGCAACATAAGATAATTCTAAGATAATCAGCTGAAGTCATGTTATTTTGCAATTTTCTCTTGTTTCAAAAACTTTATTCATGCCATTATTTTTATTCTGATTTTTCCCATTTTGGAATTTGGGAGAAAATATTTTTCTAGAAATACTGTTATTTGGGGGCACCTAGGTGGCACAGTGGATAGAGCACCAGCCCTGAATTCAGGAGGACCCAAGTTCAAATCTGGTCTCAGACACTTAACACTTCCTAGCTGTGTGACCCTGGGCAAGTCACTTAACCCCAGCCTCAGAAAAAAAAAAAAAAAGAAAAAAATACTGTTATTTGACCAATAATTTCTGGGGGATTATGTAAATGGGCCCTTTGAAAATGAACTCTTCTTTGCTCTGGACCCTGTAAAATTAATATAAAAAACTGTAGCTACAAATTTTGAAAACTTACCTGGTTGGTATATTTTCTTTTAAAATGAGTATTCAACTTTTTAGCCAAATAATAATTTCTTATCCAAGTCTTTACTCTTTACATTTGTCAAATACAAGATTACAATGTATATAACATCTCACACCATGTGGAACAATGACCACCAACCCCAAATAGTTCAAACAGATGTTTCTCAGAGTCAGAGCAGAAAGCAGTTGATTCCATTTCTGCAGGAATAGGGCAACAACTCTACTAGTGCAGTCTAGAGAAGGGAGGCAAAGTACAGGCAATGGAGCAGGAGTTTTTACACTCTGGACTGAGCAACTTTACCACATAGTGGACTCCAGCTAGGAACCCACTCCACTTAAGAACAGTAACTATACATTACAAAGCTTGCTGATGTGGCAAAGTGATTTGTACAACATTAAGCAAGGATTCAAGGGGGAGAGTTTTTCTGCAACTGTAGCACTAAACTATAGCACTCTTCTGTGGGCCAGCTTTCTGAAAAGGTCTCACAAAACCTTAAACCCACACAACACAATTTAGCAATATTAGGTCAAAATGGAGATCTAAGCCACAGATATTTTAAAAGAAAATTAGAACATGGAGCATATTACTTATCACACAGATAGAAAGCCAAAGAATTTAGGAATAAACAAGAGAATGAAGAGGAAAATTAAGTAATAAAAACAATTTAAAGTCAGATTTTAAAATCTCTTAATCTTTGTTGTTTGAGAAAAGAGATTATTCAGGAAGACCCGAGTTCAAATCTGGTCTCAGACACTTAACACTTCCTAGCAAGTCACTTAACCCTAGCCTCAGAAGAAAAAAAAAAGAGAGAAAGGAGATTAAAACAATTGGTTTCTCCCATTATAAAGAACCTTCTTTGAACACAAATCATGGGATTTCAGAAAAAAACTCAAATGTATTTTCTGACCATTATACACAGTTAAAGTTACAATATCTAATGAGATCTGTGCTGTAGGCAGAGGTCTTTCCTCATTCATTATGTTCACATTTCACCAGCAGGAAGATTTCTACACAAAGGATGAGATCCAGCCTTTCTGCAAATATATTTTGTATACTGTTTCTTTCTAGTGTGAATATTGTCATTTATATTACCCTTTAACTTCCATGTAAGGGCTAATCTTCCTTCAGCACATTTCTAAGTCTTCTCTCCACTCCATATCGTCTGATATAAACTTAGAAACGAATCTAAGCTAAAGATCTTCCCAAGCCAAGTCCAGAGTAGATTTCCTCCCAGTCCCTGCTGATTAATAAACTATGTCTCCATTTTTATGTCTTTATCCATGATTTCAATGTACTAGGAATTTTCTGGAGGCAATTCAGGGATGAAGTGAGCCTGGATGTTTTTCCACATGCATTATATGAAAGAGGTTTTACATCTTGTATGGGATTGCCAATGTCTAGGTAGGGACTAATATATATGAAAAACTTTATCATGATCCAGCCTCTCAAAAGTTTTTCTCTAATGTGTACGTACTCTCAGTGGCTAAGCAAGATTTCAGCTTTGTCTGAAGTTTCCCACATTCATGAGGTTTCTATCCAATGTGGATTTTCTCCTGTTTAAAATCATTATGGAGCTGTGTAAAAGTCTTTCCACATTCATTACCTTCATAAGGTTTCTCTCCTAAGTGGATTTTATGATGTTTTATGAGACAGTTTTTGTATTTGAAAGTCTTTCCACACTGCTTACATTCATAAGCATTCCCTGCAGTGCAGATTGTATGATGGGAAGTAAGATTGCTGCGCTGTGTGAAAGCCTTTCCACAATCATGACATTCATAAGGCTTTTCTCCAGTGTGGATTCTGTGATGGACAACAAGATGAGAGCGATATGTGAAAGTCTTTCCACATTGTTTACATTTATAAGGCTTTTCTCCAGTGTGGATTCTCTGATGGGCAGCAAGACTGGAGTGACATGTATAAGTCTTTCCACATTCGTTACATTTATAAGGCTTTTCTCCAGTATGGATTCTCTGATGGGCAGCAATACTGGAATGAGATGTGAAAGTCTTTCCACATTCGTTACATTTATAAGGCTTCTCTCCAGTGTGGATTCTCTGATGGACAGAAAGATAGGAGCGATCTATGAAAGCCTTTCCACATTCATTACATTTATAAGGCTTCTCTCCAGTGTGGATCCTCTGATGGACAACAAGATGGGAGTGCATTGTAAAAGCCTTTTCACATTCATTACATTTATAAGGCTTCTCTCCAGTGTGGATTCTCTGATGGACAACAAGATGGGAGCGATATGTGAAAGTCTTTCCACATTGATTACATTTATAAGGCTTCTCTCCAGTGTGGATTCTCTGGTGGGCAGCAAGATGGGAACGATATGTGAAAGTCTTTCCACATTCATTGCATCCATACAGCTTCTCTCCAGTGTGCATTCTCTGATGATCAACAAGACTGGAGCGATGTATGAAAGCTTTTCCACATTCATTACATTCATAAGGCTTCTCTCTAGTGTGCATTCTCTGATGGTTAGCGAGATTGGCAGGAGATGTGAAAGCCTTTTCACATTCATTACATTTAAAAGGCTTCTCTCCTTTATGGATTCTCTGATGGGCAGCAAGACTGGAGTGAGATGTGAAAGTCTTTCCACATTCATTACATTCATAAGGCTTTTCTCCAGTATGGATTCTCTGATGGACAACAAGATGGGAGCGATATGTGAAAGTCTTTCCACATTGATTACATTTATAAGGCTTCTCTCCGGTGTGGATTCGCTGATGGGCAGCAAGACTGGAGCGATATAGGAAAGCCTTTCCACATTCTTTACATTCATAAGGCTTTTCTCCACTGTGGATTCTCTGATGGATAGCAAGACGGGAGCGATATATGAAATCTTTTCCACATTCTTTACATTCATAAAGCTTCTCTCCAGTGTGGATTCTCTGATGTTGAGCCAATTTGGAATAACATTGGAAATCCTTTCCACATTGATTACATTTGTAAGGCTGTTTTTCTGTGTGAATTCTCTCAGATTTAGCAGAAGTAAATTCCTCTCTCAAAATCTTTCCATGTTTCTTACATTCATAAAGATTTTCTCCAGCATGGATTCTCTGATGCTTGCCAAGGGAAGAGAGTACAAGCAAAGCTTTATCACATTCATGACACTCAGGTGTTTTCTCTTCAGGATGTATATTCTTATCTTTAACAACACTGGAACTCTTTCTTAAAGCTTTTGTGTGTGTACTCCACTCACAATGTTCCTCTCCAGTATGGTTTCTTTTCTGCTTAGCAACAACATCTCTATATGCACTATATTGAAAAAGGTCTTTCCATGAAATCACTTTCAGATTTCCACTCATCTCTTTCATATCAAACCATGTATCTGCATCTAAAAGAAACAAACACACACATGTGTAAATATACCCTCTAATGCTGCCTTATAATAAGATTATTACCTTTTAATTTTTCCAAGCAAAATTTTCCAAACTGAAATGACAGACTCAATCATTTCTAAATGCTATTAGCTCACACCAATAAGTGATTCAACTACCACAGAGTTCCACACAAAATACAATAAATTTGGACCTCCACAACAAAGCTAAGACAAAGGCAAAGTGAAGGATCTCATAATTTAGAAACCAGGCTATGAGCTCTGAATGGCTCAGTAACCTGATCCAAATCCCTGCAGCAGAGATTAAAAATAGAACCTGGCAAAGGAAGCTTCTTAATCTATTGCATTACATAGATGTGCTCCATTTTACTTCCAATCCTTTCTTTCAAATTTAATTTTAAGCACCACCTAGCTATGCATCACTGGGAATGTACTTATTTGCCTCAGTTTTCTTTTAGAATGAAGGTAATTATTGTACCCACTTCCCAAATTGTTGTGAGCATCAAAAGAAATAATACCTATAAAACTCTTGGCACACAGTAGGCACCATATGCTTGTTACCTACTATCATTGTCACTATCATTTTGATTCTCTCCACCTCAACTTTTCCTTCCTTACAAGACATCCCTCCCCCCATATACATATGTCTGTTCAACATGATGCATTTCTGCAATATTCTATTTAAAATGTAATATTCTCTGTTGAGGTTTTCTTGGGGTCTCTAAAGCAGACTTCATTTCAGTTCAGTAATCACCATATGAGTGGCCAGAGGTTAAAGTCCAAATCCTTTATTGTCTCCTTCAAAGTCCTATCTCCTTCACCTGGGGCTCGGCTAGTTTTCTGGCGGCCTTGTGGATCTTACTCAGTAGAGAAGTGAATGAGGAGAGCCTGCCACCACTTGTCTGTCTTTCCTCTCTGTCTTTCCTAGTTCTGATTCTGGCTGAGTTTCTCTGAGCTTATATGCTCTCTTATCATAGGTGTGAATCTTGTAGAACTATATTAAGTACTAAGTACATGCACTGAACTAGAGAAATATTAAGCACCATGCTAAATTAGATAACTATTGTCTCTATCAATTCCACTGACTTAGAACCTTGTAAGAATCCTTTATTTCAAGATCAGTGTTCTGGGGAAGACAACAGACCTGTAAAACAGATCCAGGAGAGACAATTTGAGAATAATCGGACTCCCTGAAAAATATGAGAAAAAAAAGAGCTTGGACACTATTTTCTAGGAAATTATCAAAGAGAACTGCCCAGATGTTTTAGAAACAGAGTGAAAAATAAACATTGAGAAAATTCATAGATCACCTACTGAAAGGGACCTTAAAATCAAAACGCCAAGAAATATAGTGGCCAAGTTCAAGAATTTTCCATTAAAAACACTTTCCTTTGCCTAGATTACTAAGAATAAGTTTCATAAACTGTTGCTTATGCTTAAGCTATCTCTAAGTTTTTATGCCAGATTTAAAACTTCTTGACAGTTTCTCTTTGTACACCCAGGGCTTAATGTAATGCCTAAAGCAGAACAGGTGCTTAATCGATGTTTATTGATTGGCTAACATTACCCCAAGCTGATCATATGGTCCAATCCCACCTCAGTGCTTGCATGCTGGTCCCTCTGAGGGGCCAAATCTGTTTCTATTTCTGTCTCTTTCCTGCTCCCTCTCACCTATAAACAAATCCCATGGTGAAGATGACAACGGCCTTGGGCTCCTGGTGCTGTGATGGAGTCTTTCCCTCCATATCCCTAATCTAAAGGAAGCTGTCAGTTATGTAGTGACTGACTTCAATTTAAGTGAAGGAGGGCTGCCCAAGGTCACCGGCCTCACTTTCCCCCCGCACAGCCATCTGTGTCCAGTGGCCAGGTATAGATCAGGATTACTGGAGAAGGCTCTGGATGCAGATGGCCAGGGGAGACCTGGGCCTTGTTAAGGTAAGATCTCTAACAGATGTCCTGTGACTAAAGCTGCTCCCATCCACTGATTAAGGCTAGGGAGCAGTGGAGGCAAAGAATCTCCTCTCTTATCTAGGCTAAAATAATCTCAATAAATAAAAAGAAATGAATGAATGACTAGGGGAGGACTCAGGGTTTCTGGCCAAAGCAGAAATGACTCTGATTTATGTTAAGGTCAGGGGCAGATCTCAAGGGCAGAGTATAAGAGGCACTCGGAAGCTTATTCTGCCTGAGCCTGATAACAGGACATTAAGGTATTGAGTAAGCTTCATTAACGAGGAAAAGTCTCCTCGATCTTGCTGATCATGCTCAAACTTGTGCACTCTCAGTCATGTGATCTGGGGACTATAAAAAAGGGGTTGCAGAAGGTGGAGAGAACTCCAAGGGGACTCGAGGGAACTTGGGGAAACTCCAGGAGAACTCTGGAGGGAATGCTAGAGGGAATGTTAGGGAATATTTACTTATGTTAGAATTAAGTTAGAATAAAGACCTGTTGTTGCATACTTAAGTGACTCGGGTGCTCTGTGGTGGAACCTCTAAAGAGGTAGCTCTCTGATTGGGATAATCAGAGCTGAGACTTCTGAAGACCTGATGAAGGTGAGAAACCAGTTGAACCCCTGCTAAGGTAAGCAGCTGGGAAGTAACGGATTTACACTTAGTTTAAGTCAATGAGGACCCAAGCAAAGACCAAATGAATTTAGCAAGGAAGCTATGGGCACTCAGTGAGAAGCAGATTGATTTTAACTTAAGGTTTCTTCCTTAAGAAAGGAATCAGGGCACAGTGGATAGAGTACCAGCCCTGAAGTCAAGAGGGCCCTAGTTTAAATTTGTCCTCAGACAATAATTCCTAGCTGTGTATCCCTGGGCAAATGACTTAACCCCAACTGCCCAATTGCTTCAGAAAAAAAAAAAAAAAAAAAAAGATAAGAAAAAGAAAAAAGCTCTAAACATTTTATGCACTTCTGTGCACAGTATAAGATTCTACACACTACTGGAATACCTTTTAATCCCCAAGGTCAGGCAATAGTAGAGAGAAGAAACAGAGACATTAAGACACTCCTCCAAAAACAAAAGAAAGGGGGAGCCACAGGTAACCCTAGAGAACTTCTAAATTTAGTTCTCTATACCATTAATTTTCTAATTTTTCACAAAGATGCACTGGCTCCGGCAAACAGGTTTTATAACCCATCAGAAGGGCAGTGTCCAGTGGGAGCAGCTCCACTGTGCTTAGATAATCGCCAGGTGATGTGGAGAGACCCAGAAAGTGGTGAATGGAAGGCACTAGATAGGTTAACTGCCTGGGGGAGAGGGTTTGCTTGTATTTCTTCAGATGGAGAAGGAATCAGATGGGTGCCAATGAGTCGTATTTGCCTTGTCCATCAGAGAGAGAGAAAAGGAGAAAGACCTCAAAGCAAAGGAGAAAATCTAAGAAACATCTGACACTGAAAGAGCATGGCTAATAAGAAGACTGTTAAAGAACTTTAAAAACTTGCAGGAATTATTGGATTTTTGGCACATGAACTAATGGACTATGGACTTATGGACACATATAAATTCTCAATTTATGATTATTTGATCATGTTATTTGTTACATATTTCTAGCATGTATCATGTTACTATGTGTTTATGTAATCTATGTAATTATGTGTAATGCCTCCCATATTGATGGATTTATGTTTCAAGGTCATGACCACCCTATGTTCTAAATCAAAAGAAAGGGGGAGATGTTAGGTTCTTACTAAGTGCTAATGAGATAATGAGGTGATAAGTTCTTACTAAGTGCTAAGTAGGTACTTGACAATTCTCTAGTTCCTGCCTTTACTGGGAGTTTTACTTCTGTGACCTCCTGGGGAGGAGCTTGCATGCTTAGGTGGAGCAAGTTCATGGGTTGAAGTAATTTTCCCCAGAAGCCCTTGCGTTATCCCCCTCCCATTCTCTGGGAGGATAAAAGAGGGCGGCACTTGAAAGATAGAGAGTCTCTGCTCTAAGCCAGAGCTGAGGTGGCTCTCTGGAGGAAGAAGTCTCTCCTCTAGACCAGAGAGTGATCGGCAGTCTCTGGAGACAACATCACATTACAAAAAAAGAAACAGAAAAAGAAAAAAGAAAGAAAGAAAAGAAAACATAAAGGAAATCTATCCAAAGATGGTTTAGTGATGAAACAGAGGGGGAAACTGCTTTTAAGAGCATTTGTAGTTAAGGGTATATGATATCCTAGGTGAACAGAGGGATGGAAGGAAAGAAGAAAGTAGAGAGAGAGAGAAGGGAGGAAAGGAAGGAGGCAAGAAGGAAGTCTTGCAACTAATCAATTCCAGCTTGTGGCCAGCTTTCCTCAGAGGTTGTTATTTGCCCTATGTATTGGTGCTTACCTGTAGCCTGCCTGGGGGAGTTGGCAGAGGATGAAAGGGGAGGGGGAGAAGAATAAAATAAAAAGTGTACAGCAAAGAAAAGAAAAACTTAAGGAAAGCAGAAAGCAATGGATGGCACTGAATACATTATCTTTCATTTATGGCTTATGGAAATTTATTATAATCTATTTTTAATCCTCCCTTATGTTCTAATGAACAAAAAACAATTGTAAAAATTGTTCTTTTCTGTCTTTTTCTATTTTGTTTTAGTTTCAAATAAATATCAAAAAAGTCAAAATAAATGCGTTTTGGCTTAAGGAAGGTCTAAGAAAGTCCTATTAGACAGCCTGAGCTCTCTTACTTTGGTTGTAGATAGTTGGAGAGCCCCAAATTTCCAATAAAGACTCCACTAGTATCACTGATTCTTCATTAGAAGGGAACAGAAAGGCCATGGAGTACAAGCCCCTCATTTTATAAATGAAGAGACTAAGGCAGAGATTCAATGCTCAATATCTCACTACCACAAGAGTCTGAAAAAGCAATTCAAACCAGTTTTCCCACCCATATGCACATCACATGAAGAAGCTTCCTGGGATAGCAGCCTGCATCCCAGCTTGCAACTCACTCACCAGGACAGGAGTTCCTCAGGCCTCCTCTCTCCACATGCCAGATGAAATCTTCTCTGGGAACTGGAAGTCCTGGGAGGGGGGAAATAGTGGGAGTGAGCCTTGAAATTTGTCATTTATTCCTCATTGGAACAGGGTGGGGGTGCAGGGCCCACTGGGTTGTTCCAAGGACTACAAGGATGGTTTTCAGAGTGCTTATTGCCAGGAGAAGAGGGCAGAGGGGAAAAGAGGCCAAGCAGTGAGAAAATCCTGATTTTGCTGCCTCCTTTGCAGCAGGATGGCCACACCCCACAGCTCCCAGTTTCTGGACATTAAAAGCAGCCAGGAACAGAGAAGGGAGCATTGGAACTGCAGGCAGGAAGCCCAGAGTTCAAACTTGGATTTAGATACATCCTGGCTATGTGCTCTGGACAACTAATTTCATCTGTTTGCTTCAGCCTCCAGACCTGTAAAATGAAGCTAAAGATGCAGCCCTAAAGAAAGGGTTTTTGTGGGGATCAAGTGCAATAATGCACATGAAGGAAGCTTTGAGCACAAGCAAATGTATGGGAAAACCTCCTCCCTTCCCTTTCTCTTCCTGTATCTGTGAAGAACTTTAAGGAATGTATAAAAGAAGAACAAGGACCCGCTGCTGTCCTGGGATTTATGAGTTACACAAGGGGCAGTGAGGTAAAAATTTATTTTTTTTTTACCCAAAAGAACATAGCAAAGGCACAATGGTTCCCCACCAAGAGGAAGGAGTTCCTCCTCCTATCCCGTGTTCAGTAAAAAGGGGCAGGAGCAGTTTTCAGAAGGTTTGCAGACACAACTGCCAGGTTCCCTCCTACAATGTAAAGACCACTCATAGAAGAATCAGGCAGCAGGAGGACCTTCGCTTGTGGACAGGAGGCAGCCCTTGGGCCTTTCTAAGAACTGAAACTCTGCACCATAGGGAGGGGATGGTGACACTCCTTTTGATGCCATTCCCAGAGTTCCAAGGGAAGCGCTCCTTACCCAGGGAGAGCAAGTTCTCGGCATTCTCCAGCATGACCTCTTTATGCAGCTCTTTCTGATCTGGGTCCAACAGATCCCACTCCTCAGGGCTGAAGTCCACAGCCACATCCTTGAAGGTCACCAACTCCTAAAGCACCAACACACAGAGGATATGAGTGGAAGCTCCTTCATACCTGACCTGATCCAATGCTCCTCAATTTACAGAACAGACCTAAAGCATGGAGGAGGGATCTGCCCAAAAGTGACAGCCCCTATAGGATTCAGAGCAAACACTGAAACCAAAGTCCCTCAAAGACCAGTGGAATATAGAGAAATACATCTTATATGTTCTAGTGCAATAAAATTGAGAAATGTCTTACTAGGAAATTACTGCCTGTGGAATCAGGAAAGTTATGGATTCTATCAGAGAGAGAGTAGGATTTTTGGAGGTGAAATCAGACAGTCCTATGTTAAGAAAATGGCATGAAATGTGTGTGTGAAGCTAGCAAGTATTATGTGCTGTTGAGCTAAAATATTTCCATGATCACTGAAGAAGAAAAAAAAATCCTGTGAATTTTCCAAAGGCCAGAAATTAAGTCTTATCCCAGATGAAAACACTATTCCCCCCCCCAATATTATTTTATTTTTCCAAATTCAAGTACAGATAGTTTTCAACACTCATTTCTATAAGATTTTTTGTTCCACATTTCAGAATCACACACTTCTTCTTCTTCCTTTTTTTTTTTTTTTTAAATAGTTTTTATTTGTCAGATATATGCATGGGTAATTTTACCGAACAGTTCACACACTTCTTAAGGGATCCAGCCCAATGGTCACCAATTTGCCCAAAAGTCACATCCTTTATGAGAATATTTCGAAGCAGTCATTCAAAGGTCTCTCACCTACACTGTACACAGGTGGTGTGGACACAGCTGCTGATATGTGTCTTCCATGTTAGACTGGACCGATTTTTCCTTCTTTGCATTTCCTTTATATTAGCACAGAGCCTCTTCCCTTTCTAAATGCCTGTTGCTTTCACCCAAGCAATGGTAAAGGAAGAGAAAGGCTAAGTATGAGCTGAGTGTGATGGAGTGATTCTAGAAGTGCCTAAATAAGCTGAGGGGTCTCAGGAGATAAAGAAAATAAAATAGAATAAAAGAAAATGTACCAGGAAGCAAAGAAATGCTGGACAGCTCCTGATCCATTTGTAACATTTATTGTACAGGTTTGTTTTATCAAATCTGCTGTTATTGTTCTGCTGGTTCCCTGAAATTTTTTTCTTCTCTTATTTTGTATTGAAGGTTAAAAGAAATTCTAATAGGGGCCACTAGATTGGGGATAGAGCACTGTCCCTGAAGCCAGGAGAACCAGAGTTCAAATACTACCTCAGACAATACTTCCTACCTTTGTGACCCTGGGCAAAGTCAACAATTGCTTTGGGAAAAAAAAAAAATTATATATATAAAACCACAAAAAGAGAAAAGGGTAAAGAGAAGGGATTCAGAGAGATTTGGGGAGATCTGTATGGCCTGAGGCAACAGGAGCTGAGCAGCAGCAAGAGGACAATTTCTCCTCTGCTCCCAGCCAGGGAAAGGACAAGAGCTGGGGAAGCTTCCAACAGGATCAAGGGTTTGAGGAACGTCAGTGGCTGCAGGAGGGAAATTGGCCACAGGACCCAAAGTGGTTAAACTGTGTGTGTGTGTGTGTGTGTGTGTTGTGTGTCTAGTGGGAGATGGTGCTGGACTAAAGCAAAGACAGGATACCCACAGGACAGACACTAATGAGTAAAGTGATCATTCTTGTCAGGGACCTGTATTGAGGGGAAATTTTAAACAAATATGTGGGGGCAGCAACTGGGGGAAGGGGGTTAATGCTCAAGATGCCAAAGGGACAGTGAATCAGTCCAAAACATAGCAGAGAGGAGGGCAGTGTTGTTATTACTGCATTCATTTTCCTGCCCATTTTTGTAAAGAATACACAGAAAAAGAGAGATGGCCAGCCTCACAGACCATCCTTCAGATTCGTGGAAATGACCTCTTGGGCTGATGTTGCCACATCTGTGGGCAAAATACACTCACCTGGGGTGGGGGTCTGTAGCTCTCAGGGGACATTCCCTCTGGCTCCAGGCTCTCTGCTTAGGTTAGGCCTTGGTTCTCTGCAGGCTGTTGGCAGGGGATGATTATAACTCCACAGATGTTGACTCCTTCTTCTCCTGGACAGGGAGCTAGCCTACAGGAAATTACAGAGGTGAGGTTCCATGGGAAGTTACTAAGCCCTTGGCCCTGCCCTTAGGGCACAGACCCCAACCAACAGGAGGAGGGAGGCTGAAAGGAGATTCAGGCTGAAAAATGAAAATGGTGGAGTCAAGATAGGAGAAAAAAGGCAGGATATCACCTTAACTCTCTCCAGTTTCCTGTGAAATAACTGTCAATGAAGAGTGCAGTGACAGGACCTACAAAAGGATGGTGAAACACCATTTTCTAGCCTTAGATAATTTAGAACTGCAGGAAAGATCTGTCTCTCTTGTATAAAAGGGGAACAGAGCGCCAGCACAGATTAACAACTGAGGCCCAGGGGTCCCTGGCAAGCCAAGATTGGGAAGTTAGTTAACTGAATTGGAAAAGAGTAAGAACCATGGTGAAGTTCAAAGTCACCAGCCTCACCTTCTCCTCCAGAGCCACCTGGCTCCAGTGGCCAGATATACATCAGGATGACTGGAGATGGCCCTGAAAGCAGTGGAGACCTTGACCTTAAGCTAAGTCTCAGTCTGAAGGAGGCAACACCTATTGAGTGACTAAAAGTAGGGGAAGAAATGAATGAATGTTCTTTTACCCAGTCAAAAACAACAAGTCTGGGAGTGAAAAGCCCAGGGCTATTGGTCACAGGGGCAGTCAGGAGTTTAGATAGAAAGGACTGGGAATAAGATAACTGGGGTGGGATGGTATAAACTTGTATATTATCCTGGGGATGATTTTCTGTAATCACCTTTAACTTATATAACTGAAAATGTTATCAGTATAACTGTAGGTAGTTTGAAAGACTGGGGCTGAGTTATGTATGATGGGGTAGGAAATTATAAAAACTGGCAAGAGGAAGAAGTAATACTGAGAAAGCAGGTGGGAAGGGGGGTGGAAAGATGGTAATATTGAAACCTTTCTCTCTAATTACCAATGTATACATCCAGAAGGATGAGGAAGCCAGAATATATACAGGTGAGGACACTGGGGATAGGGTAGGGAGTGGGAGAATGGGAGAGAAGATCAAGTGACAGAGATAGGGTTAAAAGAGGATTGAGAAAGAGAATGGTGAGTAAATAGAAGAAGGAAGGTGTAATGTTCTGTTGTCTCCAGAAACTGCCCATGGCTCTCTGGGAGGAGATCAAGGATATTCAGTTGTTTGGATGGAATATTTAAAGTGGCTCTTTGTGACAGCAAACACCTGGAAATTGCAGCCACCCCCCCCCCTTCATTCCTTATTTATTTTAAATTTAAAATTCCATATTAGAAATTAGAAACAATTGGTCTTGCAGTGCTAAGAATCCTGAAACTGTTCACCAACTGAAGAGATCACTGGAGAAAACCTTACAAGAATATCCTAGCAAAATTTCACAATTCCCAGGTTAAGGAAAAAAAATCCTGCAATCCAAGCAGAAAATAAGACAGACTTGGACCCTGCAGAAATAGTCAGGATTTCACAAACTCAGCAGCTTCAACTCTAAAAGACCATGGCTTTGGTTACATTAAATTTTTTTTCTTTTTTTAATTAATTTTATAATTATAACATTTTTTTGACAGTACATATGCATAGGTAATTTTTTTTTTTTACAATATTATTGCTTATACTCCCTTCTGTTCTGAATTTTCCCCTCCTTCCCTCCACCCCCTCCCCTAGATGGCAGGCATTCCCATACATATTAAATATAGTATATCCTAGGTACAATATTTATGGTTACATTAAATTTCGAAAAAGAAAAGAATTGGTGTTGCATCTTCAATAATTTACCCAGAAATCTGCAATATGGAATGAGGGGAGAAATAGATATTTCACAAACTGAAAAACTTTCATATATTTGTAACAAAAGGAGCAGAACTGAATGGAAAATTTAGATCCAGAAAAGAGGAAAACACTGAGGACCAATTCCAAGGCCCTCATTATTTACTTCTATAGGAGAAAATGTTATCAATAGAACTCTCGGTGGGGGGAAGGGCGGGGAGAGCTGGTAACATTGTAACCTTCCTCTCAATACCTGAAGAAACAATGTATAGATCGGGAAGGCTGTGGAAGCCTTGTGGTTATATAACACGCACTGGGGATGGAAGGAGGGCGCTGGATGGAGGCTCCAGGGGAAGCCTGAGATCTGGTCCGGGGAGGGAGGGGGCGGATGAGGGGAACTTTCAGGGCTTTAAAAGAGGGGGCAGGGAAGCAGGAGGAAAGGAGAGCCCAGGTCAGATCCGGGAGAGAAAGTCTGACCCAGCTCAGGATAAGATTAGGGACACTGCAGGGGCAGAAGGATTGGGGGGGGGCGCGCGGGAGGGGGGCACGGATCCCGGGAAAGCAGCGTGGCTGTGCCCTGAGGTCTTCCTAGGAGCTGAGGAGGTTACCTGGGACCCTCTGGTAGAGCTTAGGCTTGGCGACCCTAAAGGGGGCCTGCACACAGAGAGTCAAGGCCTGGAGTCTCATCGGGCAACAGCCGAAGAGCCTGGGGGATGGGGGAGCCAGGCACAGGCAGGCAGGGGTTTGGGGCCCACGTCCTCAGGGCAGGCAGAACTCTCGAATCTATCAGGGGCCTAAGTGGGAAGGCAGAAGCACCGCGTTTCTAACCGGGATCCAGGAATAAGGCGGGACTCCCGGGGCCTTGTGGGCAAGGTCTGAAATTGGGGAAATGTGAATCTGTGATAAATCCGGGGACGGTAACGTCTGACGTTTGGGAAGTTCTGGGGTGGGAAAAGGGATAGGGAAGGGTGGGGTCTGGGGAGGGAGGGCTTGTCCGACAGCCGAGTCTGGCAGAGCAGCAGGTTCCTGGAGCTGCTGAAGAGATGATGCCCCATCAGCAAAGACAAAGGCAACTAGCAAAAGCTGGGAGGTGGGCAGGGAGGGTTAGGGTTATACCGGGAGGTGGACAAACCTACCTGGGACCTGCCCTTACGGAGCTGCCTTGCAGAGGCAGAGAGATCTCAAGTCCAGAAGTCCCGGTTTCCAGCCAGCTCTCTGGAGACTTCTCCTGGGCCCACCTTAGCCAGCCTCTGAAAATTCCCAAAATGAGCTGTCTCCTTCTATGACGCACAAGAGCTGGATCTCAGGCCCAGAGCTGCTTCTCCGCCCCAAACCCCGCCCCCATCACGTGAGATGTCTGCACCGCGGGAGAGGCCCCACCTCTGCCCTGGACTCCGCCCAGGCTTCCAAACGCCACCCCAAGGGCTCATATTCGGCCTGGATCGCCACCCACCGTTCTGCCCTGAGATCTCCTTTTCCCACTCTCATTCACAGCTTTGGGGCTGACTCCTTCCTCTCTGGAGCTGAAAGGGTGGCTAGAATAAGCCGGGGCCGCAGCCAAACAGAAAGTAGTGGGTCCTGTTTGAGAACATTGGGGATTCTATTCACCTTCAAATGTCAAACCAGATTGGATTGGATTTTCTCCTATTCTAAATTGCAATGTGGGCTTTCTTAAAGACTTGTTGTCCCATTATAATAATAGGGATGTTTGAGCCTCTTCTGGGAGATCACTGAAAATTTGACATTGAGCTGATATGATGAGGAAGTATAGGGAAAAACATTCGGCATAACTGGATCAGAATGACTCCGTTCTACTCTGAAGGCTGTATGTCCACAGAGTCAAGTGGTCAGAAGGATCAAGTGATTTTTCTATGGGAGATAATTTAGAAATGCATTGATATTGTTTCACTGGCAATTTTTCTTCATGTTTTAGAACCTTATTTATATTATTGTTATGTTTCTAATCTTACATTGGGATTTGAGGAAACCACAGTATAAAAAATGCTAATCTAAAAAATGATTCTGGGAGTGTGATGTGATGGCCTATTTAGAAAATTAACTAATATTTTGATCTGGTAGAGGCAAGAGCTGAAATAGAAAAAACCAAAACCTTTAAGAAGTTTTACATTAATAAAGCTCAAAACCAAGAACAAGATAACAGCTAAGTGCTCAGCTTGAAGCAGTTTCCAAATACAGCAAAAAAGTATCTCAGAAAATTCCTTGCCTCATCGTCTGGATCATCCTCCCTGCCTCCCTGGGATCAGGGTGACCACACATCCTGATTAAGCAACAAATCTGGTCTTAAAGCTTCAAACAAATCTACTCTCTATGATATACAAGGCAAAGTTCAAACATGGCAATTCCATTTTGTCAAAGCTTCTAAATAAGTTTCAAGAAAAAATTGTTCGCAAGGGTATCAGGAACACAGACAGACTCCTGTTAGAGTCAGACTGGCTCAGAGTGCTCTCCCAAGATTCTGAGGTTGGGCTTTCCACCCACATCCCAGAAATGAAGCAGATCCAAATGTTGTGCCACAGTTCCCTTTTAAAGTCCTGACCCATGTTCCCTAATTCTCCTATTCTGTTATTCTGCCTCTGGTTATAACCATTCCCACTTTAAGTTAAGATTTAAGTTAAGTCTTATATCTTAGATCTTAGGCTATAGTCATTCCCTCTCAAGGTTTGATGGAATAAAGGTCTTTATCCATTTTAGATCTCATTAGAATATCAGGAGCCTCTCCTGTACTTGCCTTCATTAAGTCATCATTCTTGTAACCCTATAAAAGAATCTTGTATCTGACATTCCGGGCTGGATTCTTGGAGACAATAATAATCTCATTAAGCCCTGGAACCAAACCATGGATCCATTTTGTCCCAGTAAATCTCTCCCATTTAATAAATTGTTAAATACTCTCTAATCTCTATCTTGCTCAGGTTCTCCATCATTACACAAAGTGGGGACTTTCCAGGCTTTGCAAGGAGAGGAGAAGATGCTGGAACCTAAAGTAGGTATTAAGCAAGAAATACATTCAACACAAGCAGCAACTGTGGGTTCTGATCCCAGAGTGAGGTTTCAAAGCTAGCCTCCAACCTAATGCCTGTGGCAGAAAACTAGACCACTTTCATACAAAAAAGGACTCTGAAGTTTTCTCAGTCTGGACCAATATAGTTTTCTAGATGGTTTAAAGAGACTGAATGGATCAATATTCCTCTGAAACCCCACATGGGGGAAGTCAAAAGAAGTACAAACAGAAGTCAGATTTTTGGGATCCCTTTATGGGAAAGAGGAAAGGAAATGAGACCATCTACAGAGCAAGAAAGACTGAAGGACCCTAGCAAGAAGTTTTTCTTTTTTTATTCTTTTGATATCCTGGGAAATATCAAAACTCATTATCCCTAGAAAGAGCAATAAGAATATCCTGGACATTTCCTCCAGATATGGGAGAGACAAGTCTTAGGTCAGAAAGGAGCCTGGAAGAATAAGTAACAATAAGTAATAGCACCACAAATATTATGTTGGGGACACGGTAAACTTGGAAAAAGAGATTAACTCCAAACACATGAAATTTGCTTATACATGGACACGCTGTCAGAATTCTTCAAGCTATCCTTATTACTGAGAAGAATGAAAGAAAGGTGAGAGCTGAGTTGTGTATGATGGAGTCATTCTAAAAAACAAAACTGGCTAGAAAAGGGTAAAATGGAATAATGGTATCTCAGAAAATTCCTTGCCTCATCGTCTGGATCATCCTCCCTGCCTCCCCAAGGGCTCTGGGATCAGGGTGACCAGCACATCCTGATTAAGCAACAAATCTGGTCTGAAAGCTTCAAACAAATCTACTCTCTATGATACACAAGGCAAAGTTCAAACATGGCAATCCCATTTTTTCCAAAGCTTCTAAATTTGTTTCAAGGAAAAAATGTCCACAAGGGTATCAGGAGCACAGACAGATTCCTGTTAGAGTCAGACTGGCTCAGAGTAGAGTAAAATGGAATAATCACTTCATAAATGTGGGTGTGAAAGAAGGAATTGGCACAGAGGGAGCACAGTAGAGTGAGCAGGGCCATTCTCCAAGCATATGCAATATTGTCCAACCAGTAATTAGCCTTAAGTGCTCAGTTATCCAACCTTATCCAACTCAGTTTCAGCCCTTTACAGTTTTCCCATCGCAGATATGGGAATTCCATGATGTTTTCAAGACCTTCAGAGATATCCCATACAGCATGTTTAAAAATAACCACAGGTATTTCTATCTGCAGATACTGTTTTAAGGAGAATCTGGAGAGCCTGAAGACAGGAGTGCCAGGAAAACAAAGCCAGATGGGAATCCAGGAAAAAGTCTCCTTTGACCTAGGAGAAAAGTTAGAAAAGCCTATGAGAAGCCAAAACAAGGATCTCAGTCTTTGTAGTGAAGTGGACAGACACGAGATAGACAGCTCTGATCAGATTATTCAATTTAAAGCATCATTTATTAGCTGGCCAGCAACTGACTGGTTAGTAGAGATCAGCCCCGAACCTTTAGTGAGGTACACTTTTAAGCCCATTTGCCACATCCGGGTACAGCCTTGCGGTTACACAGCTTCTTGTTTACAATGGGGCAGTGTCTGGATGAGAGTTAAGTACATGTTTTGCATGTTTTGCAATGTTGTGACTTTGTTAGACACTTACTTTTTCTGGTCAAAACCAGTTCTGAGAAAATCAGATAGGGAGTTTGAGCCAGAACAGCTACCAATTTACAAGGTAAGTTTCCTTAAGTGAACTCAAGAAGAGCAGAAAACTAAGTCAGAAACAAAAAATTAACTACTTTCTCTTGATTTGTTGTACAAATCAGAGCATGAAAACATAGCTTATTCATTTTAGCTAAAAAAAAAAAATGATATTTCAGTGCAATAATGTGTAAATGACGCAAGGCATCCTTAAGTCACACAAGCAGAGTCCCTGCAGAGAAATCACTGACTTTGTCTATAGCATGGAAAGAGTCATGAATTGGGCTCTTCTCAGATGGGAATAAGATGGCATAAAGTCCTTGTATTTCTCTCCAGGTACCCCAGGCTCAGACTGAAATTCTTTTGCTCACCACATTGAGAGCATGATTCCTATGGATATTTTCCTGAGAATTGCCTTCTTGGCTCAGACAGGAATCAGGGTTCAGGGAGGTTCAGGAAGAGGTTTCTCTTCCTACTTTGTCTCTTCAGCTTCTTGTTCTTCACTGGCCAGAGGCTGAGGGCCATAGAGCTCATTCTCTTCCAGCTGACTTTGGCCAAGTCTTTGATGCTTCTCTCTAAGGGCTTCCTTCAGGGATTGGTAACTTTGGGTGTGAAGAATTTTCTGGATGATATCAGCTGCAAAATTATATTCTATCTTCATAGAGTAGATGGGGGCTTTCCCTCAGCATAACTTGCCTCCTGAGTGGTTTTTAGGCCATCATCATCCATCCCCAGAACCCTAGGTTCACAAAGTTGAAGTCCTAAAATACATAATCCTTTCTATTCTCCTCTTCTGGATTTTCCCAATGCTGCAAAATATTATTATACTTGAGGAACTTAAAGGACTAAGGAGCACCAGAAACACCTCAGAGACAAAAGAATAAGTCTTTTACTGTGACTCCTATTAATGCCTCACTCTATGCAGTTGTGTTCTCCCTGCCTGATACTGTGTGTATGACCACCATCAGCTTTTCCAGTGGCTATAAGGTTTACCTGTTGTACACGGACCACAAGAGAGTCCAGCAGCTTCATTCTGACAGATTTCTCCCTAGAGCCTCCCCAGAGACCAGAGCCACCCAGATGATTCTCCTGCTAGTAATCATCTTTGTCACTTTTTACTTATAGCTCTGCCTTCTTAGCTTCCTGTTTCCCAAGGGTTAGCTTAGAGGCAGGAGGAAGAACAAAGGAAAACGCTTTGACACTTTTCGGTCCATGTCATTTGACCATTTATCATTTGAGGAAAGTCTCTCCCTAACTCTCCTTTCTTCCTTAATCTAGACTCTCGGCCGTTGGAAGCTATTCACACTGGATCCGAGACCCCAGGTTCATTCCAGTGACCGGAGTGAACATCACCCTTGTGGGTCCCTGACCTGCTGAGGAGCAGGCGAGGCTGGGAGAATAAACCCGCAGGAACACTCCCATAAATCACGCGTCTCTTCCAAAAACCCAGCGATCCTCGTGACTTTCTGTGTTCGTCCCACAAGCTGATATTACTGTGAGCTTTCAAGAAATCCTTTATAGAAGATTCACTGATGTTCCTTCTGTGGTCCTCGGGGATTTATAGGAAGCTTGCTTGTTCTTCATTTTCAGTCCGAGACCTGGCTTTTCTGCTCATACATAGTCTTGTGGTAACCCATAATGCCGCTCTCATCTGCAAGTTCCTTTTTTCCAAGTTAGGTTTGTTTGTTTTTTTTTCTTTTTGGTATTTATTTTTTTATTGGTAACATGCTTCAGCCTTGTTCTTCGGCTAACTTGAAATTTTGATTTTTCTGGCGAGTCACTGGCAAATAGCATCTTCAGAAGAAATAGTGGAATTTGGGATCTTTTAAATCATGGCCATTTTCCTTGCTTTTCCTTAAGAAATCAAATCCATGACTATTATAGATCCCATTTTTAATCTCAGTACAGAAATCACTGAGCTCTTATTTTCAGGCACCAGAAGACTATTTTGAAATATTACCAACTCTTCAATAAAGGGAGATCTCCTTATCCCAAAGTTTTTTAAAATGGTATTTCCCCTTAATTACATCAAGACTATTTTTAGCATTAAATTTGTTTTTTATTTATTTATTTATTTTTTACAATTTGGAGCTCCAAATTTTTCTTCCTCTGTCCCTTCCCTCTCCTTTTCCTGAAATGTAGAACCTCTTTCCATCTTAGCCACAGTTGTGGAAAAAAAAATCAGAATGGAAAAGAAAAACATTAAAAAGAATGACGTTATTAATGAATTAAAAAAAAAGACTGCTTTATGTGTATTCAGCCTATCAGTTCTTTATCAGGAGGTGGATAGTATTTTCCATGGTGAGTTCTTTGTCATTTGTGTTCCTGACAAGACCTGACTCACTCAGAGTTGATCATCACACAACGATGTTGCTGATTTATGTATTATGATTTTATAGGAAAGTTCGGATTCGTTCCTATAAATGACGCTCTCAAACTCAATAAAAAGGTAAAAGTATAAAAGTTTTAATCAAACAAGACAAAATACAGACAAGTCAGACTTACATAAAAAGCAAATAATTATGAGAATAACTAAAATAACAACAAGAATAGTTAATATAACAGATAGAGGAAGAGAATACATCACCAATTCAAGGGAACCTCATGGGAGGGAGTCCCGTTTCAGCCTCAATCAGCTTGAATTGTGTAAAGATTTTTCCGGGCGAAGCGTCCTCCCCACGGATGAGACTCAGTGGAGATGTAAGATTCTTAATCTTATATACCTCTCTTAAACAAAGAAGGCTTTCAGCCAGGAAGTCTGGCATGTGTACATGTATAGAAATACGTGACCTTCTAGTGTTTTGACTTACTCCCTATATCATCTTGACATATATGAAAATAAGTGACCATCTGGTGTTTTGACCCATTCTATATTGTCTATACTTTGACGTATTTCCTTATCAATTGTGTATGCTCAGGGAGGAAGCCAACCACCCTAAGCATAAACATTCCCAGGAATGGCTAGTTCCTGGTATCTATTGTCAAGGACATATAGAGTTCATAGAATGGTCAAATTCCCATAATTTTAGAAGCTCAGGCCTGTTAGATTTGAGTGAGCTTACAATTACAATTTTAATTTCTTATTCATTTGGCCTTAAGATCACGAAAATAATAAGAGGACTGAGCTAATGGGGTAAAATTAGAATAAATTGTTTTCATCTTCCGATACATATAACAATTACACATACATAGTATTACAAAAAAGAATAATAATAATGATATGGGTATGGCCAAACTATTAAAATACATGGTAGCACTACCTAATCTGAATAAGAAGTCATACCAATGATGATTAGTATCTGACGTCACTATATGAGAGGCCTCGATAAGCTGTCCTGCAGCTATATGAGTTTGTATTCGATGTTCATTTAACGCGCTGATTAGACTCTAACAGTTTCTTCAAAGTCAAGGATTTGTTCAGGATATCCATAAGAGGTTGTAGTGATAGGGAGACATGGGGTAAAGGAAGAAGCTTGGGTACCCAGGTTAAATTCTTGATTACAGTTGTATCAGGTGAGAAATAAAAGTCTTTTCCTTGCCAATGCAAGAAAGAGACGTTAGACAAACAGCCAGAAAAAGGGACAGTAACAATATTTACAGAACTAAGATCAGTAAGATTACTAGTAGTTATACAAAGGAATTGCGAGGATACCTCATATATCATGGAAAAGTTGTTCACGGGATACAGTGTTCAATCACACAAATTGGATGAATGTGAGAGAAGGCAGGGTTCCATCTGCCGAGTCATCATCCCACAAACAATCCCCCTATCAGTTGCAGTACAGTCAGACAAAGTGTGGGTCACATTATTCAAATCTATGTAGTTTCCATATATATGGGGCAAAGCAAAGTAGTTATGTAGGACAAAAGGTATTACATGGAATTGACACATAACAGTCCATATTTTAACTTGATAATATACAATAGTTCCAGTACACCAAAGAGAAGTACATATAGCATTTTCAGGTCGTTGTTTTCTCCATGCTTCTTGTAAGTCAAACATATGATCCCATATTTGAGTATTTCCTTCTTGTAGTAATCTCTGAGCATTTTCTTTCTGTATTAATGCATACATATTTTGCAAAGAGCATTTGGTCCACTTAAATAGTCTGCTGATGTTCCCAGCGAGGCCCAAACTAGCAATTGTACTATCGTTAAAAGCTTGTAAGAATTGGCCTTGATAATTTAGGGTATTTTGGTGGGGCAGGATCGTCGTGGGCAACTATTTGAGCATTTACAGTCAAAGCTTGAGAAACATCTTGTCCAGCACTGCACAGTCTGCTGGCCAAGGCCTTAAGATCTATAGAATTAACTATGCCCAAACCAGTTCCTCCTCCACCAAGTAAGGTATCATACCAAGTTCTTTTCTCTCTGACACAATGTAATAAGGGAGGAAAAGTTACATTATAATGGAATATAATTTTATGTTGAGAAATGGAAGCATTAATGCAAGACTTAGGAACCCTTATAATGGACGGGGGCTCCTGACTGATAGGATTGTTCCATACTAATTTATTATACCATTCTTTATAACATCGGTCTAATATTGGAGTGGCATTATGACAATAAATAAATTTGTTGTTCATTTCTGGCATATAAATGGAAAATTCCACAGTCCTATTATATACATTAGTCCACGTAATATTACTCCACATGGTCCATTGTCTATCAAGATAATTAAGAGAAGGGTGAATATTGAATGACATATCAGTAATGGCACAGGAGATATTAGCTCCTGCAGCAGGAGTAATAGTTATGTTAAACGCAGTTAAATTAGTCTTTAATAAGAAAAAGATTGGGCCAGAAATAGCCCATATATCAACACTTTCAGGATATGACCAGTTCATATAATTACACTGTGACACGGGAGGACATGCAAAGCTGTCTTGCGTTTGAGTGTCATCATAATCCCAGGACATATAGGATATTGGTACGGTAACAGGTCCTCTGGTGTTGCTATACATCTGGGTCCCTGGAGTCCACGTTTTCGTCAATAGACAATAGCCGAGTACTAGAAAACACTTAATTTCGTAGAAACATTTGGGTTAGTGGAACATGGTACCATTTATCATCACCAGGGTATACTACAATAGCAGTACTAGTATTTCCTTGTGCTATTAATTCAGCTGGCCTTGGTTTATCGGCTGAATGTTTCTTAACCCAGACTTTAGTTCCTGGTATAATTTTCTCAGGAGTCCAATATATATCGTGGGACTTTTCGGACTCCTGATTATGTCCTTCAGTCCTATTGGATGATTGATGTATCAATTCCCATTGGCCAGTCAGATATGGTAGTATTATGAATTGACATATTCTTTCTCCAATCTTACAGGTATATGCTTTTGTGTTGTTTAAATTTTGTAAACAAACCTTAATTTCCCCTCTATAATCATTGTCAATTATTCCTCCCAACACGTGTATCTGATGTTTCGACACCAGCTCTGGACTGGAAAAAAGTTGTCCATAATACCCGTTAGGAAGTTTAATTCCAATACCAGTAGAACACAATTGTTGATTTAAAGGAGGAATATTAACATCATGTGTAACATATAGATCATATCCTGCGGAGCCTAATGAAGCTCTCCAGGGTTGTCTAGCATTAGGATGTAAAGTCCACCACTGAATAGTGGGCACAGAGGACAATTTTCTAATTTGTAAATTAGGAGTCATCATCCTGGATAGTGGGGTTCCACCCTCATGAGTTAAGGGCCTATTATTTAATTGTTTTAGGGCTTCAAATAGATTTTCTTTCCATTTTTTCAAATCATTATTATCACTTAGTTTTCTTAATTTTTCCTTTAGTAAGCCATTCATTCTCTCTATTAGGCCGGCAGCCTGGGGGTGATAGGGTATATGATAAATCCATTCAATATTATTGTATCTACAATATTCATCGATTTCTTTTCCTTTAAAATGGGTACCATTATCACTTTGTATTTGTAAAGGTGTACCATAATAAAGAGAAACAATATCCAAGGTTTTACATGTATTCTTCTGAGTAGCTCTCTTATAAGGGCATGCAATTAATACCCCAGAATAAGTATCCACACAAGTGCAGGCATATTGACATCCTTGGCTAATAGGTAATGGTCCAATATAATCTATTTGCCATATTTGGGCAGGTAAAGTGCCTCTAGCCAATTCTCCCATTATTTTCTTAGGCAAAGGCCTCTGAATAAATAATTGGCATTGAGGGCAATCCTGTACAATTTGCTTAAATACATCTAAAGGTAGATTAATTCCTCTATCTAATGCCCACCTGTAAGAGGCAAGGGCGCCAAGCTGTCCTGCCGTGTTGTGGATCCATTTTCCTAATTGTTTATCATCTTCTTCGCTAGGAGCTATTTTCAAAGCTTTCCCTTGGAGTTTAGATAATTCATCAGCGCGAGCATTATACTCACGTTCCACCGAATCCTTGTTCACATGGGCATCTACATGAAACACAGATACGTTAGTACAGTGGCACCATTCCCATATTTGTTTCCATAACTTTTTTCCCCACACATCCTTATCTCTGATTTTCCAGTCATGTTCCTTCCACATTGGCATCCAGACCACCAGGCCATTGGCCACAGCCCAGGAATCAGTATACAAATGACATTGACCACCCTGCTCCTTTTGGATTGCTTGATGGACAGCAATTAATTCAGCCCATTGACTGCTACGACCCTCACCAGTACTTTCTAAAATAGTCTTTTTCATAGGGTTGTAAGCTATGGCTTTCCAATATCTCTTTGATCCTATGTATTTAGTTGATCCATCAGTAAACCAAGCATGTTCTTTTTGTGTAGTAATGAATCATATCCGTGATTCCAAGAAACAGGTGATTGTTCATAAATTTTAGGGGTGTTGATTTCAACAGATTGATTAGGTAATTCTAGCACTTTCTCATGTAGGGCTGAAACTCCCTGTTTACCTGTTTTAACTATTTTGTAAATACCATTTCCATTTAATTATAGATGACTCTTGAGCATGGCCTATTTTATGTGAGGCAAGTGTGCCCAATATCCAACTCATTATTGGAATAGCTGGTCTTAAGATAACTTCATGATTTAAGGTCAAATGTTCTGTTTCTACCAAGGCCCAATATGCGGCTAACAATTGTTGCTCAAATGGGGTATAATTTTGTCCAGCAGGAGGCAGTTTTCTGGACCAGAATCCTAAAGGGACATTTTTACTTTGTTGTTTTTGCCATAAACTCCAATCAGCATATCCATTTAACACTGAAACTTGAAGCTCCATAGGCCCTGGTTGTACAGGCCAAAGATCTAAGGCAGTCTGAATGGCTATTTTGGCCTCCTCAAAAGCTTTTGACTCTGTATCTCCCCATTCAAATTCATATTTTTTCCTAGTTACTTTATACAATGGTTGCAGTACTTGCCCCAGGTGAGGAATATGGTTTCTCCAAAAGCCAAATAATCCAATAAATTTTTGGGCCTCCTTTTTATCTTTAGGGGGTGAGAAATCTAATATTTTCTGTCGGGCCTTAGGTAAAATTTCCCTATGGCCTTTATTCCAAATTATTCCTAAAAATTTTACACTTTGGGCAGGACCTTGTAATTTTTTCTGGATTGATTTCCCACCCTTTTTTCCTCATATATTCTATCAATTGAATTAGTCTCTCTTCTACAATGCCTTTATCATCAGCTTGGATCATAATGTCATCTATATAATGAGTTATTTTTACATCAGACCATTTTAACTCGTCTAAATGTTCTGCTACAATTCTGTGGCAAATAGTAGGACTATGTAAGTATCCTTGAGGCAGTCTTGTAAAAGTATATTGTCTGCCTTGCCATGTGAATGCAAATTGATCCCACTGTTTTGGTTCTATAGGAATGGTAAAAAATGCATTGGCTAAATCAATGACTGCATACCAGGAGCCCGGGAAAGTTTGTATTGTTTCAATTAAGGTTATAGTATCAGGAACAGCAGCATACAAAGGTGGGGTGACTTTATTTAACTGCCTGTAGTCTACTGTCATTCTCCATGAACCATCAGATTTTCTCACCGGCCAGACTGGATTATTCCAGGCAGTAGTGGTAGGAACCAGTACTCCTGCCTGTACATACTCTTGAATAGTTTTAGTAATTTCTTCAGTTCCTCCCGGTATCCTATATTGTTTTAAACTGACTATTTTAGATGGGACAGGGACTGATACGGGAGGCATTAACAGCTTCCCAACTACAACATGTACTTTTAAAGTCCTTATAGCAAATTGATATCGACCATCAGGTAAATGTAGAGTCATTCCTTTCAAAATGTCTATTCCAATGATATATTCAGGGATGGGAACTATAACTACTTTATATTCCTTTTTAGGGAAGTTGCCTATTTTTATTTCTAACTGTACTTGTCTGGCCTTTACTTCATTACCTCCTAATCCAGATATGGTTATAGGGGTCCCTTTCTTAAATTTAGAAGGATTTCCATAAATTAGAGTGGCCTCCGCCCCCGTGTCCACCAGGGCATTTGCTTTAGTAGTTGATCCATTTTTCCAAAACACCGTTATTGGTACGTGAGGCCGATAGTCTGTATGCAAAACATGGACACGTAGGGTTTGGCCTATATCCTATTCTCCTTTCAAATGACTTAAGGAGGGGTAAAGTGAAGGGAAAGGGGGAGCACTGGGAGCTGTATTTAAAACTGACACTTGACCGCTTTTCCCTACTTTCTTCTTGTATATTTGAACTAATTCGGGAGTAGAAATACCATCTATTTCTTCTCTATTAACTCCAGCCTTTAAAAGAGCCATAAACATTTCCTTTCTAGTCAACCTATTATTGGAATTATGGCGGGGCCGTCCCCATTCCTTTGGAGCAGATTCTCCCACATCTTTAAATTCTCCCAGATCTCCTAGTTGAGATAGTTTATCAATTACTTGTCCCAATGATTCTCCAATGGCCGCTACTAACAAAGTTAAAATCAGGTGTTTATATGCCGGAGGGGCGGATTTAACAATGGGAGCCCTATGCAAAGCTATCACTGGAGTGTCTGTGTAAGAATCGGCGTCTCCCATTAATACCGCCGTTTTCATGACCTCTTCTTTTAGTCTCTGTATCCCCTCTCTTAAAGTATACCAGGGGCGGGAGGCATGTGGCCACATAGATGAATCAGGATATTGAGTCCTTAATCCCTGAGCAACTAACTCTAAAACCAATGTGCTGCTATTATTCTGTCCCAGTCCTACCTGGCTATGGTCCCTGATTGCTTGTTGTACAAAGGGGTTAGAAGTTAAACTTAAAAGTTTTACACAATCTTTAGGATCTAACCACACTCCCCCAGCTCCCCCATCACTCAGTCTTACTAACCAGATGATTGCTGGTTCTCCTGATTTCTGGGAGAATCTGCTGAGTAAATCAGTGATTTCCCTCTGTGAATAATCCTCAGTAATCTCTGTTATTTGGGGAGGATTGTTTCCTTCTTTCTCAGCCTTTCTTCTAACAATTGGCCTAACTTCTTCATCTCTGACATCAGGAATTTCTTCCTCTATCACATTTTCCCATCTCTCATCGTCTTCGTCCCAAATATCACCATCCCAATTATCTGGATCCCAATTCATGTCAGCGGTGGCTATGACAGCATGCACTTTCTTTTTATTCACCTTTCCTCTCCTATTTCTAGATTTATATTGTGCCACTCGAACGGCAGCTTTCTCAGCTACATTCTGATAGTTTCTAACTTGGTCTCCTAATAGAAAGTTCTGACACTGTAACATTGACATACGCCCTTGCAATTCAGCCATTTCCTTTTCCATTTGTATTTTCTCCTCCTCTTTCTTTTCTAATGCTAAACATACAGCTCTATAAGCAGTTAGGAGAGCCCATCCCCTCCTACACACTCCGCTCATTTCCTTTCCCTTTTCAATCGCTATGTTTGTTAAACAAGCAGTTAACGGTGGAGGCTTTCCCTTTCTAATCCTACTTCCCCAGTCCTCGCTAGGTCCCCTATGCTGTGACCAGACTTTAGCAAGCGAGGAAAACGGGGAATCTTCCCAGCCCGGGACTTCCACCGGAGCTGGGGGTTCAATATTTTTCTTGAATAGAGGCATTTATACAGCGAATCCTGCCGACTACGCCAATTTATGTATTATGATTTAATAGGAAAGTTCGGATTCGCTCCTATAAATGACGCTCTCAAACTCAATGAAAAGGTAAAAGTATAAAAGTTTTAATCAAACAAGACAAAATACAGACAAGTCAAACTTACATAAAAAGCAAATAATAATGAGAATAACTAAAATAACAACAAGAATAGTTAATATAACATATAGAGGAAGAGAATACATCACCAATTCAAGGGAACCTCAAAAACTCATGGCTGGGAGTCCCATTTCAGCCTCAATCAGCTTGAATTGTGTAAAGATTTTTCCGGGCGAAGCGTCCTCCCCACGGATGAGACTCAGTGGAGATGTAAGATTCTTAATCTTATATACCTTAAACAAAGAGGGCTTTCAGCCAGGAAGTCTGGCACGTGTACATGTATAGAAATACGTAACCTTCTAGTGTTTTGACTTACTCCCTATATCATCTTGACATATATGAAAATAAGTGACCATCTGGTGTTTTGACCCATTCTATATTGTCTATACTTTGACGTATTTCCTTATCAATTGTGTATGCTCTGGGAGGAAGCCAACCACCCTAAGCATAGACATTCCAAGGACATATAGAGTTCAGGGAATGGTCAAATTCCCATAATTTAGAAGCTCAGGCCTGTTAGATTTGAATGAGCTTACAATTCTATTATGAAATTTTAATTTCTTATTCATTTGTGGGTGCACAATTGTACAATGTTTTTCTGGTGCTGCTCATTTCACTTCGTAGCAATTCATCCAAATCTTTCCAGGTTTTTCTGAAATCTGCCTGCTCTTGTTTCACAATTTCTTGTTACACAATATTTCATTACATCCTTATATCCCAGCTTGTTCAGCCATTTCCCATGGATGTGCATGCCTTCCATTTTCAATATTTTGCCTCCATAAAAAGAGCTGCTGTAAATATTTTTGCCCATGTAGGTGCTTTTCTATTTATTTATTTTTTTAATGATCTCTTTGGGATACATACTTAGTACTGGTATTGCTACATCAAAGGTTATACACAATTTGGTTGCCTTTTAGGTATAGTTTTAAATTGCTCTCAAGAATGGTTGGATCGTGTCAGATTGGCTAAGATGACAGGAACAAATAATGATGAATGTTGGAGGGGATGTGGGAAAACTGGGACACTGATACATTGTTGGTGGAGCTGTGAAAGAATCCGGCCATTCTGGAGAGCAATCTGGAATTATGCCCCAAAAGTTATCAAACTGTGCAAACCCTTTGATCCCGCAGTGCTGCTATTGGGCTTATATCCCAAAGAAATACTAAAGAGGGGAAAGGGACCTGTATGTGCCAAAATGTTTGTGGCAGCTCTTTTCGTAGTGGCTAGAAACTGGAAGATGAATGGATGTCCATCAGTTGGAGAATGGTTGGGTAAATTATGGTATATGAAGGTTATGGAATATTATTGCTCTGTCATCCTGTCAGCAGGATGAATTCAGAAAGGTTTAGAAAGACTTCCATGAACTGATGCTGAGTGAAATGAACAGAACCAGAAGATCGCTGTACACTTCAACAACAATGCTGTATGAAGAGGTATTCTGATGGAAGTGGAAATCTTCAACATAAAGAAAATCCAACTCACTTCCAGCTGATGGATGATGGACAGAAACAACTACACCCAGAGAAGGAACACTGGGAAGTGAATGTAAACTGTTAGCACTACTGTCTATCTACCCAGGTTACTTATGCCTTCGGAATCCAATACTTAACGTGCAACAAGAAAATTGGATTTACACACATATATTGTATCTAGATTATACTATAACACATGTAAAATGTATGGGATTGCCTGTTATCTAGGGGAGGGAATGGAGGGAGGAAGGGGAAAATTTGGAAAAATGAATACAAGGGATAATGTTATAAAAAAAATTACTCACGCATATATACTGTACAAAAAATTTTATAATTATAAAATTAAAAAAATAAATTAAAAAAAAAAGAATGGTTGGATCAATTCATAATTCCACCAACAATGTATTAATGTCCCAATTTTTTCACATCCTTTCCAACATTTATCATTTTTTTCTCCTTAGCCAATGTGATAGGTGTATTTGCATTTCTCCAGTCCAAAGTTATTTAGGGTGGTTCTTCATATAAATATAGATGGCTTTGATTTCTTCACGGAAAATTTTCTGTCCATATAATTTGACCATTTATCATTTGAGGAAAGTCTCTCCCTAATTCTTCTCATTTCTTCCTTAATCTAGATTCTAGGGGGTTTGGAGTATATTTCTCTAATTATCTCATGAACCCCTCCCTCACTTAAACTTATTCCTTTGTCTCATTACTGCTGTATTTCAATGGAAGCTATTTACAAAGGCACCAGAGCCTGTGATTCTTTATCTCAGAAATGACTAAATATATCCATGTCCCTAATGCGGACATTTCCTCTCAGTCCTCATGAGACTCTTCAGGTTCATACTAAGCCACTGATGGAAAACAAACCCAAACCCAGGGGCTCAGTTCCTTTTTCTAGCTGCTCCAGTAGGGGTAGAGTCTGATATCCTCCCTGGTTTCTGCTCCTTGTGGACAGCAACAATAACGCTAGAACTCAGGACTTTTGGTCTCTCCCTTTTTTCTTTTTCAAACAAATACTATTTTTTCTGATTTCTCCTTACTTTTTATATCTATAATCCTTCTCCCCAGTGTTGGCTTTTCCCCCCAAGATAGCTTGGGCCTAGGTCTTCTAGCAATGTGAATTGAGTGTGGATTACCCGCTTGTGCCCCAGCTCTTGGGCAAGTGTCTTTTGCTCTACTTTCATTGTGGCACATGTGAAGGAGGGGATTTCTCTTCAGGAAACGGCGGGTTTTCTCTCAGTGCTTTCCAGGTGTCCATGTTCTTAATCTTTCCTTCACATCCCTTTCAGTGCTGTTCCGTTTGCTTCATTCTGCATCAGTCCACCCAAGCTGTCCCATGTTTCTCTGAATTGTACACAGTCGTTATTTCCTACGATGTAGCGTTGTCGAGGACTCCCCAGAGCTTGGGTGGGTATGTTTTCTCCCTAGTGATATTTATCCCATTCAAAACGAAAGGATTGTAGTAGGGTTTTGAGAATGCATTCGGTCCAGGGAACCCTTTAAAAGGCCTAAGAGACCTCAGGAGTGTCTGGACCATACTTTGAAAAGTATTGACATAATGGATAGAACCGGTGACCTTGAAGTTAATGAATTCTACTTCCCAGACTTACCATGTGTCACTAATGGAGCAAGCCAGGTCTTTTTTTTTTTTAAGGCTGGGGTTAAGTGACTTGCCCAGGGTCTCACAACTAGGAAGTGTTAAGTGTCTGAGACCAGATTTGAACTCCGGTCCTCCTGAATTCAAGGCTGGTGCTCTATCCACTGCGCCCCCTGGCTGCCCCCTTTTTTCCCTTTTCTTTCCCCTCCCTCCCTCCCTCCCTCCCTCTCTCGCTTCCTTCCTTCTGTAAGGGCCCTTTAAAGGGGCGGACACAGTGCATCGGGATTGAGGCCCAGAAGTAATTTCTGTGGATATTAGGACTGCCCTTGGGCGGGATCCTGGCCATATTGAGATAGTTTTGTAATGGGTGACTCTCTCGCTGATTGGCTGTGTGTGTGACCTCACAGGCCCTATATAAGCCCACTGCAGGCAGCAACCGCCCTCTTTAACCTCCTGCTGTTCACCCTGGCTCACCAGCCTGGGTGGCCAAGCCAAGATGGGTAGCCGAAAGAGGTAAGGGTTTTGGTAGTGAACACATGGGTCTTCTGACCAGGTGTTCACTAGGGAACCAACAAGTCAGGGCATCAGTTAAGGCATTATGTGAGTAGGTATAATAAAGGCTTTTAAGATTACATGTGGTTGTTCTTGAGTGCGCTACCGGTTACTAAGCTATAGATTCAAGAGATTGTGGCCAGAGACCTTAGAAGGCCTCAGAGGAGGCGAGCCGGGTAGAGCTCACACTGCAAAGGACAGTGGTCAAAGGTACTCTGGTGGGTCTAGGACAGACTAGTAATTGTAACTGCCAGGAGAGCACGTTACAAATGGCGCTCAACGTGGGGGACGCATCAGGAATTATCAGGTTTTGAAAATATTTAATATTCAGAATTAAGATTCTGAAAGATCCGGTAGAAACGCCACTTAAGAGGGAAGACAGAGAAGCAATATGGACCCAGGTAAATCTGGGATCAGACTCAAGGACACAGCTGAACATAATGCTTATTATATAAAGACGTTAAAGAGCCAGATGGAAGATCTTTTAACAAAGATCGCCACTGAAGAACAGCAGGAAGCTTGTAATCAAGCTCCACAAAGGCTATCCCCACACCCAGTAAATAGAGCTAGGAGAGGGAGCAACCTAGAGCTAATGCGATTGTATGACAGTAGAGAGTATAAAATGCCACAGCAAGAGTTGCTGGAATTGCAGGTTAAACTACAGATGGAGATAGAGAAAGAAGAAAAAGCTAGGTTACTACAGATAGAACAGGAAGAGTTCAAACCAGTGGCTGAAACTAAGGAAGGAAATAAACGAATCACATGGACTTCAGTTGTAGAAATTCTTCTTAGCTTTTTGTTGGTTTACCTTGTGCATTGTTGTTTTAAGGAATTTATTGATTACTCTTTCATTGAGAAGAAGTTTAGTTCTTTTTATGTGCAAAGCTCAGGTTTGATTTTAAATCAGCCTTTGGGGAATTTTCCAATTCTTCTTCCCTCTGCCTCACCTTCTTGGGCCAAGGGAGTAGGGGGAGGAGGAAAAGGAAGGGCGATAATGCTATCAGCACTGCCCATTAATCCATTTAAAACTCCTGTGTCTTCATTTCAAAGGACTGGAGTAGGCTTTATGCCCCAAGGCAAAAAGGAATTGTGGGGTATTGAGTATAATCAGAAAAGTTTTAAAAATACAGTTCAGTTAATTTCTAAGAAACCTTACTGGGACAAGACCTTGCAGTTAGAGAGAGTGGAGTTTTATACTTGTAAAACTGCTAGGATCGTCTTTGGAGAGTTGGAACTCCTCTTTTATTACCTCGTGGATTTTCCACTTCCACAGGTGAGCTTGATTTCCCAACCCCCTACGGGTACTTATAAAACAGTGTTTATGTTTAGAATGGGTTGGAAAATTGTTGTTTTAATCACTAGAATAAATAGACAGTGTGTGATCTTTGACCCAGGAGGAAAAGTAATATCAGATTTATTGATTCACACTCCTGGAGTACAATTCGGTATCAGAAACTCAAACTTTGATTTTTAGGCAAAAGAATTCAGGGATATAGCCGAGTGTTCTAGTAAAGTCATTACTGCACAGACTATCCCCAAGATCTTCTCTTCTAAACAAGAGAAGGGAATTTTGGGATATGTGATTGCTTACAATTTTTAAATTTTGATTTTACATTTTTAAACATTTTTGATTTTACATCTTCAAAGTATTTTGATTTTACATTTTAAAGTTATTTTGGTTTTACATTTTTAATCTATTTCGGTTTTACACTTTTAAATTATTTTGGTTTTACATTTTTAAATTCTTTGCATTTTACCTTAGCAATGCACTTCGGGCATACACAGAAAGTGCAGCTAAGTGACAGACTGACTTTTGTCTGACTTGTTAATCTTTTTGACAACAACTTTGTTTCCACTGTGATGTGGAAAGGCCTGGATGGCATTTGGAAAGGCCCAAGTTGGGCCCCGGGGACATTCCTTCCTAGGTGCAGATCCAGCAGCAGAGTTCATCCCCACCAGAGACATTTGTAACCTGGGGATCCAAGAGAAGGACCAGACAACAGCCCAGAGGGACCAGCCAGATGTCCGCAGCCCTTCAGACGCTGATGGCAGCAATGTCCCTCCTGACCGTGACCAGAGACACCAGACACAGTTCCAGTGTTGCAGCTGAAATGGACTGTTTTGGGTGATACGCAATATAAAGACTGTAAATGGACAATGGGCCTGCTTGCTTCTCCCGTGGCTACTTGCCATATGGTGGCCTGGGGAGAGGCTTTGCCCTATGCTTTCTATTGAAGGACTATGCTTTTAAATTAGTGGGTGAAAAACCAACACACCCACCTGCCATTGTTATTGAGACAATGTTACTGGACATGACTTTGCTTATGTGCACCTGTGAATCTAGAATTGTTCTAGAATTGTGAAAAGTGCAATAGAGAATTGTGATAAACTAGAATTGTTCTAGAATTGTGAAAAGTGCAATAGAGAATTGTGATAAGCTAGAATTGTTCTAGAATTGTGAAAAGTGCAATAGAGAATTGTGATAAACTAGAATTGTTCTAGGATTGTGACAAGTGCAATAGAGAATTGTGATAAGCTATAATTGTTCTAGGAGTGTGAAAAGTGCAACAGAAAATTGTAAGAAACTAGAATTGGTCTAGAACTGTGATAAATGTAACTAGAATTGTGACAACCTACCTACTGATATTTGTTAACTAGAATTGTGATGTTTTACCTTGTTGACTTCCCACCTCAGTGTTGACATCCTACCTCATTGGCATCCAATCTCTTTGGCCTATTATCTCGAGTATGACTTTGATGAATGGGTTGAACATTTGGGCCACTGTTGAGCCTGGTTCTCATTGTCATACTTCTGTTTACTGATTTGCTGCTTTGTACCTCCTTGGGCATAACACTCTGTCATCTCATGGACCAAGTGAACTATAGCTGGTGCTAAAAGTTTAGCTTGGTGAGATGTGTGGTTCCCGCAAAACAAGAGAAAGGGAATTGTAAGGGCCCTTTAAAGGGGCGGACACAGTGCATCGGGAGATTGAGTGGTCCGGAAGTAATTTCTGTGGATATTAGGACTGCCCTTGGGCGGGATCCTGGCCATATTGAGATAGTTTTGTAATGGGTGACTCTCTCGCTGATTGGCTGTGTGTGTGACCTCACAGGCCCTATATAAGCCCACTGCAGGCAGCAACCGCCCTCTTTAACCTCCTGCTGTTCACCCTGGCTCACCAGCCTGGGTGGCCAAGCCAAGATGGGTAGCCGAAAGAGGTAAGGGTTTTGGTAGTGAACACATGGGTCTTCTGACCAGGTGTTCACTAGGGAACCAACAAGTCAGGGCATCAGTTAAGGCATTATGTGAGTAGGTATAATAAAGGCTTTTAAGATTACATGTGGTTGTTCTTGAGTGCGCTACCGGTTACTAAGCTATAGATTCAAGAGATTGTGGCCAGAGACCTTAGAAGGCCTCAGAGGAGGCGAGCCGGGTAGAGCTCACACTGCAAAGGACAGTGGTCAAAGGTACTCTGGTGGGTCTAGGACAGACTAGTAATTGTAACTGCCAGGAGAGCACGTTACATCCTTCCTTCCTTCCTTCCTTCCTTCCTTCCTTCCTCCCTCCCTCCCTCCCTCCCTCTCTCCCTTCCTTCCTTCCTTCCTTCCTTCCTTCCTTTCTTCCTTCCTTCCTTCCTTCCTTCCTTCTTTCTTTTTTTTTCTGTGCTATAATTTCCTCATTTGTAAAATGAGGAAATTGGACTTCTTGGCCCCCAAAATCTCTCCCATAATTTGGTCTCCAGATCTCTTATTCCATCTGCATCCTCCTGCTTTCGAGGAAGCAGTATTGTACAACATGATTACTGGCTGTACTGTATGTGGAGCTCATTCTATATTCCTACAGTCCAGAACCAGGAAGAACAAAAAATGCCATTTCAGCACCTCTGACCAGGCCCGGAAGGGCTGCCTGAGGGCAGCAGGAACTGATCTTTAGGGCTTTGGATGACCCAAGGAAAGCTTTCCTACCACTTGAGGTCATTCAGGAGCCAGCTCCATGTGACCAACGCTAATTCAGGCACGGGGACGGCTGATTGTTCACCTGAGACCGGCAGAGGGAAAAGGGGGGGGAGCGGCGATCTCAAACCAAAATGTCAAACCAGCCACGGGAGAGATGACAGTTGTTTCATGAATGTTGTGAATGCTTTTATTTTTCATGTCAATCGGTTCCCAATACCCGGCCTCGAACTCGGGCCCCAAAGCCCTGCCTCATGGCAGAGCCGAGCAAAGCCCCTTATTTCCTGGGACCTGGTGCTCAGAGTCTCTGTTCTGGCCTTTCTTTGGAAGAGGAAAGCGAGCGTTCGTTCTGTTCTAGGCTCCTCTGCCGGGCTCTGGAGTCGAGGCTGACGGGTGCCTGAACGGGCCTCCTGATGACTGCTAGGGTCTTTTCCCACTTCCTGAGGGTCACTGCCCATGGCTGCCCTCTGTGGGGGGGGAGCCCTCTATAGGGTTGGCTGCGCTCTGTGGCTGGGTGTGCCCTCTATGGGGGAGGAGCTGCCCTCTGTGGGAGGGGCTGCCCTCTGTGGGGGTGTGACCTCAGTAGGGGGGGGTGAGCTCTGGAGGGGGGCTGCTCTCTATGGCGTGGGTGAGCACTCAATGGGGAGGATACACTCTGAGGCGGAGAGTTCCCTCAGGGGTTGGGCTGCCCTCTGTGGAGAGGGATGACCTCTGTGGGGGGGGGCTGCCCTCTGTGGGGGGGGTTGCCCTCTGTGGGGGAGGTGACTTCTGTGGGGGGGCTGCCCTCTGTGGAGAGGGATGCCCTCTGTGGGGGGGGTTGCCCTCTGTGGGGGAGGTGACTTCTGTGAGGGGGCTGCCCTCTGTGGGGAAGATGACCTCTTGGGGGGGAGCTGCCTCTATACAAAGGGGTGACCTCTGTGGGTGGGGCTGGGCTCAGTATGAGGGGTGACCAATATGGGGGGAGCTTACACTCAGTGGGGAGGGTGAACTATGAAAGGGAGCTGCCCTATATAAGGGGGGTGACCTCTGTGGGGGGAGTTCCATCTGTGGGGAAGATGACCTCTAGGGGGGAGCTGCCCTCTATAAAAAGGGGTGACCTCTGTGGGGGGGGGCAGGCCTCGGTGTGGGGGGTGACCACTGTGGGGGGAGCTTAAACTCAGTGGGGAGGGTGAACTATGGGGGGGAGCTGCCCTCTATAAGGGGGGGTGACCTCTGTGGGGGGCTGCGCTCTATAAGGGGGGGTGACCTCTGTGCGGGGGCTGCCCTCTATAAGGGGGGGGTGATCTTTGAGGGGGGAGTTCCATCTATGGGGGGGGCTGCCCATTGTGGAGTCTTGTAACATCTGTGGCGAGGTGTGACCTCTGTTAGGGTGTCGACCCTCTGTGGAGCCATGTGACCTCCAAGTTGAGGTATGACCTCTTTAAGGGGCGCCTCCAGGAGTGCAGCCATGTGACCTCTGTAGGAAGGTGTAACCTTTTTAAGGGGGATTCCCTGAGTGGAGCCTGTGACCTCTGTGGCAAGGTGTGACTTCTGTAAGGGGGGCTTCTCTGAGTGGAACCATGTGAGCAGTGTGGTGAGGTATGACCTCTGTAAGGGGCGCTTCCCTGAGTGGAGCCATGTGACCTCACTGTTGAGGTGTGACCTCTGTAAGTGGGGCTTCCCTGAGTGGAGCCATGTGACCAGTGTGGCGAAGTGTGACCTCTTTAAGGGTGGCTTTCCTGAGTAGAGATATGGGACCTCTGTTGGGGGGTGTGAACTCTGTAAGAGGTTCTTCCCTGAGTGGAACCATGTGACCTCTGTTACGAGGTGTGACCTCTGTAAGAGGTTCTTCCCTGAGTGGAACCATGTGACTTCTGTGTTGAGGTGTGACCTCTTTAAGTGGGGCTTCCCTGAGTGGAGCCATGTGACCAGTGTTGTTAGGTATGACCTCTGTAAGGGGGGCTTCCCTGAGTGGAGCCATGTGACCAGTGTGGCCAGGTATGACCTCTGTAAGGTTGGCTTCCCTGAGTGGAGCCATGTGACCAGTGTGGCGAAGTGTGACCTCTTTAAGGGTGGCTTTCCTGAGTAGAGATATGTGACCTCTGTTGTGGGGTGTGAACTCTGTAAGAGGTTCTTCCATGAGTGGAGCCATATGACCTCCGTGTTGAGGTGTGACCTCTTTAAGTGGGGCTTCCCTGATTGGAGGCATGTGACCTCTGATGCGAGGTGTGACCTCTGTAAGAGTGGCTTTCCTGAAAGAAGCCATGTGACCTCTTTTGTGAGGTGTGACCTCTGTAAGAGGTTCTTCCCTGAGTGGAGCCATGTGACCTCTGAGGGGACGTGTGACCTCTCTAAGGGTGGCCTCCATGAGTGCAGCCATGTGACTTCTGTGTTGAGGTGTGACCTCTTTAAGTGAGGCTTCCCTGAGTGGAGCCTGGGACCTCTGATGCGAGGTGTGACCTCTATAAGGGGGGTTTCCCATAGTGGAGCCATGTGACCTCTGTTGTAAAGGGTGACATCTGTAAGCGGTTCTTCCCTGAGTGGAGCCATGTGACTTCTGTGTTGAGGTGTGACCTCTATAAGGGGGGCTTCCATGAGTAAAGCCATGTGACCTCTGAGGTGAGGTGTGACCTCTGTAAGAGCTTCTTCCATGAGTGAAGCCATGTGAGCAGTGTGGCGAGGTGTGACCTCTTTAAGTGAGGCATCCCTGAGTGGAGCCATGTGACCAGTGTGGCGAGGTGTGACCTCTATAAGGGGGGCTTCCATGAGTGGAGCCATGTAACCAGTGTGGCGAGGTGTAACCTCTTTAAGGGTGGCTTTCCTGAGTAGAGATATGTGACCTGTGTTGGGGGGTGTGAACTCTGTAAGAGGTTCTTCCATGAGACGAGCCATGTGACCTCCGTGTTGAGGTGTGACCTCTTTAAGTGGGGCTTCCCTGATTGGAGGCATGTGACCTCTGATGCGAGGTGTGACCTCTGTAAGAGTGGCTTTCCTGAATGAAGCCATGTGACCTCTTTTGTGAGGTGTGACCTCTGTAAGAGGTTCTTCCTTGAGTGGAGCCATGTGAGCAGTGTGGCGAGGTGTGACCTCTTTAAGTGAGGCATCCCTGAGTGGAGCCATGTGACCAGTGTGGCGAGGTGTGACCTCTATAAGGGAGGCTTCCCTGAGTGGAGACATGTGACCAGTGTGGTGACGTGTGACCTCTTTAAGGGTGGCTTTCCTGAGTAGAGATATGTGACCTCTGTTGGGAGGTGTGATCTCTGTAAGAGGTTCTTCCATGAGTGGAGCCATGTGAACTCCGTGTTGAGGTGTGACCTCTTTAAGTGGGGCTTCCCTGAGTGGAGCCATGTTACCAGTGTGGTGAGGTATGACCTCGGTAAGGGGGGCTTCCCTGAGTGGAGCCATGTGACCAGTGTGGCGAGGTATGACCTCTGTAAGGTTGGCTTCCCTGAGTGGAGCCATGGGACCTCTGTTGGGGGGTGTGACCTCTGTAAGAGGTTCTTCCATGAGTGGAGCCATGTGACCTCCCTATTGAGGTGTGACCTCTGTAAGTGGGGCTTCCCTGAGTGGAGCCATATGACCTCTCAGGTGAGGTGTGACCTGAATAAGGGGGGTTTCCCATAGTGGAGCCATGTGACCTCTGTACCGAGGTAAGACCTCTGTACAGGGGGCTTCACTGAGTGGAGCCATGTGACCAGTGTGGCGAGGTGTGACCTCTATAAGGGGGGCTTCCATGAGTGGAGCCATGTGACCAGTGTGGCGAGGTGTAACCTCTTTAAGGGTGGCTTTCCTGAGTAGAGATATGTGACCTGTGTTGGGGGGTGTGAACTCTGTAAGAGGTTCTTCCATGAGACGAGCCATGTGACCTCCGTGTTGAGGTGTGACCTCTTTAAGTGGGGCTTCCCTGATTGGAGGCATGTGACCTCTGATGCGAGGTGTGACCTCTGTAAGAGTGGCTTTCCTGAATGAAGCCATGTGACCTCTTTTGTGAGGTGTGACCTCTGTAAGTGGGGCTTCCCTGAGTGGAGCCATATGACCTCTCAGGTGAGGTGTGACCTGAATAAGGGGGGTTTCCCATAGTGGAGCCATGTGACCTCTGTACCGAGGTAAGACCTCTGTACAGGGGGCTTCACTGAGTGGAGCCATGTGACCAGTGTGGCGAGGTGTGACGTCTATAAGGGGGGCTTCCATGAGTGGAGCCATGTGACCAGTGTGGCGAGGTGTAACCTCTTTAAGGGTGGCTTTCCTGAGTAGAGATATGTGACCTGTGTTGGGGGGTGTGAACTCTGTAAGAGGTTCTTCCATGAGACGAGCCATGTGACCTCCGTGTTGAGGTGTGACCTCTTTAAGTGGGGCTTCCCTGATTGGAGGCATGTGACCTCTGATGCGAGGTGTGACCTCTGTAAGAGTGGCTTTCCTGAATGAAGCCATGTGACCTCTTTTGTGAGGTGTGACCTCTGTAAGAGGTTCTTCCTTGAGTGGAGCCATGTGACCTCTGAGGCGAGGTTTGACCTCTTTACGGTTGGCTTTCGTGAATGAAGCCATGTGACCTCTGTTGGGAGGTGTGACCTCTGTAAGAGGTTCTTCCCTGAGTGGAGCCATGTGACCTCTGAGGGGAGGTGTGACCTCTTTAAGTGGGGCTTCCCTGAGTGGAGCCATGTGACCAGTGTGGTGAGGTATGACCTCTGTAAGGGGGGCTTCCCTGAGTGGAGCCACGTGACCTCTGTTGGGGAGTGTGAACTCTGTAAGAGGTTCTTCCATGAGACGAGCCATGTGACCTCCGTGTTGAGGTGTGACCTCTTTAAGTGGGGCTTCCCTGAGTGGAGCCATGTGACCAGTGTGGCGAAGTGTGACCTCTTTAAGGGTGGCTTTCCTGAGAAGAGATATGTGATCTCTGTTGGGGGGTGTGAACTCTGTAAGAGGTTCTTCCATGAGACGAGCCATGTGACCTCAATGTTGTGGTGTGACCTCTTTAAGTGGGGCTTCCCTGAGTGGAGCCATGTGACCAGTGTGGTGAAGTGTGACCTCTTTAAGGGGGGCTTCCCTGAGTGGAGCCACGTGACCTCTGTTGGGGAGTGTGAACTCTGTAAGAGGTTCTTCCATGAGACGAGCCATGTGACCTCCGTGTTGAGGTGTGACCTCTTTAAGTGGGGCTTCCCTGATAGGAGGCATGTGACCTCTGATGCGAGGTGTGACCTCTGTAAGAGTGGCTTTCCTGAATGAAGCCATGTGACCTCTTTTGTGAGGTGTGACCTCTATAAGAGGTTCTTCCTTGTGTGGAGCCATGTGACCTCTGAGGCGAGGTTTGACCTCTTTACGGTTGGCTTTCCTGAATGAAGCCATGTGACCTCTGTTGGGAGGTGTGACCTCTTTAAGTGGGGCTTCCCTGAGTGGAGCCATGTGACCAGTGTGGTGAGGTATGACCTCTGTAAGGGGGGCTTCCCTGAGTGGAGCCATGTGACCAGTGTGGCGAAGTGTGACCTCTTTAACGGTGGCTTTCCTGAGAAGAGATATGTGATCTCTGTTGGGGGGTGTGAACTCTGTAAGAGGTTCTTCCATGAGACGAGCCATGTGACCTCAATGTTGTGGTGTGACCTCTTTAAGTGGGGCTTCCCTGAGTGGAGCCATGTGACCAGTGTGGTGAAGTGTGACCTCTTTAAGGGTGGCTTTCCTGAGTAGAGATATGTGACCTGTGTTGGGGGGTGTGAACTCTGTAAGAGGTTCTTCCATGACACGAGCCATGTGACCTCCGTGTTGAGGTGTGACCTCTTTAAGTGGGGCTTCCCTGATAGGAGGCATGTGACCTCTGATGCGAGGTGTGACCTCATTAATGGTGGCTTTCCTGAATGAAGCCATGTGACCTTTTTTGTGAGGTGTGATCTCTGTAAGATGTTCTTCCCTGAGTGGAGCCATGTGACCTCCCTATTGAGGTGTGACCTCTATAAGTGGGGCTTCCCTGAGTAGAGCCATGTGACCAGTGTGGCGAAGTGTGACCTCTTTAAGGGTGGCTTTCCTGAGTAGAGATATGTGACCTCTGTTGTGGGGTGTGAACTCTGTAAGAGGTTCTTCCATGAGTGTAGCCATGTGACCTCCGTGTTGAGGTGTGACCTCTTTAAGTGAGGCTTCCCTGATTGGAGGCATGTGACCTCTGATGCGAGGTGTGACCTCTATAAGGGGGGTTTCCCATAGTGGAGCCATGTGACCTCTGTTGTAAAGGGTGACATCTGTAAGCGGTTCTTCCCTGAGTGGAGCCATGTGACCAGTGTGGTGAGGCATGACCTCTGTAAGGGGGGCTTCCCTGAGTGGAGCCACGTGACCTCTGTTGGGGAGTGTGAACTCTGTAAGAGGTTCTTCCATGAGACGAGCCATGTGACCTCAATGTTGTGGTGTTACCTCTTTAAGTGGGGCTTCCCTGAGCGGAGCCATGTGACCAGTGTGGTGAAGTGTGACCTCTTTAAGGGTGGCTTTCCTGAGTAGAGATATGTGACCTGTGTTGGGGGGTGTGAAATCTGTAAGAGGTTCTCCCATGAGACGAGCCATGTGACCTCCGTGTTGAGGTGTGACCTCTTTAAGTGGGGCTCCCCTGATTGGAGGCATGTGACCTCTGATGCGAGGTGTGACCTCTGTAAGAGTGGCTTTCCTGAATGAAGCCATGTGACCTCTTTTGTGAGGTGTGATCTCTGTAAGATGTTCTTCCCTGAGTGGAGCCATGTGACCTCTGAGGGGACGTGTGACTTCTATAAGGGTGGCCTCCATGAGTGCAGCCATGTGACTTCTGTGTTGAGGTGTGACTTCTTTAACGGGGCTTCCCTGAGTGGAGCCTGGGACCTCTGAGGCGAGGTGTGACCTCTATAAGGGGTGTTTCCCATAGTGGAGCCATGTGACCTCTGAGGCGAGGTTTGACCTCTTTACGGTTGGCTTTCCTGAATGAAGCCATGTGACCTCTTTTGGGAGGTGTGACCTCTGTAAGAGGTTCTTCCCTGAGTGGAACCATGTGACTGCTGTGTTGAGGTGTGACCTCTTTAAGTGGGGCTTCCCTGAGTGGAGCCATGTGACCTCTGAGGCGAGGTTTGACCTCATTAAGGGTGGCTTTCCTGAATGAAGCCACGTGACTTCTGTTGGGGGGTGTGACCTCTGTAAGAGGTTCTTCCAGGAGTGGAGCCATGTGACCTCCCAATTGAGGTGTGACCTCTGTAAGTGGGGCTTCCCTGAGTAGAGCCATGTGACCAGTGTGGCGAAGTGTGACCTCTTTAAGGGTGTCTTTCCTGAGTAGAGATATGTGACCTCTGTTTTGGGGTGTGAACTCTGTAAGAGGTTCTTCCATGAGACGAGCCATGTGACCTCCGTGTTGAGGTGTGACCTCTTTAAGTGAGGCTTCCCTGATTGGAGGCATGTGACCTCTGATGCGAGGTGTGACCTCATTAATGGTGGCTTTCCTGAATGAAGCCATGTGACCTCTTTTGTGAGGTGTGATCTCTGTAAGATGTTCTTCCCTGAGTGGAGCCATGTGACCTCCCTATTGAGGTGTGACCTCTATAAGTGGGGCTTCCCTGAGTAGAGCCATGTGACCAGTGTGGAGAAGTGTGACCTCTTTAAGGGTGGCTTTCCTGAGTAGAGATATGTGACCTCTGTTGTGGGGTGTGAACTCTGTAAGAGGTTCTTCCATGAGACGAGCCATGTGACCTCCGTGTTGAGGTGTGACCTCTTTAAGTGGGGCTTCCCTGATAGGAGGCATGTGACCTCTGATGCGAGGTGTGACCTCATTAATGGTGGCTTTCCTGAATGAAGCCATGTGACCTCTTTTGTGAGGTGTGATCTCTGTAAGATGTTCTTCCCTGAGTGGAGCCATGTGACCTCCCTATTGAGGTGTGACCTCTATAAGTGGGGCTTCCCTGAGTAGAGCCATGTGACCAGTGTGGAGAAGTGTGACCTCTTTAAGGGTGGCTTTCCTGAGTAGAGATATGTGACCTCTGTTGTGGGGTGTGAACTCTGTAAGAGGTTCTTCCATGAGACGAGCCATGTGACCTCCGTGTTGAGGTGTGACCTCTTTAAGTGGGGCTTCCCTGATTGGAGGCATGTGACCTCTGATGCGAGGTGTGACCTCTATAAGGGGGGTTTCCCATAGTGGAGCCATGTGACCTCTGTTGTAAAGGGTGACATCTGTAAGCGGTTCTTCCCTGAGTGGAGCCATGTGACTTCTGTGTTGAGGTGTGACCTCTTTAAGTGGGGCTTCCCTGAGTAAAGCCATGTGACCTCTGAGGTGAGGTGTGACCTCTGTAAGAGGTTCTTCCATGAGTGAAGCCATGTGAGCAGTGTGGCGAGGTGTGACCTCTTTAAGTGAGGCATCCCTGAGTGGAGCCATGTGACCAGTGTGGCGAGGTGGCGAGGTGTGACCTATATAAGGGGGGCTTCCATGAGTGGAGCCATGTGACCAGTGTGGCGAGGTGTAACCTCTTTAAGGGTGGCTTTCCTGAGTAGAGATATGTGACCTTTGAGGTGAGGTGTGACCTCTGTAAGAGGTTCTTCCCTGAGTGGAACCATGTGACTTCTGTGTTGTGGTGTGACCTCTTTAAGTGGGGCTTCCCTGAGTGGAGGCATGTGACCAGTGTGGTGACGTGTGACCTCTTTAAAGGTGGCTTTCCTGAGTAGAGATATGTGACCTCTGTTGGGAGGTGTGATCTCTGTAAGAGGTTCTTCCATGAGTGGAGCCATGTGAACTCCGTGTTGAGGTGTGACCTCTTTAAGTGGGGCTTCCCTGAATGGAGGCATGTGACCTCTGAGGCGATGTGTGAGCTCTATAATGGAGGTTTCCCATAGTGGAGCTATGTGACCTCTGAGGCTAGGTGTGAACTCTTTAAGTGGGGCTTCCCTGAGTGGAGCCATGTGACCAGTGTGGTGAGGTATGACCTCGGTAAGGGGGGCTTCCCTGAGTGGAGCCATGTGACCAGTGTGGCGAGGTATGACCTCTGTAAGGTTGGCTTCCCTGACGGAGCCATGGGACCTCTGTTGGGGGGTGTGACCTCTGTAAGAGGTTCTTCCATGAGTGGAGCCATGTGACCTCCCTATTGAGGTGTGACCTCTGTAAGTGGGGCTTCCCTGAGTGGAGCCATATGACCTCTCAGGTGAGGTGTGACCTGTATAAGGGGGGTTTCCCATAGTGGAGCCATGTGACCTCTGTACCAAGGTAAGACCTCTGTACAGGGGGCTTCCCTGAGTGGAGCCATGTGACCAGTGTGGCGAGGTGTGACCTCTATAAGGGGGGCTTGCATGAGTGGAGCCATGTGAATTCTGTGTTGAGGTGTGACCTCTTTAAGTGGGGCTTCCCATAGTGGAGCCATGTGACCTCTGAGGCGAGGTGTGAACTCTGTAAGCGAGGCATCCCTGAGTGGAGCCATGTGAATTCTGTGTTGAGGTGTGACCTCTTTAAGTGGGGCTTCCCATAGTGGAGCCATGTGACCTCTGAGGCGAGGTGTGAACTCTGTAAGCGAGGCTTCCCTGAGTGGAGCCATGTGACCAGTGTTGTTAGGTATGACCTCTATAAGATTGGCTTCCCTGAGTGGAGCCATGTGACCTCTGTGGCGAGGTGTGACCTCTTTAAGCTGGGCTTCCCGGAGTGGAGCCTGTGACCCCTGAGGCAAGGTGTGACCTCTATAAGGGAGGCTTCCCTGAGTGGAGCCATGTGACCAGTGTGGTGACGTGTGACCTCTTTAAGGGTGGCTTTCCTGAGTAGAGATATGTGACCTGTGTTGGGGCGTGTGAACTCTGTAAGAGGTTCTTCCATGAGACGAGCCATGTGACCTCCGTGTTGAGGTGTGACCTCTTTAAGTGGGGCTTCCCTGATTGGAGGCATGTGACCTCTGATGCGAGGTGTGACCTCTGTAAGAGTGGCTTTCCTGAATGAAGCCATGTGACCTCTTTTGTGAGGTGTGACCTCTATAAGAGGTTCTTCCTTGAGTGGAGCCATGTGACCTCTGAGGCGAGGTTTGACCTCTTTACGGTTGGCTTTCCTGAATGAAACCATGTGACCTCTGTTGGGAGGTGTGACCTCTGTAAGAGGTTCTTTCCTGAGTGGAGCCATGTGACCAGTGTGGTGAGGTATGACCTCTGTAAGGGGGGCTTTCCTGAGTGGAGCCACGTGACCTCTGTTGGGGAGTGTGAACTCTGTAAGAGGTTCTTCCAGGAGTGGAGCCATGTGACCTCCGTGTTGAGGTGTGACCTCTTTAAGTGGGGCTTCCCTGAGTGGAGCCATGTGACCAGTGTGGCGAAGTGTGACCTCTTTAAGGGTGGCTTTCCTGAGAAGAGATATGTGATCTCTGTTGGGGGGTGTGAACTCTGTAAGAGGTTCTTCCATGAGTGTAGCCATGTGACCTCAATGTTGTGGTGTGACCTCTTTAAGTGGGGCTTCCCTGAGTGGAGCCATGTGACCAGTGTGGTGAAGTGTGACCTCTTTAAGGGTGGCTTTCCTGAGTAGAGATATGTGACCTGTGTTGGGGGGTGTGAACTCTGTAAGAGGTTCTTCCATGAGACGAGCCATGTGACCTCCGTGTTGAGGTGTGACCTCTTTAAGTGGGGCTTCCCTGAGTGGAGCCATGTGACCTCTGAGGCGAGGTTTGACCTCATTAAGGGTGGCTTTCCTGAATGAAGCCACGTGACCTCTGTTTGGGGGTGTGACCTCTGTAAGAGGTTCTTCCAGGAGTGGAGCCATGTGACCTCCCAATTGAGGTGTGACCTCTATAAGTGGGGCTTCCCTGAGTGGAGCTATGTGACCAGTGTGGCGAAGTGTGACCTCTTTAAGGGTGGCTTTCCTGAGTAGAGATATGTGACCTCTGTTGTGGGGTGTGAACTCTTTAAGTGAGGCTTCCCTGATTGGAGGCATGTGACCTCTGATGCGAGGTGTGACCTCTATAAGGGGGGTTTCCCATAGTGGAGCCATGTGACCTCTGTTGTAAAGGGTGACATCTGTAAGCGGTTCTTCCCTGAGTGGAGCCATGTGACTTCTGTGTTGAGGTGTGACCTCTTTAAGTGGGGCTTCCCTGAGTAAAGCCATGTGACCTCTGAGGTGAGGTGTGACCTCTGTAAGAGGTTCTTCCATGAGTGGAGCCATGTGAGCAGTGTGGCGAGGTGTGACCTCTTTAAGTGAGGCATCCCTGAGTGGAGCCATGTGACCAGTGTGGCGAGGTGTGACCTCTGTAAGGGGGGCTTCCCATAGTGGAGCCATGTGACCTCTGAGGCGAGGTGTGAACTCTGTAAGCGAGGCTTCCCTGAGTGGAGCCATGTGACCAGTGTTGTTAGGTATGACCTCTATAAGATTGGCTTCCCTGAGTGGAGCCATGTGACCTCTGTGGCGAGGTGTGACCTCTTTAAGCTGGGCTTCCCGGAGTGCAGCCTGTGACCCCTGAGGCAAGGTGTGACCTCTATAAGGGAGGCTTCCCTGAGTGGAGCCATGTGACCAGTGTGGTGACGTGTGACCTCTTTAAGGGTGGCTTTCCTGAGTAGAGATATGTGACCTCTGTTGGGGGGTGTGAACTCTGTAAGAGGTTCTTCCATGAGACGAGCCATGTGACCTCCGTGTTGAGGTGTGACCTCTTTAAGTGGGGCTTCCCTGAGTGGAGCCATGTGACCAGTGTGGCGAAGTGTGACCTCTTTAAGGGTGGCTTTCCTGAGTAGAGATATGTGACCTCTGTTGTGGGGTGTGAACTGTGTAAGAGGTTCTTCCATGAGACGAGCCATGTGAGCTCCGTGTTGAGGTGTGACCTCTTTAAGTGAGGCTTCCCTGATTGGAGGCATGTGACCTCTGATGCGAGGTGTGACCTCTATAAGGGGGGTTTCCCATAGTGGAGCCATGTGACCTCTGTTGTAAAGGGTGACATCTGTAAGCGGTTCTTCCCTGAGTGGAGCCATGTGACTTCTGTGTTGAGGTGTGACCTCTTTAAGTGGGGCTTCCCTGAGTAAAGCCATGTGACCTCTGAGGTGAGGTGTGACCTCTGTAAGAGCTTCTTCCATGAGTGAAGCCATGTGAGCAGTGTGGCGAGGTGTGACCTCTTTAAGTGAGGCATCCCTGAGTGGAGCCATGTGACCAGTGTGGCGAGGTGTAACCTCTTTAAGGGTGGCTTTCCTGAGTAGAGATATGTGACCTCTGAGGTGAGGTGTGACCTCTGTAAGAGGTTCTTCCCTGAGTGGAACCATGTGACTTCTGTGTTGAGGTGTGACCTCTTTAAGTGGGGCTTCCCTGAGTGGAGCCATGTGACCAGTGTGGTGACGTGTGACCTCTTTAAGGGTGGCTTTCCTGAGTAGAGATATGTGACCTCTGTTGGGAGGTGTGATCTCTGTAAGAGGTTCTTCCATGAGTGGAGCCATGTGAACTCCGTGTTGAGGTGTGACCTCTTTAAGTGGGGCTTCCCTGAATGGAGGCATGTGACCTCTGAGGCGATGTGTGAGCTCTATAATGGGGGTTTCCCATAGTGGAGCTATGTGACCTCTGAGGCTAGGTGTGAACTCTGTAAGCGAGGCTTCCCTGAGTGGAGCCATGTTACCAGTGTGGTGAGGTATGACCTCGGTAAGGGGGGCTTCCCTGAGTGGAGCCATGTGACCAGTGTGGCGAGGTATGACCTCTGTAAGGTTGGCTTCCCTGAGTGGAGCCATGGGACCTCTGTTGGGGGGTGTGACCTCTGTAAGAGGTTCTTCCATGAGTGGAGCCATGTGACCTCCCTATTGAGGTGTGACCTCTGTAAGTGGGGCTTCCCTGAGTGGAGCCATATGACCTCTCAGGTGAGGTGTGACCTGTATAAGGGGGGTTTCCCATAGTGGAGCCATGTGACCTCTGTACCGAGGTAAGACCTCTGTACAGGGGGCTTCCCTGAGTGGAGCCATGTGACCAGTGTGGCGAGGTGTGACCTCTATAAGGGGGGCTTCCATGAGTGGAGCCATGTGACCAGTGTGGCGAGGTGTAACCTCTTTAAGGGTGGCTTTCCTGAGTAGAGATATGTGACCTCTGAGGTGAGGTGTGACCTCTATAAGACGTTCTTCCCTGAGTGGAGCCATGTGACTTCTGTGTTGAGGTGTGACCTCTTTAAGTGGGGCTTCCCTGAGTAAAGCCATGTGACCTCTGAGGTGAGGTGTGACCTCTGTAAGAGGTTCTTCCATGAGTGAAGCCATGTGAGCAGTGTGGCGAGGTGTGACCTCTTTAAGTGAGGCATCCCTGAGTGGAGCCATGTGACCATTGTGGCGAGGTGTGACCTCTATAAGGGGGGCTTCCATGAGTGGAGCCATGTGACCAGTGTGGCGAGGTGTAACCTCTTTAAGGGTGGCTTTCCTGAGTAGAGATATGTGACCTCTGTTGGGAGGTGTGATCTCTGTAAGAGGTTCTTCCATGAGTGGAGCCATGTGAACTCCGTGTTGACGTGTGACCTCTTTAAGTGGGGCTTCCCTGATTGGAGGCATGTGACCTCTGAGGCGATGTGTGAGATCTATAAGGGGGGTTTCCCATAGTGGAGCTATGTGACCTCTGTAGCGAGGTGTGAACTCTGTAAGCGAGGCTTCCCTGAGTGGAGCCATGTTACCAGTGTGGTGAGGTATGACCTCTGTAAGGGGGGCTTCCCTGAGTGAAGCCATGTGACCTCTGAGGCGAGTTGTGAACTCTGTAAGCGAGGCTTCCCTGAGTGGAGCCATGTTACCATTGTGGTGAGGTATGACCTCTGTAAGGGGGGCTTCCCTGAGTGGAGCCATGTGACCAGTGTGGCGAGGTATGACCTCTGTAAGAGGTTCTTCCATGAGTGGAGCCATGTGACCTCCCTATTGAGGTGTGACCTCTGTAAGTTGGGCTTCCCTGAGTGGAGCCATGTGACCTCTCAGGTGAGGTGTGACCTGTATAAGGGGGGTTTCCCAGAGTGGAGCCTAGTGACCTCTGTACCGAGGTAAGACCTCTGTACAGGGGGCTTCCCTGAGTGGAGCCATGTGACCTCTATTGGCAGGTGTGACCTCTGTAATGCAGGCTTCCTTGAGTGGAGCCATGTGACCTCTGTTGGGAGGTGTGACCTCTGTAAGAGGTTCTTCCATGAGTGGAGCCATGTGACTTCTGTGTTGAGGTGTGAACTCTTTAAGTAGGGCTTCCCTGAGTGGAGCCATGTGACCTCTGAGGAGAGGTTTGACCTCATTAAGGGTGGCTTTCCTGAATGAAGCCATGTGACCAGTGTGGTGACGTGTGACCTCTTTAAGGGTGGCTTTCCTGAGTAGAGATATGTGACCTCTGTTGGGAGGTGTGATCTCTGTAAGAGTTTCTTACATGAGTGGAGCTATGTGAACTCCGTGTTGAGGTGTGACCTCTTTAAGTGGGGCTTCCCTGAGTGAAGCCATGTGACCTCTGAGACGAGGTGTGACCTCTGTAAGAGGTTCTTCCATGAGTGGAGCCATGTGAATTCTGTGTTGAGGTGTGACCTCTTTAAGTGGGGCTTCCCATAGTGGAGCCATGTGACCTCTGAGGCGAGGTGTGAACTCTGTAAGCGAGGCATCCCTGAGTGGAGCCATGTGACCTCTGTGGCGAGGTGTGACCTCTTTATGCTGGGCTTCCCGGAGTGAAGCCTGTGACCCCTGAGGCAAGGTGTGACCTCTATAAGGGAGGCTTCCCTGAGTGGAGCCATGTGACCAGTGTGGTGACGTGTGACCTCTTTAAGGGTGGCTTTCCTGAGTAGAGATATGTGACCTGTGTTGGGGGGTGTGAACTCTGTAAGAGGTTCTTCCATGAGACGAGCCATGTGACCTCCGTGTTGAGGTGTGACCTCTTTAAGTGGGGCTTCCCTGATTGGAGGCATGTGACCTCTGATGCGAGGTGTGACCTCTGTAAGAGTGGCTTTCCTGAATGAAGCCATGTGACCTCTTTTGTGAGGTGTGACCTCTATAAGAGGTTCTTCCTTGAGTGGAGCCATGTGACCTCTGAGGCGAGGTTTGACCTCTTTACGGTTGGCTTTCCTGAATGAAGCCATGTGACCTCTGTTGGGAGGTGTGACCTCTGTAAGAGGTTCTTCCCTGAGTGGAGCCATGTGACCTCTGAGGGGAGGTGTGACCTCTTTAAGTGGGGCTTCCCTGAGTGGAGCCATGTGACCTCTGTTGGGGAGTGTGAACTCTGTAAGAGGTTCTTCCATGAGACGAGCCATGTGACCTCCGTGTTGAGGTGTGACCTCTTTAAGTGGGGCTTCCCTGAGTGGAGCCATGTGACCAGTGTGGCGAAGTGTGACCTCTTTAAGGGTGGCTTTCCTGAGAAGAGATATGTGATCTCTATTGGGGGGTGTGAACTCTGTAAGAGGTTCTTCCATGAGACGAGCCATGTGACCTCAATGTTGTGGTGTGACCTCTTTAAGTGGGGCTTCCCTGAGTGGAGCCATGTGACCAGTGTGGTGAAGTGTGACCTCTTTAAGGGTGGCTTTCCTGAGTAGAGATATGTGACCTGTGTTGGGGGGTGTGAACTCTGTAAGAGGTTCTTCCATGAGACGAGCCATGTGACCTCCGTGTTGAGGTGTGACCTCTTTACGTGGGGCTTCCCTGAGTGGAGCCATGTGACCTCTGAGGCGAGGTTTGACCTCATTAAGGGTGGCTTTCCTTAATGAAACCACGTGACCTCTGTTTGGGGGTGTGACCTCTGTAAGAGGTTCTTCCAGGAGTGGAGCCATGTGACCTCCCAATTGAGGTGTGACCTCTATAAGTGGGGCTTCCCTGAGTGGAGCCATGTGACCAGTGTGGCGAAGTGTGACCTCTTTAAGGGTGGCTTTCCTGAGATATGTGACCTTTGTTGTGGGGTGTGAACTCTGTAAGAGGTTCTTCCATGAGTGTAGCCATGTGACCTCCGTGTTGAGGTGTGACCTCTTTAAGTGAGGCTTCCCTGATTGGAGGCATGTGACCTCTGATGCGAGGTGTGACCTCTATAAGGGGGGTTTCCCATAGTGGAGCCATGTGACCTCTGTTGTAAAGGGTGACATCTGTAAGCGGTTCTTCCCTGAGTGGAGCCATGTGACTTCTGTGTTGAGGTGTGACCTCTTTAAGTGGGGCTTCCCTGAGTAAAGCCATGTGACCTCTGAGGTGAGGTGTGACCTCTGTAAGAGGTTCTTCCATGAGTGGAGCCATGTGAGCAGTGTGGCGAGGTGTGACCTCTTTAAGTGAGGCATCCCTGAGTGGAGCCATGTGACCAGTGTGGCGAGGTGTGACCTCTATAAGGGGGGCTTCCATGAGTGGAGCCATGTGACCAGTGTGGCGAGGTGTAACCTCTTTAAGGGTGGCTTTCCTGAGTAGAGATATGTGACCTCTGAGGTGAGGTGTGACCTCTGTAAGAGGTTCTTCCCTGAGTGGAACCATGTGACTTCTGTGTTGAGGTGTGAACTCTGTAAGCGGTTCTTCCCTATGTGGAGCCATGTGACTTCTGTGTTGAGGTGTGACCTCTTTAAGTGGGGCTTCCCTGAGTGAAGCCATGTGACCTCTGAGGCGAGGTGTGAACACTGTCAGCGAGGCTTCCCTGAGTGGAGCCATGTGACCAGTGTTGGGAGGTATGACCTCTGTAAGGGGGGCTTCCCTGAGTGGAGCCATGTGACCAGTGTGGCGAGGTATGACCTCTGTAAGGTTGGCTTCCCTGAGTGGAGCCATGGGACCTCTGTTGGGGAGTGTGACCTCTGTAAGAGGTTCTTCCATGAGTGGAGCCATGTGACCTCCCTATTGAGGTGTGACCTCTGTAAGTTGGGCTTCCCTGAGTGGAGCCATGTGACCTCTCAGGTGAGGTGTGACCTGTATAAGGGGGGTTTCCCATAGTGGAGCCTAGTGACCTCTGTACCGAGGTAAGACCTCTGTACAGGGGGCTTCTCTGAGTGGAGCCATGTGACCTCTATTGGCAGGTGTAACCTCTGTAATGCAGGCTTCCTTGAGTGGAGCCATGTGACCTCTGTTGGGAGGTGTGACCTCTGTAAGAGGTTCTTCCATGAGTGGAGCCATGTGACTTCTGTGTTGAGGTGTGAACTCTTTAAGTAGGGCTTCCCTGAATGGAGCCATGTGACCTCTGAGGAGAGGTTTGACCTCATTAAGGGTGGCTTTCCTGAATGAAGCCATGTGACCAGTGTGGTGACGTGTGACCTCTTTAAGGGTGGCTTTCCTGAGTAGAGATATGTGACCTCTGTTGGGAGGTGTGATCTTTGTAAGAGTTTCTTCCATGAGTGGAGCCATGTGAACTCCGTGTTGAGGTGTGACCTCTTTAAGTGGGGCTTCCCTGAGTGAAGCCATGTGACCTCTGAGGCGAGGTGTGAACTCTGTAAGCGAGGCTTCCCTGAGTGGAGCCATGTGACCAGTGTTGTTAGGTATGACCTCTGTAAGGGGGGCTTCCCTGAGTGGAGCCATGTGACTAGTGTGGCGAGGTATGACCTCTGTAAGGTTGGCTTCCCTAAGTGGAGCAATGTGACCTCTGTTACGAGGTGTGACCTCTGTAAGAGGTTCTTCCATGAGTGGAGCCATGTGAATTCTGTGTTGAGGTGTGACCTCTTTAAGTGGGGCTTCCCATAGTGGAGCCATGTGACCTCTGAGGCGAGGTGTGAACTCTGTAAGCGAGGCATCCCTGAGTGGAGCCATGTGAATTCTGTGTTGAGGTGTGACCTCTTTAAGTGGGGCTTCCCATAGTGGAGCCATGTGACCTCTGAGGCGAGGTGTGAATTCTGTAAGCGAGGCTTCCCTGAGTGGAGCCATGTGAATTCTGTGTTGAGGTGTGACCTCTTTAAGTGGGGCTTCCCATAGTGGAGCCATGTGACCTCTGAGGCGAGGTGTGAACTCTGTAAGCGAGGCTTCCCTGAGTGGAGCCATGTGACCAGTGTTGTTAGGTATGACCTCTATAAGATTGGCTTCCCTGAGTGGAGCCATGTGACCTCTGTGGCGAGGTGTGACCTCTTTAAGCTGGGCTTCCCGGAGTGCAGCCTGTGACCCCTGAGGCAAGGTGTGACCTCTATAAGGGAGGCTTCCCTGAGTGGAGCCATGTGACCAGTGTGGTGACGTGTGACCTCTTTAAGGGTGGCTTTCCTGAGTAGAGATATGTGACCTCTGTTGGGGGGTGTGAACTCTGTAAGAGGTTCTTCCATGAGACGAGCCATGTGACCTCCGTGTTGAGGTGTGACCTCTTTAAGTGGGGCTTCCCTGAGTGGAGCCATGTGACCAGTGTGGCGAAGTGTGACCTCTTTAAGGGTGGCTTTCCTGAGTAGAGATATGTGACCTCTGTTGTGGGGTGTGAACTGTGTAAGAGGTTCTTCCATGAGACGAGCCATGTGAGCTCCGTGTTGAGGTGTGACCTCTTTAAGTGAGGCTTCCCTGATTGGAGGCATGTGACCTCTGATGCGAGGTGTGACCTCTATAAGGGGGGTTTCCCATAGTGGAGCCATGTGACCTCTGTTGTAAAGGGTGACATCTGTAAGCGGTTCTTCCCTGAGTGGAGCCATGTGACTTCTGTGTTGAGGTGTGACCTCTTTAAGTGGGGCTTCCCTGAGTAAAGCCATGTGACCTCTGAGGTGAGGTGTGACCTCTGTAAGAGCTTCTTCCATGAGTGAAGCCATGTGAGCAGTGTGGCGAGGTGTGACCTCTTTAAGTGAGGCATCCCTGAGTGGAGCCATGTGACCAGTGTGGCGAGGTGTAACCTCTTTAAGGGTGGCTTTCCTGAGTAGAGATATGTGACCTCTGAGGTGAGGTGTGACCTCTGTAAGAGGTTCTTCCCTGAGTGGAACCATGTGACTTCTGTGTTGAGGTGTGACCTCTTTAAGTGGGGCTTCCCTGAGTGGAGCCATGTGACCAGTGTGGTGACGTGTGACCTCTTTAAGGGTGGCTTTCCTGAGTAGAGATATGTGACCTCTGTTGGGAGGTGTGATCTCTGTAAGAGGTTCTTCCATGAGTGGAGCCATGTGAACTCCGTGTTGAGGTGTGACCTCTTTAAGTGGGGCTTCCCTGAATGGAGGCATGTGACCTCTGAGGCGATGTGTGAGCTCTATAATGGGGGTTTCCCATAGTGGAGCTATGTGACCTCTGAGGCTAGGTGTGAACTCTGTAAGCGAGGCTTCCCTGAGTGGAGCCATGTTACCAGTGTGGTGAGGTATGACCTCGGTAAGGGGGGCTTCCCTGAGTGGAGCCATGTGACCAGTGTGGCGAGGTATGACCTCTGTAAGGTTGGCTTCCCTGAGTGGAGCCATGGGACCTCTGTTGGGGGGTGTGACCTCTGTAAGAGGTTCTTCCATGAGTGGAGCCATGTGACCTCCCTATTGAGGTGTGACCTCTGTAAGTGGGGCTTCCCTGAGTGGAGCCATATGACCTCTCAGGTGAGGTGTGACCTGTATAAGGGGGGTTTCCCATAGTGGAGCCATGTGACCTCTGTACCGAGGTAAGACCTCTGTACAGGGGGCTTCCCTGAGTGGAGCCATGTGACCAGTGTGGCGAGGTGTGACCTCTATAAGGGGGGCTTCCATGAGTGGAGCCATGTGACCAGTGTGGCGAGGTGTAACCTCTTTAAGGGTGGCTTTCCTGAGTAGAGATATGTGACCTCTGAGGTGAGGTGTGACCTCTATAAGACGTTCTTCCCTGAGTGGAGCCATGTGACTTCTGTGTTGAGGTGTGACCTCTTTAAGTGGGGCTTCCCTGAGTAAAGCCATGTGACCTCTGAGGTGAGGTGTGACCTCTGTAAGAGGTTCTTCCATGAGTGAAGCCATGTGAGCAGTGTGGCGAGGTGTGACCTCTTTAAGTGAGGCATCCCTGAGTGGAGCCATGTGACCATTGTGGCGAGGTGTGACCTCTATAAGGGGGGCTTCCATGAGTGGAGCCATGTGACCAGTGTGGCGAGGTGTAACCTCTTTAAGGGTGGCTTTCCTGAGTAGAGATATGTGACCTCTGTTGGGAGGTGTGATCTCTGTAAGAGGTTCTTCCATGAGTGGAGCCATGTGAACTCCGTGTTGACGTGTGACCTCTTTAAGTGGGGCTTCCCTGATTGGAGGCATGTGACCTCTGAGGCGATGTGTGAGATCTATAAGGGGGGTTTCCCATAGTGGAGCTATGTGACCTCTGTAGCGAGGTGTGAACTCTGTAAGCGAGGCTTCCCTGAGTGGAGCCATGTTACCAGTGTGGTGAGGTATGACCTCTGTAAGGGGGGCTTCCCTGAGTGAAGCCATGTGACCTCTGAGGCGAGTTGTGAACTCTGTAAGCGAGGCTTCCCTGAGTGGAGCCATGTTACCATTGTGGTGAGGTATGACCTCTGTAAGGGGGGCTTCCCTGAGTGGAGCCATGTGACCAGTGTGGCGAGGTATGACCTCTGTAAGAGGTTCTTCCATGAGTGGAGCCATGTGACCTCCCTATTGAGGTGTGACCTCTGTAAGTTGGGCTTCCCTGAGTGGAGCCATGTGACCTCTCAGGTGAGGTGTGACCTGTATAAGGGGGGTTTCCCAGAGTGGAGCCTAGTGACCTCTGTACCGAGGTAAGACCTCTGTACAGGGGGCTTCCCTGAGTGGAGCCATGTGACCTCTATTGGCAGGTGTGACCTCTGTAATGCAGGCTTCCTTGAGTGGAGCCATGTGACCTCTGTTGGGAGGTGTGACCTCTGTAAGAGGTTCTTCCATGAGTGGAGCCATGTGACTTCTGTGTTGAGGTGTGAACTCTTTAAGTAGGGCTTCCCTGAGTGGAGCCATGTGACCTCTGAGGAGAGGTTTGACCTCATTAAGGGTGGCTTTCCTGAATGAAGCCATGTGACCAGTGTGGTGACGTGTGACCTCTTTAAGGGTGGCTTTCCTGAGTAGAGATATGTGACCTCTGTTGGGAGGTGTGATCTCTGTAAGAGTTTCTTACATGAGTGGAGCTATGTGAACTCCGTGTTGAGGTGTGACCTCTTTAAGTGGGGCTTCCCTGAGTGAAGCCATGTGACCTCTGAGACGAGGTGTGACCTCTGTAAGAGGTTCTTCCATGAGTGGAGCCATGTGAATTCTGTGTTGAGGTGTGACCTCTTTAAGTGGGGCTTCCCATAGTGGAGCCATGTGACCTCTGAGGCGAGGTGTGAACTCTGTAAGCGAGGCATCCCTGAGTGGAGCCATGTGACCTCTGTGGCGAGGTGTGACCTCTTTATGCTGGGCTTCCCGGAGTGAAGCCTGTGACCCCTGAGGCAAGGTGTGACCTCTATAAGGGAGGCTTCCCTGAGTGGAGCCATGTGACCAGTGTGGTGACGTGTGACCTCTTTAAGGGTGGCTTTCCTGAGTAGAGATATGTGACCTGTGTTGGGGGGTGTGAACTCTGTAAGAGGTTCTTCCATGAGACGAGCCATGTGACCTCCGTGTTGAGGTGTGACCTCTTTAAGTGGGGCTTCCCTGATTGGAGGCATGTGACCTCTGATGCGAGGTGTGACCTCTGTAAGAGTGGCTTTCCTGAATGAAGCCATGTGACCTCTTTTGTGAGGTGTGACCTCTATAAGAGGTTCTTCCTTGAGTGGAGCCATGTGACCTCTGAGGCGAGGTTTGACCTCTTTACGGTTGGCTTTCCTGAATGAAGCCATGTGACCTCTGTTGGGAGGTGTGACCTCTGTAAGAGGTTCTTCCCTGAGTGGAGCCATGTGACCTCTGAGGGGAGGTGTGACCTCTTTAAGTGGGGCTTCCCTGAGTGGAGCCATGTGACCTCTGTTGGGGAGTGTGAACTCTGTAAGAGGTTCTTCCATGAGACGAGCCATGTGACCTCCGTGTTGAGGTGTGACCTCTTTAAGTGGGGCTTCCCTGAGTGGAGCCATGTGACCAGTGTGGCGAAGTGTGACCTCTTTAAGGGTGGCTTTCCTGAGAAGAGATATGTGATCTCTATTGGGGGGTGTGAACTCTGTAAGAGGTTCTTCCATGAGACGAGCCATGTGACCTCAATGTTGTGGTGTGACCTCTTTAAGTGGGGCTTCCCTGAGTGGAGCCATGTGACCAGTGTGGTGAAGTGTGACCTCTTTAAGGGTGGCTTTCCTGAGTAGAGATATGTGACCTGTGTTGGGGGGTGTGAACTCTGTAAGAGGTTCTTCCATGAGACGAGCCATGTGACCTCCGTGTTGAGGTGTGACCTCTTTACGTGGGGCTTCCCTGAGTGGAGCCATGTGACCTCTGAGGCGAGGTTTGACCTCATTAAGGGTGGCTTTCCTTAATGAAACCACGTGACCTCTGTTTGGGGGTGTGACCTCTGTAAGAGGTTCTTCCAGGAGTGGAGCCATGTGACCTCCCAATTGAGGTGTGACCTCTATAAGTGGGGCTTCCCTGAGTGGAGCCATGTGACCAGTGTGGCGAAGTGTGACCTCTTTAAGGGTGGCTTTCCTGAGATATGTGACCTTTGTTGTGGGGTGTGAACTCTGTAAGAGGTTCTTCCATGAGTGTAGCCATGTGACCTCCGTGTTGAGGTGTGACCTCTTTAAGTGAGGCTTCCCTGATTGGAGGCATGTGACCTCTGATGCGAGGTGTGACCTCTATAAGGGGGGTTTCCCATAGTGGAGCCATGTGACCTCTGTTGTAAAGGGTGACATCTGTAAGCGGTTCTTCCCTGAGTGGAGCCATGTGACTTCTGTGTTGAGGTGTGACCTCTTTAAGTGGGGCTTCCCTGAGTAAAGCCATGTGACCTCTGAGGTGAGGTGTGACCTCTGTAAGAGGTTCTTCCATGAGTGGAGCCATGTGAGCAGTGTGGCGAGGTGTGACCTCTTTAAGTGAGGCATCCCTGAGTGGAGCCATGTGACCAGTGTGGCGAGGTGTGACCTCTATAAGGGGGGCTTCCATGAGTGGAGCCATGTGACCAGTGTGGCGAGGTGTAACCTCTTTAAGGGTGGCTTTCCTGAGTAGAGATATGTGACCTCTGAGGTGAGGTGTGACCTCTGTAAGAGGTTCTTCCCTGAGTGGAACCATGTGACTTCTGTGTTGAGGTGTGAACTCTGTAAGCGGTTCTTCCCTATGTGGAGCCATGTGACTTCTGTGTTGAGGTGTGACCTCTTTAAGTGGGGCTTCCCTGAGTGAAGCCATGTGACCTCTGAGGCGAGGTGTGAACACTGTCAGCGAGGCTTCCCTGAGTGGAGCCATGTGACCAGTGTTGGGAGGTATGACCTCTGTAAGGGGGGCTTCCCTGAGTGGAGCCATGTGACCAGTGTGGCGAGGTATGACCTCTGTAAGGTTGGCTTCCCTGAGTGGAGCCATGGGACCTCTGTTGGGGAGTGTGACCTCTGTAAGAGGTTCTTCCATGAGTGGAGCCATGTGACCTCCCTATTGAGGTGTGACCTCTGTAAGTTGGGCTTCCCTGAGTGGAGCCATGTGACCTCTCAGGTGAGGTGTGACCTGTATAAGGGGGGTTTCCCATAGTGGAGCCTAGTGACCTCTGTACCGAGGTAAGACCTCTGTACAGGGGGCTTCTCTGAGTGGAGCCATGTGACCTCTATTGGCAGGTGTAACCTCTGTAATGCAGGCTTCCTTGAGTGGAGCCATGTGACCTCTGTTGGGAGGTGTGACCTCTGTAAGAGGTTCTTCCATGAGTGGAGCCATGTGACTTCTGTGTTGAGGTGTGAACTCTTTAAGTAGGGCTTCCCTGAATGGAGCCATGTGACCTCTGAGGAGAGGTTTGACCTCATTAAGGGTGGCTTTCCTGAATGAAGCCATGTGACCAGTGTGGTGACGTGTGACCTCTTTAAGGGTGGCTTTCCTGAGTAGAGATATGTGACCTCTGTTGGGAGGTGTGATCTTTGTAAGAGTTTCTTCCATGAGTGGAGCCATGTGAACTCCGTGTTGAGGTGTGACCTCTTTAAGTGGGGCTTCCCTGAGTGAAGCCATGTGACCTCTGAGGCGAGGTGTGAACTCTGTAAGCGAGGCTTCCCTGAGTGGAGCCATGTGACCAGTGTTGTTAGGTATGACCTCTGTAAGGGGGGCTTCCCTGAGTGGAGCCATGTGACTAGTGTGGCGAGGTATGACCTCTGTAAGGTTGGCTTCCCTAAGTGGAGCAATGTGACCTCTGTTACGAGGTGTGACCTCTGTAAGAGGTTCTTCCATGAGTGGAGCCATGTGAATTCTGTGTTGAGGTGTGACCTCTTTAAGTGGGGCTTCCCATAGTGGAGCCATGTGACCTCTGAGGCGAGGTGTGAACTCTGTAAGCGAGGCATCCCTGAGTGGAGCCATGTGAATTCTGTGTTGAGGTGTGACCTCTTTAAGTGGGGCTTCCCATAGTGGAGCCATGTGACCTCTGAGGCGAGGTGTGAATTCTGTAAGCGAGGCTTCCCTGAGTGGAGCCATGTGAATTCTGTGTTGAGGTGTGACCTCTTTAAGTGGGGCTTCCCATAGTGGAGCCATGTGACCTCTGAGGCGAGGTGTGAACTCTGTAAGCGAGGCTTCCCTGAGTGGAGCCATGTGACCAGTGTTGTTAGGTATGACCTCTATAAGATTGGCTTCCCTGAGTGGAGCCATGTGACCTCTGTGGCGAGGTGTGACCTCTTTAAGCTGGGCTTCCCGGATCGGAGCCTGTGACCCCTGAGGCAAGGTGTGACCTCTATAAGGGAGGCTTCCCTGAGTGGAGACATGTGACCAGTGTGGTGACGTGTGACCTCTTTAAGGGTGGCTTTCCTGAGTAGAGATATGTGACCTGTGTTGGGGGGTGTCAACTCTGTAAGAGGTTCTTCCATGAGACGAGCCATGTGACCTCCGTGTTGAGGTGTGACCTCTTTAAGTGGGGCTTCCCTGATTGGAGGCATGTGACCTTTGATGCGAGGTGTGACCTCTGTAAGAGTGGCTTTCCTGAATGAAGCCATGTGACCTCTTTTGTGAGGTGTGACCTCTATAAGAGGTTCTTCCTTGAGTGGAGCCATGTGACCTCTGAGGCGAGGTTTGACCTCTTTACGGTTGGCTTTCCTGAATGAAGCCATGTGACCTCTGTTGGGAGGTGTGACCTCTGTAAGAGGTTCTTCCCTGAGTGGAGCCATGTGACCTCTGAGGGGAGGTGTGACCTCTTTAAGTGGGGCTTCCCTGAGTGGAGCCATGTGACCAGTGTGGTGAGGTAAGACCTCTGTAAGGGGGCCTTCCCTGAGTGGAGCCACGTGACCTCTGTTGGGGAGTGTGAACTCTGTAAGAGGTTCTTCCATGAGACGAGCCATGTGACCTCCGTGTTGAGGTGTGACCTCTTTAAGTGGGGCTTCCCTGAGTGGAGCCATGTGACCAGTGTGGCGAAGTGTGACCTCTTTAAGGGTGGCTTTCCTGAGAAGAGATATGTGATCTCTGTTGGGGGGTGTGAACTCTGTAAGAGGTTCTTCCATGAGACGAGCCATGTGACCTCAATGTTGTGGTGTGACCTCTTTAAGTGGGGCTTCCCTGAGTGGAGCCATGTGACCAGTGTGGTGAAGTGTGACCTCTTTAAGGGTGGCTTTCCTGAGTAGAGATATGTGACCTGTGTTGGGGGGTGTGAACTCTGTAAGAGGTTCTTCCATGAGACGAGCCATGTGACCTCCGTGTTGAGGTGTGACCTCTTTAAGTGGGGCTTCCCTGATTGGAGGCATGTGACCTCTGATGCGAGGTGTGACCTCATTAATGGTGGCTTTCCTGAATAAAGCCATGTGACCTCTTTTGTGAGGTGTGATCTCTGTAAGATGTTCTTCCCTGAGTGGAGCCATATGACCTCCCTATTGAGGTGTGACCTCTGTAAGTGGGGCTTCCCTGAGTAGAGCCATGTGACCAGTGTGGCGAAGTGTGACCTCTTTAAGGGTGGCTTTCCTGAGTAGAGATATGTGACCTCTGTTGTGGGGTGTGAACTCTGTAAGAGGTTCTTCCATGAGACGAGCCATGTGACCTCCGTGTTGAGGTGTGACCTCTTTAAGTGAGGCTTCCCTGATTGGAGGCATGTGACCTCTGATGCGAGGTGTGACCTCTATAAGGGGGGTTTCCCATAGTGGAGCCATGTGACCTCTGTTGTAAAGGGTGACATCTGTAAGCGGTTCTTCCCTGAGTGGAGCCATGTGACTTCTGTGTTGAGGTGTGACCTCTTTAAGTGGGGCTTCCCTGAGTAAAGCCATGTGACCTCTGAGGTGAGGTGTGACCTCTGTAAGAGCTTCTTCCATGAGTGAAGCCATGTGAGCAGTGTGGCGAGGTGTGACCTCTTTAAGTGAGGCATCCCTGAGTGGAGCCATGTGACCAGTGTGGCGAGGTGTGACCTATATAAGGGGGGCTTCCCTGAATGGAGGCATGTGACCTCTGAGGCGATGTGTGAGCTCTATAATGGGGGTTTCCCATAGTGGAGCTATGTGACCTCTGAGGCGAGGTGTGAACTCTGTAAGCGAGGCTTCCCTGAGTGGAGCCATGTTACCAGTGTGATGAGGTATGACCTTGGTAAGGGGGGCTTCCCTGAGTGGAGCCATGTGACCAGTGTGGCGAGGTATGACCTCTGTAAGGTTGGCTTCCCTGAGTGGAGCCATGGGACCTCTATTGGGGGGTGTGACCTCTGTAAGTGGGGCTTCCCTGAGTGGAGCCATGTGACCAGTGTGGCGAGGTGTGACCTCTATAAGGGGGGCTTCCATGAGTGGAGCCATGTGACCAGTGTGGCGAGGTGTAACCTCTTTAAGGGTGGCTTTCCTGAGTAGAGATATGTGACCTCTGAGGTGAGGTGTGACCTCTGTAAGAGGTTCTTCCCTGAGTGGAGCCATGTGACTTCTGTGTTGAGGTGTGACCTCTTTAAGTGGGGCTTCCCTGAGTAAAGCCATGTGACCTCTGAGGTGAGGTGTGACCTCTGTAAGAGGTTCTTCCATGAGTGAAGCCATGTGAGCAGTGTGGCGAGGTGTGACCTCTTTAAGTGAGGCATCCCTGAGTGGAGCCATGTGACCAGTGTGGCGAGGTGTGACCTCTATAAGGGGGGCTTCCATGAGTGGAGCCATGTGACCAGTGTGGCGAGGTGTAACCTCTTTAAGGGTGGCTTTCCTGAGTAGAGATATGTGACCTCTGAGGTGAGGTGTGACCTCTGTAAGAGGTTCTTCCCTGAGTGGAACCATGTGACTTCTGTGTTGAGGTGTGACCTCTTTAAGTGGGGCTTCCCTGAGTGGAGCCATGTTACCAGTGTGGTGACGTGTGACCTCTTTAAGGGTGGCTTTCCCGAGTAGAGATATGTGACCTCTGTTGGGAGGTGTGATCTCTGTAACAGGTTCTTCCATGAGTGGAGCCATGTGAACTCCGTGTTGAGGTATGACCTCTTTAAGTAGGGCTTCCCTGAATGGAGGCATGTGACCTCTGAGGCGAGGTGTGAACTCTGTAAGCGAGGCTTCCCTGAGTGGAGCCATGTTACCAGTGTGGTGAGGTATGACCTCGGTAAGGGGGGCTTCCCTGAGTGGAGCCATGTGACCAGTGTGGCGAAGTATGACCTCTGTAAGGTTGGCTTCCCTGAGTGGAGCCATGGGACCTCTGTTGGGGGGTGTGACCTCTGTAAGAGGTTCTTCCATGAGTGGAGCCATGTGACCAGTGTGGCGAGGTGTGACCTCTATAAGGGGGGCTTCCATGAGTGGAGCCATGTGACCAGTGTGGCGAGGTGTAACCTCTTTAAGGGTGGCTTTCCTGAGTGCAGCCATGTGACCTCTGTTGTGAGGTGTGACCTCTGTAAGAGGTTCTTCCATGGGTGGAGCCATGTGACTTCTGTGTTGAGGTGTGACCTCTGTAAGTGGGGTTTCCCTGAGTGGAGCCATGTGACCCCTGTCGCAAGGTGGGTATTCTGTGGCATTCTGTGACCTCGGTAGCTTGGTGTGAACTCTCTAATGGGTTTTACCATCTATGCAGTCATGAGTGCCCTGTGGCAAGGTGTGACCTTTGTAAGGGGGGCTTCCCTGAGTGTAGCCAAGTGAATTCTGTGGCAATGTGTGACCTCTGTAAGGAGGTTGAACCTTTGTGGAGCCATGTGACCTCTGAGGCGAGTTGTTACCTCTATAAGGGCGGTTTCCCTGAGTGGAGCCATGTGACCTCTGTAGCGAGGTGTGAACTCTGTAAGAGGTTCTTCCATGAGTGGAGCCATGTGACCAGTGTGGTGAGGTATGACCTCTGTAAGGGAGGATTCCCTGAGTGGAGCCATGTGACCTCTGAGGCGAGGTGTGACCTCTATAAGGGGGGTTTCCCATAGAGGAGCCATGTAACCTCCATGTTGAGGTATGACTTCTTTAAAGGGGGCCTCTATGAGTGGAGCCATGTGACCTCTGTAGCGAGGTGTAACCTTTTTAAGGGGGATTTTCTGAGTGGAGCCTGTGACCTCTGTAGCGAGGTGTGACCTCTGTAAGGTGAGCTTCCCTGAGTGGAGCCATGGGACCCCTGTGGCAAGGTGGGTATTCTGTGCCATACTGTGACCTCGGTAGCTTGTTGTGAATTCTCTAAGGGGTTTTACTTTCTGTGCAGTCATGAGTGTCCTGTGTTGAGGTGTGACCTCTGTTGTGAGGTGTGACATCTGTAAGAGGTTCTTCCATGAGTGGAGCCATGTGACCCCTGTGGAATGGTGGGTATTCTGTGGCATTCTGTGACCTCAGTGGCTTGGTGTGAACTCTCTAAGGGCTTCTACCCCCTGTGCAGTCACGAGTTCCCTGTGGCGAGGTGTGATCTCTGTAAGGGGGTTTAACCTTTGTGGAGCCCTGTGACCTCTGTGTCGAGGTGTGACCTCGGTTAGGGGGGCTTCCTTGAGTGGAGCCATGTGACCAGTGTGGTGAGGTATTACCTCTGTAAGGGGGGTTTCCCATAGTGGAGCCATGTGACTTCCATGTTGAGGTATGACCTCTTTAAGGGGGGTCTCCATGAGTGCAGCCATGTGACCTCTGTAGCGAGGTGTAACCCTTTTAAGGGGGATTCCCTGAGTGGAGCCTGTGACCTCTTGGCAAGGTTTGACTTCTGTAAGGGCGGCTTCTCTGAGTGGAGCCATGTGACCTCTGTAGCGAGGTGTGAACTCTGTAAGCAAGGCTTCCCTGAGGGGAGCTATATGACCAGTGTGGTGAGGTATGACCTCTGTAAGGGGGGCTTCCCTGAGTGGAGCCATGTGACCTCTGTGGCGAGATGTGACCTCTTTAAGCTGGGCTTCCCTGAGTGGAGCCATGTGCCCCTGTGGCAAGGTGGGTATTCTGTGGCATTCTGTGACCTCAGTGGCTTGGTGTGAACTCTCTAAGGGGTTCTACCCTCTGTGCAGTCACGAGTTCCCTGTGGCGAGGTGTGACCTCTGTAAGGGGGTCTTCCCTGAGTGGAGACATGTGACTTCTCTGGCGAGATATGATCTCTGTAGTGGGGCTTCCCTGAGTGTGGCCACGTGACATCTGTGGCAATGTGTGACCTCTGTAAGGGGGTTGAACCTTTGTGGAGCCATGTGACCTCTGAGGCGAGGTGTGACCTCTGTAAGGGGGGCTTCCCTGAGTGGAGCCATGTGACCAGTGTGGTGAGGTCTGACCTCTGTAAGGGGGCTTACTTGAGTGGAGCCATGTGACCTCTGAGGTAAGGTGTGACCTCTATAAGGGGGGTTTCCCATAGTGGAGCCATGTGACTTCCATGTTGAGGTATGACCTCTTTAAGGGGGGCCTCATGAGTGCAGCCATGTGACCTCTGTAGCGAATTTAGGGTTAGGGTCCTGCCCTGTGTAGAGGCAAATGACCTCTGTGCCGAGGTGTGACCTTAGTGGCTTGGTGTGACTTCTGTGGGGGCCTGCCCTCTGTGGAGGCCTGTGACCCCTGTGTTGAGGTGTGACCTCTGTAAGGGGGGCTGCCCTCTGTAGATGCGTGAGCCCTCTGTGGGGTTTTGTGAACTCTGTGGCAGGGTGAGCCCTCTCTAGTGGGTTGCGGTGGTGTGGGGAGGATGGGGGCTGTCTTCTCTCGGGGGTTGTGTACTCTCTGGGCTGGGGGTTCCCTCTCCTGCAGTATTGTACCCTCTCCTGGGGGTGGGGTTGGAGGGAGATTGTGCCCTCTCTTGTGGGGTGGGGAAGGGTGTGCCATCTCTGGGGGGGTATCCTCTCCCATGGGTGTACCCTCCCCCCCTGGGGGGGAGGGGTCGGGTGGGAGTGGAGTGTGCTTTCATTGGGGGGGGTGTCCTCTCTCAGGGGGATTTTTGCCCTGTCTTGGAGGGGTGCCCTCTCTGGGGGGGGCGTGTCTTCTCCATTGGGCATGTACCCTCTGGGGGGTGTGCCCTCTCTTGGGGGGGGTCGTCCCCTGATAGGGGGGGCGTCTTCTCCAGGGGAGGTGTACCCTCTGGGTGGGGTGCTGTCTCTGGGGGGGGGTGTCCTCTTGGGGTGGGGCGGGTGTGCCATCTGGGGGGCGGGGTGGTAGGCGTGCCCTTTCTGGGGGGGTGTCCTCTCCCATGGGTGCACCCTCCTCCCGGGGGGAGGGGTGGGGTGGGAATGGGGGGTGCTGTCTGGGGGGGGGGGGGGGGTTGTCCTCTTAGGGTGGGGTGGGTGTGCCATCTGGGGGGGGGGGTGGGGGCGTGCCCTCTCTAGGGGGTGTCCTCTGGGGGCGTGCCCTCTCTAGGGGATGTCCTCTGGGGGAGTGCCCTCTCTAGGGGGTGTCCTCTGGGGGGGTGCCCTCTCTGGGGGGTATCCTCTGGGGGCGTGCTTTCTCTAGGGGGTGTCCTCTGGGGGGGTGCCCTCTCAGAGGGGTTTTCCCTGTCTGGGTGGGGTGCCCTGTCTGGGGAGGGGCGTGTCTTCTCCATTGGGCATGTACCCTCTGGGGGGGTGTGCCCTCTCTTGGGGGGGTCGTCCTCCTCACAGGGGGGCGTCTTCTCCAGGGGAGGTGTACCCTCTGGGTGGGGTGCTGTCTCTGGGGGGGGGTGTCCTCTTGGAGTGGGGGGTGGGGCGGGTGTGCCATCTCGGGGGGCGGGGTGGGGGCGTGCCCTCTCTAGGGGGTGTCCTCTGGGGAGGTGCCCTCTCTAGGGGGCGGGGCCCTCGCTTTCCCCGCTGCCCCTCCTCCTAGATTTGCTTCAGGCTTAGCTTTTTCAGGGTGCGCTCGTCCAGCTGGGCCTGGGTGGGCCTGCTCGTGCTGTGGGTGCTCAGGTGCTCGCCCAGGGCCTCGTCTGCTTCACCGCCTTGCCCAGGTGGCGGCTCTCGGGGAAGTCACAGAGGGCGATCCCCGTGGCTCGAGTCCAGGGCGTGCGGCTCCGGGAAGGCCGTTCGGACACTTGTTCAGGTTCAGGGCTGCCAACCTGCGGGCCCTCTCCTCTTGGGCAGGTTTCTTGGAAAGGTGAAAAGCAAACGCCAGAGAACTTCATTCCCCAGAAGCCTCTGGGGGTAGTTCAGCAGCTCCCAAGAGGAATCTTGGCCGCACGGCCCTCGGGGAAATGTAGTCCATAGAACACCTGCTCTCCCTACACTTGCCAGCAGGAGGAGCCAGCCCTCACGCGGGCTCAGGAGCTTCAAGAGCTGCTCGGCGCCCTGTTTGTCCTTTCCCAGCTCCCACAAAAGTGCAGGCCCTGCACAGGGCGCCGCCCCGCCGGGGACACGGAAAGCCGGGGACAGGGAGGAGGCGGCGGCCTGCAGGCGGGGCCGGGCGGGTGGGCGAGCACAGCCTCTGAGAAGTTTGGGCGGGTCTGGGAGCTGGAGCTCTGGCACTGACGGGAGGCGGCGGCGGCAGCGGAGGCGGCAGCTTTGCCGGGCCGGCAGGAAGGCGAGGGCGAAAGTGAGGGGAGCCTGGGGGGGTCCGGATCTGTTCCGTCCAAACACCGATGAAACAAGAACCGAGCCGGGAGAGCGCCGCGGCCCGGAAACCTTTGAAAGCCCCTTGTGGTGACCCCCACAGCGCCGGCGGGTTCGGGCCGGCTCACTTCTGGCCTCCGCTGCCCATCTGGGTTCTTCTTTTACCGCCCGTGGTCTGATTCTCCGAGCTCCAACACCTTCCCCCGAGCACCAGGGACGTAGCCCAGCCCCTTGAGCCCGAGCCGCCAGCGCTGTCCGGAGCTGGGGGAGGATCGGGCTCAGCATCCTGGGGAAGGTCAGAGGTTAGGGGGAGAGACGCGGCCACCTGAGCTGGAAGCGCTCTTCAGACGCTGCTGCCTTTGTGCATCTGCCCCTTGACCTCTGGACTCGCTGTGGTTGTCGGACACTGACTCCTCGGGGTCAAAGGCCAACTCTCCGTACCCTTTGCCAGAGAGGGCCGGGGTGCAGAACCGGGCGTCTTCCGTTCCTGCTTCCTGGGCCCAAGCCTCTGCCCCGCGAAATGCCGGGAAGTGTTGTTCCCACCCCGTCGGGATTCTTGTCAGCCTTCAGTCAGAAAATCGATGGAAGGTGCTCTGGGATGAACTATTTGCCCTTAATAGCTCCTTGTGGATGAAATTGCATGGGGCCGCTTTGTTAATATCTGCAAAGGTGGCACTTTTGTGACTCTTCGGGCTTCTAACTCCTGAGATACAGCGACGGTCCGGTCCCAGCCCCTCCCGGAGCGGTACTGCCTGGTGGAAGCCCCACTTCTACGGTCCGCTCCTGCCGCCGTCTCCGCTCAGTGTGACCCTCCCTCGGGCTTGCGGAGGTTAATGATGCTCTCGGGAGCGCGGGTCCCTCTGTGACTCAGAGCGAAGGCTCTGTTCTGTCATCAGGGACTCCTCTCCCGAAAACTCCCTCTGTGACGCAGAGCGAAGGCTCTGTTCTGTCATCAGGGACTCCTCTCCCGAAAACTCCCTCTGTGACTCAGAGCGAAGGCTGTGTTCTGTCATCAGGGACTCATCTCCCGAAAACTCCCTCTGTGACTCAGAGCGAAGGCTCTGTTCTGTCATCAGGGACTCCTCTCCCGAAAACTCCCTCTGTGACGCAGAGCGAAGGCTGTGTTCTATCATCAGTGACTCCTCCCTCTGTGACTCAGAGCGAAGGCTGTGTTCTGTCATCAGGGACTCCTCTCCCGAAAACTCCCTCTGTGACGCAGAGCGAAGGCTCTGTTCTGTCATCAGTGACTCATCTCCCGAAAACTCCCTCTGTGACGCAGAGCGAAGGCTCTGTTCTGTCATCAGGGACTCATCTCCCGAAAACTCCCTCTGTGACGCAGAGCGAAGGCTCTGTTCTGTCATCAGTGACTCCTCCCTCTGTGACTCAGAGCGAAGGCTGTGTTCTGTCATCAGGGACTCCTCTCCCCAAAGCGCCGGCCGCTTCTTGTCTAACGCGAGTGCTCGGATTCTTTCTGTGCCCGCGGTCCTCGGGCCTGAGGTCAATGGAACTTTGCCTTGTGCGGGAGACCGGGCTGTTTCTGTGTGTGTGTGTGTGTGTGTGTGATATATAGATAGATATATATTTACATATGCATATACGTGTGTACATTAAGGGTCCACGATTTCCGCAGCCCAACAGGGACAGACCGCCCCGCCACAATTAGGAGATAAGACTTGTCTGATGCTCAGCAAGATTAATGGATTTCTCCGTGGCTCACGGGCCAGTGTGTGGGTATGTTTGTGAATTTGTATATATACATACATATGTGTACTGACATCTGTCTATTATTGACTCTTTTACAAATCATTTACATGCTCAGATTTATCCTCAAGAAACATGTGGATAGTGTAAGTTTAATTATTATTTTTGCTATTAAATGTTATTATTTCATTTGGTTCTTTAGGAGGTAGATGCCCTAAGTACCCCATTTTACAGATGAGAAATCTAAGACCAAGAGAAGTTAAGACACTTGACCGCACTCTCACAGCAGACAGGCGTCTCAGCCCGAGGTCTTTTTTATTTGAAGCATTTATTGGAGAAATGTTTAACTATTTCCTTCCTTCGAGGAATTTATATTGTACGTGGGGGAGACAATATGTACCTAAATAGGCGAGGGACTTTGTGGTGGACTGGAGCTCCCAAGTGAATTGATGGTTCTCTGTCTCTCTGTGCATATAGATTTGTCTCTTTATATATTCCTATACGTATATCCACACACATAGACCTGGAACATAAGGCCAATATAGATTATATATAACAGATCTTTCTAATGCATGTGTATGTACACGTGTACAGATGCGTGTTCCTTTGTGTGGCATTGTAAATTTATGCTTATAGAGAAAGGCGAGTGAAAAGTAGATGTAGAACTGCCCGTTGTAGCCGCTAGGATGGATGGAAACGTTAAGAGAAAGCGGGGAGAGTGGAGATTATCTGCTTGGGGGACACTGACTTTTAGAGGCTGGGATAATGACCCAACCAAATGGACCCAGAAGGAAGAGTCGGGTAGAGGGGAGGGGAGTGTCGCTGCCGGCGAGAGGAGGCTCTAGAGCTTCAGGAAGAGGGGCTGGAGGTCCGTGGCAGTAGCGGGACAGAAATCAGAGAAGCTTAGGCCTGAAAAGGGCTGTTGTATTTATCAAGTAACAGGTGGCTGGGAGAGGCCAGGTTCAGTAATGGGGCCGGAAGTGACAGTGCAGGGGGCTAAAATGAGTTGGAGGAAAGGGCGGGGTGAAAATATGGATTTCCAGGCATAGATGACTCTTTTTTCAGAGGTTTGTGAACATGAGACTAGAGAGAAGAGGGTGACTTGAGGAGCTGGAAGGACAAGGTTGTTCATGGGCAGCAGGGAGGCAGCTGGTCAATAAGGGGAGACTAACCGATGATGAAAGAAAAGAGAGAGGAATGAGAAGGCTCCCAGAGTTCTTAGAATGCACAGGATCAAGGGTGCCCATAGAGGGGTTGGTCTTGCTTAATAAAAAGAGGAACGTCTTCCTCAAAGCAGATGGCTTGGATCAAAGTGGATAAGGATGGGGGATAGTGGGAAAGGATATTGAAGAGCAGAGGAGGAGTAAGCTGGCGTTCATGGTGGTGCTTGGATTTTCTGATAAGTAGGAGTTGGGGCTCTTGGCTGTGGGAGAGATAGCGGATGGAAGTAAGGAGAGAAAAGAAAGTTGCAAGTGGATGCTGTGAGAATCGTGCTAAAGGTTTAACCGGGCTACAATAGATTGTCCTGTAACTTTTTAAATTTTTAAATTGTTAATGTGTTGTTGATGCCTTTTTCCCGTCATCTTCATTTCCAGATCCATTCCTGTAATGTTCTTCTCTAAAGTGTAATGTTCACTGGGAGCAGGTTTCCTGGGGAGCTTCTGGAGGCAGCAGCCTTTGTTTCAGTTCAGTTCAATAATCACCTCAAATGCAGCCAGGAGTTAAAGTCCGGATGCTTTATTGTCTCTTTCCAAGTGTTCTCTCCTTCCTTGGGCCCAGTTAACTTTCTTAGAGGCCTTTCTCTCTGTTACCCCCTATCCCACCCCCATGGTCTGGGGTGTCTCAAGCCCTCCCCAGCCCTAGAACGCCTCCCCTCCCATTTCCATCACAACCCACTCCTCCTCCGAGACCAGACTCCAGCGTCCCCTCTTCCAGGAAGCCTTCCCTGATTTTGCCTACTCCTCAGAGCAATCTGAGCATTTTCCATCCACACGTGCCCTTAATTCGTATTCTATCTATCCACTTTGTGTCTCTTCCTTCTACTGGACTGTGAGCTCCTGGTGGGCAGGAACCGTCCTCAGTTTGCAGCTTTCTGAGCTTTTTGCACAGAGCCTTACACGTAATGGGAACTGCAGGGGGAGGGGGGACTGGATTACTGAATTTACAGGGTTCGGTGGGTTAGTTCTGTGTCATAGATTCCCTAACCAGACCCTCCCAGGCTGCTCCGGCCATTGATAATAAGCAAACCCGTCCTGGAGAGAGGAATTGGCTGCTGTTTTTCGTCATCTACTTCTTCTCTCTGGGTCTCTAATTTTAAAACAACACGTTTTCCTCCACGCCTGTTGTATGGATGATTTCAGCTCTTTCTTTTCTCCTACCGCCAGTGGCAAATACAGAAAGAAGAACCCACGCTCAGCAAGGCGTCCTCTGACACTTGCCCAGATTTAAGGAAAGTCTCCGGGCCATGAGACTCAACAAATTATAGAACGTGAATCCAATGGAATGGAAGCAAAGTGAAGCAGAGGAGTGAGGAGAGGCAGGGTGAGTAGGGTGAGAAGGATACTGAGGAAAAGAGGGGAAAAACACAGTCATTATAATTTAGGATGTGGCTGGGACAAACACCCAGAATATGAGGATTAAAAGTCTGAATTGTGTAAAAATGTTTTCCCAATTTGTTACTTCCTTTCTAATCTTGTTTGCATTAGTTTTGTTTGTGCAGAAACTTTTTAATTTGGTGTAATAAAAAATTCTATTTTGTGATCAATAATGGTCTCTAGTTCTCCCTTGGACACAAACTCCTTCCTCCTCCACAAGTGCGAGAGGTAAACCATCCTATGTTCCTCCAATTTATTTATGATTTCGTTCTTTATGCCTAAATCTTGGACCCATTTTGATCTTATCTTAGTATGTGGTGTTAAATGTGGATCCATGCCTAGTTTCTGCCATACTAATTTCCAGTTTTCCCAGCAGTTTTTGTGAAATAATGAATTCTTATCCCAAAATTTGGGATCTTTGGCCTTGTCAAACACTAGATTGCTATTTTTATTCACTATCTTGCCCTGTGAACCTAACCTATGCCACTGATCAACTAGTCTATTTCTTAGCTAATACCAAATGGTTTTGGTGACTGTTGCTTTATAATATAGTTCTAGATCAGGTACAGCTAGACCACCTTCATTTAATCTTTTTTTTCATTACTTCCCTTGAAATTCTCGACCTTTTGTTGTTCCATATGAATTCTGTTGTTACTTTTTCTAGGTCATTAAAATAGTTTCTTGGGAGTCTGATAGATTAGTTTAGGGAGTATTGTCATCTTAATTATATTCGCTCGGCCTATCCAAGAGCACAGTTAAAGGTTCTGATAAAGGCCTCATCTCCAAAATATACAGAGACTTTAGTTTATAAGAAATCAAGCCATTCTCCAATTGATAAATGGTCAAAGGATATGAACAGACAATTTTCAGATGATGAAATTGAAACTATTTCCACTCATATGAAAGAGTGTTCCAAATCACTCTTGATCAGAGAAATGCAAATGAAGACAACTCTGAGGTATCATTACACACCTGTCAGATTGGCTAAAATGACAGGAACAAATAACCAGGAATGTTGGAGGCGCTGTGGGAAAACTGGGACACTGATGCATTGTTGGTGGAGTTGTGAAAGAATCCAACCATTCTGGAGAACAATCTGGAATTATGCCCAAAAAGTTATCAAAATGTGCATACCTGTTAGGTTCTTACTAAGTGCTAATGAGATAATGAGATATTAGGTTCTTACTAAGATTGTTCTTTCACATCATCACGGTTACGGAAGTACACTTAAAAGTGTTGTACATGTCTAGGCTGTATCACATTGCTTCCTGTCTTGGGGAAGGGGAGGTAAAGGACAGAGGGAGGGAGAAAAAATTTGGAACACAAAATCATACAAAAATGAATGTTGAAAACCATTTTTAATGTACTTGGGGAAAATACTATTGAGGAACCAAAAAGAATGTAGACCATAGAAAATGAGAGATTCAAGGGAACTGAGGTCTCAGAACATAGAATTTCAGAACTGGAAGGAATCTTTAAGCAACATGACCCATCGATGAATCAAATAGCAAGAATTTATTAAGCTCATACTGTTTGTCAAAAACAGTTCCCGCCTTGAAGGAATTCACAAATCTAATGAGACAGACAACAAACAAACAAATCACACACACAAAAGTACAAAGTAAACTAGATAGCATAAAAAAGAGAAATACTTAACAGAGGGAAGGCACTAGAATGAACATTCCTGTAGAAGACGGGATTTTAGTTGGAACCAGAGGGACAGGCAGGATGGCTTTGCCCTCTGCAGGATTAGGGAAGGTCAGGGGAGGGGGAGGATTGAACTGACCAAGTTCTGTCCTCAGTGTGTTGAGTTTAAATATCTTGTGGACATCCAGCTCAAGATGTCTAAAAGGCAGTTCCAGGTGCAAGGTTGGAGCTGAGCTGGGTCGCTGGGCAAGAGATGGACTGGGAAATTATCAGCTTTGAGATGGTAATTAAATCCATGAGAGTTGTCAGGTTCCTCAAAGGAAACAATGCCATAGTATGGAGGGAGTGGAGAAAGGGGACATTTGAGGACAACAGCTGCCTGAGGATCCAGCCAAGGAGATTGAGTAGAAGGGTTAGGCAAGTGGGGGAGAAAACCTAGAGGGGAGAGAGGCCCACGGAGAGGGTGGTGACCCCCAGGGTCAGAGGCTGCAGCAGCTCAAGAAGAAAAAGGCCCTGGATCTGGCCACCAGGAGAGCTCTGGCAATAGGAGGGGGAGCCGAGCTCGGAAGGAAGCCAGCAAGTCCCCCTGCCAGGCTCGGGGCGGGCAGAGATGTAGGCCATAAAACCCAGAACTCTGGAGATGGAAGGAGCACCTAGAGCTTGGGAGAAGCACCTAGAGCTTGGGAGGAGCACCTGGAGCTTGGGAGAAGCACCTGGAGCTTGGGAGGAGCACCTAAAATTTGGGAAGAGCATCTAGAGCTTGGGAGGAGCATCTAGAGCTTGGGAGGAGCACCTGGAGCTTGGGAGGAGCACCTAGAGCTTGGGAGGAGCACCTAGAGCTTGGGAGGAGCACCTGGAGCTTGGGAGGAGCACCTAGAGCTTGGGAGGAGCACCTGGAGCTTGGGAGAAGCACCTGGAGCTTGGGAGGAGCACCTGGAGCTTGAGAGGAGCTCTTAGAGTTTGGGAGGAGCACCTGGAGCTTGGGAGGAGCACCTGGAGGTTGGGAGGAGCATCTAAAATTTGGGAAGAGCTCCTAGAGCTTAGGAGGAGCATCTAGAGCTTGGGAGAAGCATGAAGAGCTTGGGAGGAGCACCTGGAGCTTGGGAGGAGCATCTAAAATTTGGGAAGAGCTCCTAGAGCTTAGGAGGAGCATCTAGAGCTTGGGAGAAGCATGAAGAGCTTGGGAGGAGCACCTGGAGGTTGGGAGGAGCTCTTAGAGCTTGGGAGGAGCACCTGGACTTTGGGAGGAGAAGGGCTTCACCCATTGGCCGTCCTCCAGGCTCTTGGCCTGTGGGAAGCCTGCGGATCCTTCTCAGAACAGCGTTCTTAAGGGAGTAAGCTGAAGCACGCTGGGTACAAAGAAGCCAAGGATCCGGAAATACAAATCGGTTCGGGAAGTCCGCAGAGAGGGTTCGTCCTCCCGGGAGGAGGGAGGGGCCCACGGGGGCCGGAAAGCAGAGGAAGTGACGCCCGGGGCGCCCACGCAGGCTTTTCCTTTTCCCGGCCGTGCCTCGGCGGCCCCCTTGGAGATCACGGACCGGGAGCACGCTGGGCCGAGCGCTAACTGCCTCTTCTCCGGGCAGGAGAGGTCGTGTTCCCTCCTCGCCGCGTCCCGGGTCGGGGCTCAGGGCTCCTCCTTTCTCTACAGATACAACCTGTCGGTGGTCAACGCCCCCTCGCGGATAAGTCCTGAAAGTCCCCGCGTCCTCGGCCGGAAGGGGGCGGCCCCGCCTCACGCACCGCGCGTCCTCGGCCGGAAGGGGGCGGCCCCGCCTCACGCACCGCGCGTCCTCGGCCTGAAGGGGGCGGCCCCGCCTCACGCACCGCGCGTCCTCGGCCGGAAGGGGGCGGCCCCGCCTCACGCACTGCACAGGCCGGTTCGGCCCCTTTGCTGTGGACAGAACCCGGGCCGGCCTTGGGGGGAACGTCGCCCGCTGGCCGCCGCGGTTTTAGCCGAAAAATCGCCCTGCTGCTCCTTGATTTTACGGCGTAATTCTTTTCCTTTCCTCCTCCCTCCTCTCCTCAGTGGAAGCCGTTCTTACTGACTAGGGAGCCGGTAAGCAGTTATTAAGCTCCATCTGTATGCCAGCCGCTGGGCAGCTGCCGGGACAGAGAGTCCGAGAATCCTTGTTTTTAGGGCAGAACGCGGCTCCTGTCGCTCTATTCGAGGAGCGGCCCTTGCGGCTGAGGGGCCAGGAGGGGCCGATCCCGGAGGGGAACTAGGGGCCCAAGTCCGAGCTCCCGAGGGCTCCGGTGGGAGGGACAGCGGGGAGGCTGGAGATGGGCGGCTCTGTCTGCCAGAAGAGTTGTCTGGAATAAAGCTGGGAGTAATCCGGGAGGAGCTCAGAGAGGGGGCGGGGACAGGTGGGGAAGAGCTTTCCATACCAAACTGCAGAACTTGGAAGTGATAAATCAGGCAGCAAACATTTCTCAGGTACCTCCTAGGTGTCCCAGGCCGCGCTGAATGCCGGGACCACGGAACGGGGTTCGGACCCGGGGAGTAGTTGGGAGTGGATTTATTTCATTAGATCTTGATTCAACCTCTACCCCATTTAAACCCATTCCTTGGTCTCATCCCCACGTATTTTCATGGAGGCTGTTAACAAAGGCCCCGCCCTCCGAGGCTCTTTAATCCTATTAGAAAAGAGGACAAGTAAATGCCGGAATGTTCCTCCTGGGAGAATCTGCTCCCGGCCCACGCTGGCCCCCCTGTGAGGAGCCGAATACCTGCGTGCGAGGAAGCTCGCGGTGACAGCCCTTTTGTGCTGATCAGCAGTGACTTACAAATCCTGAAGTACTATAGGACTGTCCTTGGGAAAAAAAGTCCTCATAACAAACTTGACTACAGTAATACCCAGTCCCTAATTTTGTTCATCATAGATTTTTGGCCATTTGCAAGCAACATTAACCCTGAGAAACTTGAGCCTGAGCTCGATTTTCCAAAATTGCCTCCAGCACTCCATTAAATTGATAGGTTTTTTGTTGTTGTTGTTTTAAAAACACCTATTTATTTGTTTTTAACACATATTGCTTTGTGAATCCTGCTGGGAGAGCAAAATCAGTGTAAAAGGGAAAATCATGACTCCACTTTAATTGATGGAAATGCTTTTCAACCTGAAAATACCTGGTTTCCAGGAATTCCTGAGCTATGCTTTACTTGAGGCCTTTTTCAGTTCTTTTGCTGGGCTATGAGCAAAACCAAATTTTTGCCTAACCCTTCAACCCTAGCACTCAAAACAACAACAGCAACAGCCCCTGCCCCTGCCCAAGAAAGGGATGTAAAATTAGAAACTTGTTTCACTAGGGAACATGATTATCATGATTTTATGTCTAAAATATATATTCTAACTTTTATCAAATAAACTAGCAAATATTGAACAAGCTACAGGAAGCTTAACATACTGAAAATATCACATGGGAAATTAGTCAGTTGTCTAAGAAACAACATAAAATAGATGATTCTTAAATTGATGATATTGATCCTCATGATATTGCAAACAGGTTATTGAACTGGATCAATCAACCCAATCCTTTTAATAATGTATTAAGCTTGCTGTTACATTTTCTTTCTTGGATATGTTTTATAACTCTGGCATGTTTCCTCCTGCCCTGTTTTCTAAGATACACTCACCAATGCTCAGATGAGCTTCAAGTATCCCTTCTGTATCTCCCAGAAGAACAGGGAGAGGTTGAGGGCCAGCTCCGAGGAGGCAGAGGATTCAGACCTGCTCAAGTTTTCCCTGTAGCTTGTCCCCTGTTTGATGGCTGTGAGAACCCAGGATGGTGCCTCACCACCCCCTGTCTCTAGGGAAAATCATGTCCTTGGAGACTGTAAGGAAGGGAGGAAACTGTTTGAGTGATTTCATAGCTAATAGTCCCATGAGAAAAGACTAATGTTCCCAGGAGGACACACTATTGCCTTGGTAAAAGATATATAAACTCCCACCTGTCAGCTTGTCTTCCAGCCCTTCCTCCACCAAGGTCCAGAAGCTCACAAGCTGCCTGGCTGCTAAGGTTGGATGGGCAGCAACATAAGATCATTCTAAGATAATCAACTGAATTCATGTTATTTGCCAATTTTGTCTCATTATTCATGCAATTATTTTTATTCTGATTTTTCTCATTTTGGAATTTAGGGGAATTATTTTCTTAAAAATACTGGCATTTGAAAAATAATTTTTAGAGGATTATGTAAATGTTCCCTTAGAAAATGAACTCTTTTTTTGATCTGGACTCTAAAATTAATGTGAAAAATTGTAGCCAGAATGTTTGAAAACTTACCTATTTAACAGGTATATTTTCCTTTAAAATGAATATTATTTTTTAAAACCAAATAAATTCTTATCCCCAATTCTTTACTTTTTATATTGGTCAAATATAAGATTATAATTTATATGATATCTCACAGTGTGGGACAATGACCACCAACCCAAAATAGTTCAAATAGATATTTCTCAGAGTCAGAGTAGAAAGCAGTTGATTTATTTTCTGCAGTAAAAGGGCAACACCTCAAGTAGTGCAGTCTAGTGAAGGGAGGCAAATTACAGGTGATTGAGCAGGATGTTTTACACTCTGGACTGAGCAACTGCACACAGTGGACTCCAGCTAATCCGAACTTTGTATCAGGGCTCACAATGTATCATACGAACCCACTCTATTTAAGAACAGTAGCTATACATTACAAAGCTTGCTGATGTGACAAAGTGGTTTGTGCAAGACGGCAAGGGTACAAGGGGGAGAGTTTTTCTGGAACTATACCACTAAACTATGGCAGTCCTGGGGGGGGGGGGAGTGTCATTTTTCTGAAAAGGCCTCACTTCCCCTGGAACCCAACTGATACAATTTAACAAGATAAGGTCAAAATGGAGACCCTTCTTCGGACACCAATCTTCGGATTTCAGAGAAAAACTAAAATCTATTTTCTGACCTTTAGACATAGAATAAAATTACAATTAGATCTGTGCTGAGGAAAGAGGCCTTCCCTCATTCATTATATTCACATGTTTCACCTGCAGGAAGATTTCTACACAAAGGATGAGATCCAACCTTCCTGCAAATACATTTTTTATAATGTTTCTTTTCAGCCTGAATACTGTGATTTATATTAACCTTTATCTTCCAGGTAAGGGCAAGTCTTCCTTCAGCACATTTGTAAGTCTTCTCTCAACTCCATATCCTGAGCTGTAAACTCTAGAGATTTCTCCCCAAGCAGAAAATCCTGTTAACTAATAAGCTCTGTCCTCCATCTTAATACCTTTATCCATGATTTCAATCTTCTAGGAATTTTCTGGAGGCAATTCAGTGATGAAGTGAGCCTGGATGTTTTTTCCACATGAATTATATGAATGAGGTTTTACACATAGTATGGGATCTCCCCTGTCTAGTCAGGGACTGATATATATTGAAAACTTTACCATGATCCAGACACTCAAAAGTCTTCCCCTAATGTGATTTCTCTTTTGTTAAGCAAGATTTCAGCTTTGCCTGAAGGTTTCCACATTCGTGAGATTTCTGTCCAATATGGATTTTCTCATGTTTACCAAAACTGTTGCATCATGTGAAAGGCTTTCCATAGTCACTACAATCATAAGGCTTCTCCCCAGTGTGGATTCTCTGATGGGAAGTAAGATTGCTGCACTGTATGAAAGCCATTCCACGTTTGTTACATTGATAATGCTTCTCTCTAGTGTGGATTCTCTGATGTTTAGCAAGACTGGAGCAATATGTGAAAGTCTTTCCACATTCATTACATGCATAAGGCTTCTCTCCAGTGTGGATTCTCTGATGGATGGCAACATGGGAGCGTTGTGTAAAAGCCTTTCCACATTCATTACATTTATAAGGCTTCTCTCCAGTGTGAATTCTCTGATGTTTAGCAAGACTGGAGCAATATGTGAAAGTCTTTCCACATTCATTGCATTCATAAGGCTTCTCTCCAGTGTGAATTCTTTGATGGTCAGTAAGATGGGAGCTATATGTGAAAGCCTTTCCACATTGATTACATTCATAAGGCTTCTCTCCAGTGTGGATTCTCTGATGTACATTAAGATAGGAGCGCTTTGTGAAAGCCTTTTGACATTGCTTACATTTATAAGGCTTCTCTCCAGTGTGGATTCTCTGATGATCAGCAAGACTGGAGTGGGATGTGAAAGCCTTTCCACATTCATTACATTCATAAGGCTTCTCTCCAGTGTGGATTCTCTTATGAACAGAAACACTGGAGTGTGATGTGAAAGTCTTTCCACAATCTTTACATGCATAAGGCTTCTCTCCAGTATGGATTCTCTTATGTGCATTAAGATAGGAGCGATATACGAAAGCCTTTCCACATTCATTACATTCATAAGGCTTCTCTCCAGTGTGGATTCTCTGATGTTCATGAAGACTGTCGCTCCGTGTGAAAGTCTTTCCACACTGATTACATTCATAAGGTTTTTCTCCAGTGTGGATTCTCTGATGTTGCGCCAATTTGGAATAACATTGGAAATCCTTTCCACATTGATTACATTTATAAGATTGTTTTTCTATGCGAATTCTCTTATGTTTAGCAGGAGTAGACCGCTCTCTCAAAGTCTTTCCATATTTCTTACATTCATAAGGTTTCTCTCCAGCATGGATTCTCTGATGCTTGGCAAGGGAAGAGAGTACAAGAAAATCTTCATCACATTCATGACAGTCAGGTGTTTTCTTTTCAGGATGTATATTCTTATCTTTAGAAACACTGGAACTCTTTCTTAAAGCTTTTTTGTGTATATTCCATTCATAGTGTTCCTCTTCAATGTGGTTTCTTTTGTGCTTAGCAAGAACAATCTTGCGTTCACTATATTGAAAAAGGTCTTTCCATGAGATCATTTTCAGATTTGCACTCATCTGCTTCATATCAAACCATGTCTCTGCATCTGAAAGAAACAAACACATACCTGGATAAATATACCCTCTAATGCTGGCTGATAATAAATTTTTCAATTGCTTCAGGCAAAAAGTTTTCAAACTGAAATGGACAGATTCAATCATTTTAAAATGCTATTAGCTCACACCAGTAAAGGGACTCAATTACCACAGAGTTCCACACACAATACAATAAAATTGGACCCCCACAACAAAGCTGAGACAAAGACAAGATGAAGATTCTCATAATTTAGAAACCAGGCTAGGAGCTCTGAATGGCTGAGTAACCTGATCCAAATTCCTGCAATAGAGATTAAAACTGGAACCTGGTAAAGGAGGCTTCTCAATCTATTGCACTAGACATATATGCTTCATTTTACTTCCAATCCTTTCTTTCAAATTTAATCTCAAGCATCACCTAGCTGTGCACCTCTGGGAATATGCTTCTTTGCCTCAGTTTTCTTTTAGAGTGAAGGTAATAATTGTACCACTTCCCAGGTTCTTGTGAGCATCAAAAGAGATAATATCTATAAAACTCTTGGCACACAGTAGGCACTATATGCTTATTAAGTACTATCATTGTCACTATGATTTTGATTCTCTCCACACCTCAACTGTTCCTTTCTTCATAAACTTCCCTTCCCTTCTGTCTATATACAAATGTCTATTGAACGTGATTCATTTCCATAAAAACAAACAAACAAACAAACAAAAAACACTTTTTTTTTTTTGCCTGGATTAGCGAAGAATAACTTTCATAAACTGTTGCTTATTTTCAAAAGATCTCCAAGTTATATGCTGGATTTAAAACTTCTTGACAGCTTCTCTTTGTATATCCAGGGCTTAATGCAATACATAAAATAGACCAGGTGCTTAATCTATTTTTATAGATTGATTGCCATTATCCAAGGCTGATCACATGGCCTAACCCCACCTCAGTGCTTTTATGCATCTTTGTTTCTATTTCTGTCTCTTTACTGTTCCCTCTCACCTATGAACAAATTCTATAGTAAAGATAACAAGGGCCTAAGCTTCCTGATACTGTTATGGAATGACCAGGAGTCTTTCTCTTCATATCCCTAACCTAAGGGAAGCTGTCAGTTATGTAGTGAGTGAGTGACTGGATTTAAGTGAGGGAGGGCTGCCCAAGGTCACAGGCCTCACTTCCCCCCCCCAAGAGCCTTCTGCACCCTGTGGATAGGTACTAATAAGGATTACTACAGATGGCTCTAGATGCAGATGGCCAGGGGAGACCTGCCCTTTTGAAGGTAAGGTCTCCAACACATCTTCTGTGACTAAGACTGCCCGCATCCACTGATTAAGGCTAGGGAGCTAAAAAAAAATCACAACAACAAAAAAAAGGCAATGAATGACTCTGGGAAGAACTTCAGGGGTTCTGGCCAAAGCAGAAATGTTTGCGATTTATACTCAGTCTGACTCAATGAGGGTCCAAACAAAGACCAAATAATTTAGCAAGGGATCTATGAGTGGTCAATGAGAATCAGACTGGTTTTGATTTCAGATTTGTTCCTTAAAAAAGGAATCAGGGAAGCTAGATGGCACAGTGGATAGAGCACCAGCCCTGAAGTCAAGAGGACCCAAGTTCAAATCTGGCCTCAGACACTTAATACTTCCTAGCTGTGTGTCCCTGGGAAAGTCACTTAAACCCTAATTGCCTCAACAACAAAAAAGTTAAAAAAAAAAAAGAGAGAGAGAGAAGGGAGGGAGGGAGGAAGGAAGGAAGGAAGGGCAAGCAAGCAATCTATCCAGGGATGGTTCAGTGTTCAAGAAGAAAGGTTGGGGGAGGGGGAATCCTTTTAAGAACATTTGTAGGTAAGACTACATGATATCCTAGGTGACCAGAGGGAAAGAAGAAAAGAAAGAAGGAAACAGGCAATGAATGAATAAGAGAAGAGAAAAAGAGAGAAGGGAGGGAAGAAGGCAAGAAGGGAGTCTTCCAATTGATCAATTCCAGCCTGTGGCCAGCTTTACTCAGAGGTTGCTGCTTTTCCTACTTATCTGTGCTCAACTGTAGCCTGTGTGAGGGAGTTGGCAGAGGATGAAGGTGGGGGGAGAAGGATAAAGTAAAAAGTGCTCAGCAGAGAACAAAATAAAACCTACAAGGAAGCAAAAAGTGATAGTTCTGAATACAATATCTTTCATATATGGTTTATGGAAATTTATTCTTACAGATTTTGAATCCTCCCTTATGTTCTGCTGAACATAAAACATTTTAAAATTTTGTTCTTTTCTGTATTTTTCTATTTTGTTTTTAGTTTTAAATAAATATCAAAAAAAGGTACAAGTAAATGCTTTTTGGCTTAAGGAAGGCCTAAGAAAAGTCATATTAGACAGCCCAAGCCCTCTTTCTTTGGTTGTAGATAGTTGGAGGGCCCTAAATTTCCAACAAAGACTTCCACTAGGATCATTGATTCTTCATTAGAAGGGAACAGAAAGGCCATGAAGTCCAACCCCTTCACATTATAGATAAAGAGACTGAGGTTCAGAGGTTCAGTGAGGTGCTCAGGATCTCACTACCATAAGAATCCCGGAAAAGGGATTCCAAGCTAGTTTTCCTACCCACACTCCCATTAAGTGAAGAAGCCTCCTGGGAAAACAGCCTACACCCCAGCTTGCAACTCACTCACCGGGCCAGGAGTCCCTCAGGCCTCCTCCCTCTACTTGGAAGATGAAATCTTCTCTGGAAACTGGAAGTCCTGAGAGGGGGAAGATAGTGGGTGTGAATTTAAAAACTTGTCATTTATTACTCATTGGAATAGGGTGGGGATTCAAGGCCCACTGGGTGGTTCCAAGGACAACTGAAAGATGGTTTTCAGGGTGCTTTATTACCTGAGGAAGAGGGCAGAGGGGAAAGAAGGCTATGCAAGCAATCTGGAGTGAGAAGATCTTGATTTTGCTCCCTCCTTTGCAGCAGGATGGCCACATCCTACAGCTTCCAGTTTCTAGACATTAGAAGCAGCTGGTAGCATAGAGAAGGGAGCACCAGGCCTGAAGTCAGGAAGCCCTGAGTTCAAATTTGGATTTAGACACATCCTGGCTGTGCAACTTTGGGCAAGTAATTTCATCTTTTTGCTTCAGCCTCCAGATCTGAAATTGGGGATAAAGATGGAGGCCAAAACAAAGGGTTTTGGTAGAGATCCATTGCAATAATGCTCATGAAGGAAGCTCTGAGCACAAGGCCTGGATCTCAGCAAATATATGGAAAGACCTCCTCCCTTCCCTTTCTCTCCTGTATCTGTACAGGCCTTTGGGGAATATATGAAGGAAGAATCAAGACTCCTTTGTGCTGGGGATTTATGAGTTACAACAGGAGCAGTGAAATAAACATGGTTTTTTTTTTTTTTTTTTTTTTTTTTTTTTTTTTTTTTTTTTTTTTTACCCAAAAGAACATTGCAAAGACTAAAGGAAGGGGGTTCCTCCTCCTATCCCATGCTCAGTGAAAAGCAACAAGATCACTTTTTAGAAGGTTTGTAGACACACTTGCCAGATTCTCATCCTACAATGCAAACACCACTCATAGAAGAACCAGGCAGCAGGAGGACTCTGTCTCTTGGGGACAGGAGGAAGCCTTTGGGCCTTTGTGAGAACTGCTAAAAACCTAAAACTCTGCACCCTAGGGAGGCAATGGTGACACTCCTGTTGATGGCAATTACAGAGTTCCAAGGGAAGCGCTCCTTACCCAGGGAGAGCAAGTTCTCGGCATTCTCCAGCATGACCTCCTTGTGCAGCTCTTTCTCATCTGGGTCCAACAGACCCCACTCCTCAGGGCTGAAGTTCACGGCCACATCCTTGAAGGTCACCAACTCCTAAAACACCAACATCCAAAGGACTTAAGAGTGGAAGCACACTTCATAACTAGCCCAATTCAATGCTCCTCAATTTACAGAAGGGACCTGAAGCATGGAGGAGGGATCTGCCCAAAGGTGACAGCCCCTACAGGATTCAGAGCCAGCACTGAAACCAAAGTCCCCCAAAGACCAGTGGAATATAGAGAAACACATTTTATATTTTCAGGTGGAATAAAACTGAGAAATGTCTTACTAGGAAATGGTACTGCCTGTGGTATCAGAAAAATTATGGGTTCTATCAGGGAGAGATGAGGATTTTTGGAGGTGAAATCAGACAGTGCTATGATAAGAAAATGGGATCAAGTATTTGTGGGAAGCTAACAAGTATTGTATATTTTAGGGCTAAAACATTTCCATGATCACTGTGGAGAAAAAAAGATCCTGTGAATTTTCCAAAAGCCAGAAATTATCCAAATGAAATAACTTATCCAAATGTAAACATGATGCTTCCTCTCCAAGAGATTTTTATTTTTCCAAATGTAAGTACAGATAGTTTTCAAGATTTATTTTTGTAAGATTTTGTGGTCCAAATTTCAGAATCATAGACTTCTTAATGGATCTGGCCCAATGGTCATCAAATTACAAAAGCAAACTGAAGCAGAGAGAAGGGATTTACCCAAAGGTAACATCCTTTATGAGAACACTTAGAAACACAGTCATACAAACTGTACACAGGTGGTGTGGACCCAAATGCTGACATATTGTCTTCCATGTTAGAATGAAAATTTCTTGAGGGCAGGGACCGATTTTTCCTTTTTTTGCATCTCCCATATATATATTTGTACAGAGCCTCTTTCCTTTCTAAATGCCTGTTCCTTTGACCAAAGCAATGGTGAAGGAATAGAAAGGCTAAGTATGAGCTAAGTGTGATGGAGTTATTCTAGAAATGCCTAATTGCAGCTGAGGGGTCTCAGGAGATAAAGAAAATAAAATGGAATAAAAGAAAACCTACCAGGAAGCAAAGAAATGCTGGACAGCTCCTGAACCATGGATAGCATTTATTATGTACTTTTATTTTACTGAATCTGCACTTGTGTTCTGCTGGTTACCTGATTTTTTTTTTTTTTCTCTTAGTGTTTGAATACAGGGGGGCTGTTGAAATACATAGGATTCACTTGACAGTGACTGCTGGAAATCCAACCCAGAATGGATCTCCTCTTGTGAGACGATGATACAAGGAGATTGAGAGGCAATTGCTGTTCTCTGACCTGACTGAGAGACTGTTTGCCTGACCTCTCTTCTCTTCCCTCTGACTCAATTATCTCATTCCCACCTGTGTCAGCAAAGGCTATCCTGCAACTCCTTCAGAAGCTATGATCCACAGCTGTGGAGGAACTTTGAGAATTGAACTGTCCCTTAACATCTTATTTTGTATTTAAGGTTAAAACAAATTATAATAGGGGCTACTAAATGGGGCAGTAGATAGAGCACTGACCCTGAAGTCAGGAGAACCCAAGTTCAAATCCCACCTCAAACATTTAATACTTTCTAGCTGTGTGACCCTGGGCAAAGTCACTTAACTCCAATTGCCTCAGAAATTAAATAAATAAATGAAAATTATAATAATAACCATAAAAATGGTAAAGAGAAGGGATTCAGAGAGATTTGGGAAGATCTCTGTGGCCTGAGGCAGCAGGAGAACAATTTCTGCTCTGCTACTAGACAAGAGCAGGGGAAGCTTTCAGGGTTCTGCTCCAGACAACAAGGTCAAGGGTTTACAAGAAAGTGAATGGCTATAGAAGGGGGCTTGGCCATAGGACACAGAGAGTGGCTAGAAGGGTGTGTGTGTGTGTGTGTGTGTGTGTGTGTGTGTAGTGGAGAGGAGAGAAAGTGCTGGACCAAAGCAAGGGTGTGTGTGTGTGTGTGTGTGTGTGTGTGTGTGTGTGTGTAGTGGAGAGAAAGTGCTGGACCAAAGCAAAGACATGATACCCACAGGATAGATACTAATGAGTGAAGGAGTCACTCTTGTCAGGGACCTATATTGAGGGAAAATTTAAATAAACATGTGGGGGCAGCAACTGGGGGAAGGGAGTTAGTGCTCAAGATGCCAAAGGGACAGTGAATCAGTCCAAAACTTAGGAGAGAGGAGGGCAGTGTTGTTATTACTGCATTCACTTTCCTACCCATTTTTGTAAAGTAAGGATCCACAGATAAGAGAGATGGCCAGCCTTACAGACCATCCTCCTGATCTGTGGAAATGGTCTCTTGGGCTGATGTCACCCACATCCGTGGGCAGAATACACTCACCTGGGGTGGGGCTCTGTGGTTTTCAGGGGCCATTCCCTCTGGCTCCAGTTTTGCTACTTGGGCCAGGCCTTGATCCCTCTGCAGGCTGTTGGGAGTGGATGATTATAACAAATGTCATTCCCTTCTTTTCCTAGATAGAGGGTTAGCATATAGGAAATCACAGAGGGTGAGGTTCCATGGAAGTTACTAAGCCCCTGACCCTGACCTTAAGGCACAGACCCCAACTCACAGGGGGAGGGAGGCTGAGAGGAGGGGCAGGTTGAAAAATCTAAATGATAGAGTCAAGATGGGAGAGAAAAGGTAGGATATTGCCTGAACTCTTTCCAGTTTCCTATGAAATAAGTTTCAATTAAGAGTAGAGTGACAGGACCTACAAAAGGATGGTGAAAAAATTTTCCAACCTTAGATAATTTAGAAGGAGTGCAGGAAAGATCTGTCTCACTTGGGTAAAAGGGGAACAGAGCCCCAGCACAGATCAACACAACACAGATCAACAACTGAGGCCCAGTGGTCCATGGCAAGCCAAGATTGGGAAGTTAGTTAACTGAATTGGAAAAGAGTAGGAACCATGGTGAGGTTCAAAGTCACCAGCCTCACCTCCTCCTCCAGAACCCCCTGGCTCCAGTGGCCAGATATAGATCAGGATATGGCCCTGAAAGCAGTGGAGTCCTTGACTTTAAGCTAAACTCTCAGTCTGAAGGAGACAACATTGAGTGATTAAAGTTGGGGAAGAAAAGAAGACAAGAACTTTCTCTTTTACCCAGTCAAAAACACAAGTCTTGGAGGGGAAAGTTCCCAGGGCTATTGGCCACAGGGCCAGTCAGGAGTTAATATAGAAGGCACAGGGAATAAGATGACTGGAGTGGGATGGTATAAACTTAAAGATGAGCTCACCTTCTTTAATTCTTACTCTTCTGACTCCCTATCTCTCCCCACTGTTAGGCTCTTACTAAGTGCTAAGTTGGTATTTAACAATTCTCTAGTTCCCGCCTTTGGTTCTGGCTTTTAAGGGGAGTGTACTCCTTTGAACTTCAGAGGAGGAGTTTACATATGAAAAGGAGTTTACACAACCTTTAAAAGGAGCAAGTTCATTGGTTGAAGTAATTTTCCCACAAGCCCTTGAGTTATTACACACCCATTCTCTGGGAGGATAAAAGAAGACAACATTGAGCAAGGAGTGAGTCTACTCTGGGATTGAGTTGAGACCACTCTGGAGGAAGAAGAGTCTGGCCAGGAGATTGAGTTGAGACAACAGATCTCCTCCCAGAGAGTGATTGGCAATTTCTGGAGACAGCAGAACATTACAATTTGGTGCCCACAATGTGGGGCAAGGACTTTTGCTTATCCTGACAAGGACTGATGATGAGCCTTTCAGAGGAGCTAGTCTGGACCTTTGCATTTTGGCGTCCGAACAGGGATCCTCAGACCGACAAGATCCTGATTCCAGTGGAAAAGCCTCCGATCCAGATCTCAGTGGAAAAGTCTCTCTGACCCAGAAGCATGAGTAACAAGGAAACTTTGTTAAACTTTTGTTAAATTTTGTTTAACTTTGTTAAAGAGCTAAAGTAGAATTTCAGTGAAATGGGGCAAATGCCTTCTGTTCAAGGAAAATGTTTAGAGAGCATTATCAAGGTTATGAAAAGCCAAGGATTGATTATAATTTTGGAGGAGATTACTGAACTTTTAAAAACTGTGCAGGTCATATGTCCTTGTTTTTCTCTGGAAAAAGAATTGGATCTAGATGAATGGGAATTAGTAGGAGAGCAATTAGGTGAACACTACAATTCCAAACCAAACTCAGTTTCCAAAGATACACTTCATACCTATAATTTAATCCAAGTGGCTTTAAAAATTGTTATTCTAAAGGAAAGGAAGAAGGAGCAAAATGGGGAGGTGTCAACTAAAGTAGGTGAAAAGGATGAATCAAATAACAATGAAGTTAAGTACAATTCTGAGCAACAGGAGCATTTTCCATCTCCTCCCTCAACTAACCCTTCACGGGTGGAGCAAGGGGAAGAGGCAGAAGTACAAACAAAATCGACTATTAAGCAGCCTATGACAAAATTAGAAAAAGCATTGGTTAAAGCTAAGAGAGAAGGACAGGATATAAGTGATTTTATACATGCATATCCTGTGATTGAAGGGATTGATTCTGTAGGTCAAAAAGGAGATATACCTTTAGATTTGAATAAAATTAAAGATTTGAAAAAAAGGTTGTACCCTTTATGGGGCTACATCAGCTTATGTTAAAATGTTACTAGATGGTTTGTCTTATGAAGTCCTAACCCCGAATGATTGGAAATCCATAGCAAGGACATGTCTAGAACCTGGACAAAACTTATTGTGGCTTGTGGAATTTCAAGAATTATGTAAGATCCAAGTTAGATGCAATATAGAAACAGGAGTTGACACACAATTCATTTTTGAGCAATTAGCTGACGAAGGTCAATATGGAGAGAATTCAGAACAGATTAATTATCCCATAACAGTGTATGAACAAATTTCTAAGGCTGCAATAAAAGCTTGGGGTTCCCTCCCTGGACAGAAAGATCAGGGAGAGGCTTTCACTAAAATAGAGCAAGGTTCCAATGAACCTTTTGCGGATTTTGTGGGAGGTTTGAAAACTGCTGTCAAAAGAACTATTGGAGAAAATGCAGCAACAGAAATAAGGACCAGATATCTGGCTAAGGAAAATGCCAATGAGATTTGCAAAATAATTATATGGGAATTAGACAAAGATGCTCCTTTAGAGGAGATCATAAGACGATGTGCTACAGTGGGAACAATGATGAACATGGAAAGACAGGGTCCCTCCTGGCAAGGGATTTCTAGAGAAATTTGTCGATGTTTCCAATATGGAAAAATTGGACATCTAAGAGCTCAATGTAGATATGGAGATAGAGTGAGAAAACAGGGTGAGAGAAGACCAAAAACTCCATGTCCAAAATATCACAAAGGCTTTCACTGGGCCTCAATTCAGATTGACCCAGGAAAATGAGAAGTGGGACCCAGCTCCAAGATATCATTCAAAGAATAGGTTTGCATGATTGCAACTGAGTTTACACCCAAAGAGCCTTTAGAAGGTCAGAACTCTGATGTGATCTATCAGCTGAAAACCAATCACATGGAAGAAAGGGATTACCTGATCAGTCAGCCAAAAGGCAATCAGTTTGCAAAAATGGATTACACTTGGGGAGAATACAGGCCTTAAACCAACAGAGTTGTGTCCAGTGCAAACAACTCCAATGTAATTGCCAGATGATGAGAAGAGATTTAGAAAGTGGTAAACAAAAGGGAATTAGATAGGTTAACTGCCTGGGAGAAAGGGTTAGTTTGTATTTTAACAGACAGAAGGAAACAGATGAAGAAGGAAACAGATGGGTGGCAACAAGCACCTGGAGAGAGACAGAAAAAGAGAAAGACCTCGAAACAAAGGAGAAAAATCTAAGAAACATCTGACACTGTAAGAGCATGGCTAATAAGAAGATTGTTAAAGAACTTTAAAACCAGCAGGAATCATTGGATTTCCTAACACAAGATGAGACTAATCGACAATGGACTTATGGACATTTCTAAATTCTCAATTTACATACTTGTAGCATGTATTATGTTACTATATTATTATGTTACTATGTGTTTATGTAATTTATGTAATTATGTGTAATACCTCCCATATTGATGGATTTATCTTTCAAGGTCATGACTACCCTATGTTCTAAATCAAAAGAAAGGGGCAGATCTTACGTTCTTACTGAGTGCTAAGTTGGTACTTAACAATTCTCTAGTTCCCACCTTTGGTTCCTGCCTTTAAGGGGAGTTTACTCCTTTGAACTTCTGAGGAGGAGTTTACATATAAAAAGGAGTTTACACAACCTTTAAAAGGAGCAAATTAATTGGTTGAAGTAATTTTCCCACAAGCCCTTGAGTTCTTACATGCCCATTCTCTGGGAGAATAAAAGAAGACAACATTGAGCAAGGAGTGAGTCTACTCTGGGATTTAGTTGAGACAACACAACATTACACCCCACCTTCGTACAGACCCAAGAGGCAGGAGGGATTTAAGGTCCCAGATGGGATGAGTGTGTGTAGAACCTCAATGTCCCCTGAGTCAGAAATCTCCCTACCAGTGATACTTGGTCCTCCCAGCATCCCTTCTCCCCAACAGACATATTACCTAGAAAATAAACTGACTGAGGGATCCAGTAAGGAGGTAAGGGCTCTGAGATGGAGCTCCCAGGGAAAGACTGAGGAAATCTATGGCTGGGAGACAATCTAGTCTGGGATTCAGCTCATAGGACCTATGGTAGGGGAAGTGGCAGGGAGCTAGGAAGCCTGGATAAAAAGGAAGAAATTTAATTATCCAAAGTGATTCAGGTGGGTAATTGAATCAGGAAAAACAGAATGGCTGAGTCCTGAAACCTAAGCAGAAGATGGGGAAAGAGTCTCAAGACTCTTGGGTAGATTTTAGGCTTAGAATCATGAAAGAGAATGTGCAGTGAGCCACATGCCTGGGAAGGAGTGGGTCCAGAGAAATTGGCTCAGGAAACAGCTTCAGTTCTTACAACCAAGGAGGGTTCCTGGAAGTAGAAGGCAGAGCCTGTGGAACCTCATAAGAAATCATGTCTGAAGGCTCACAATCAATTCATCAAACAGGAGCTGGAGGCAGAGCTAGGACACCCGGGTCCAGGAGAGGAGGCTGAAAGTGGGACTTCTGGCTTCTTGTGAGGAACGCCTGTGTTTGGGCAAACATGCCCAATGGTAAGCTTGAGGAAGAGGGCAACACTGGATATCTGTGAAAGTGTTTGGGAACTTGAAAAAGAGGTAGGGGCCAAGAATTTATTAAGTAGCCAGACATAGAAGGGAATTGTTTTGACAGATGGAGAGGACACTGGTCATCAAAGCAGATAAGAAATATGAACACTTATGCAAGGGCAGCCAACAGAAGCCAGGACTTGTGAGAAGCCCTGACTCAGACCTGAGACCTACCCCAGCAGGTAAGGTTTGCAGTAAGTAGAAAATGGCAGATGCAAGAGAATGCCCAGAGATCTCAGTCCCAAGCCTTCCCGCTTCCCCTTAATCTATTCCAGGAATGTCCTCTCAGGCTCAAAAGTCCCAAGTAGCCTACCCCCTGAAGCCAGGTGGATGGGACCTCACCCCCAACATCATCTAGGGTGATTACCTCTGAATGTTGCCTGCCTCCCTTCCCCCAGGCCTGCCCAGCATCCCATGGCCAATGACCATTGAAAAGGCTCTTCTTCAGCCCTAGACTCTTCCCACAATTCCACACTCCACCTTAGGAGTCTTATTTCACCTGGCCACTTACCCACCAGGCTGCTCATCTTATCTCTCATGAGCACCCCCTACCTCATGATTCCATCACCTGAAGTTTGTTGGAGGAAGGATTCAGGACTTTTATCTTGCCACTGGCCTTGGCAGAGCACTGCCTCCCTTGCATTCCATTCAAACACAAATCAAGACATCTCCCTTTTATCTGTGGTCCTCTTCTAGAATAAAACATCATCTGAACAGAACCAGCTACACCCAGGGAAAGAACACTGGGAAGTGAGTGTGGACTGCTCCAATTTTTGTTTTTCTTCTTAGGCTATTTTTACCTTTCTGGATCTGATTTTTTCTTGTGCAACAAGAGGACAGTTTTAAATATGTACACATATATTTTATTTAAAATATGCTTAATATGTTTAACATGTATGAGAGTGCCTGCCATCCTGGGGAGGGGGTGGAGGGAAGGAAGGGAAAAGTTGGGACAGAAGTGATTGCAAGGGTTAATGTTGCAAAATTACCAATGCATATGTTCTGTCAATAAAAAGCTATAATAAAAAAAGAACAAAACATCATCAACAGATTAAAAAAATGAAAACTTTCTAGGCTTTCCACAGTGAAAACACACTGATTTTAATGTTATTCAATTTCATATTATATTTGTAATGAATATTTTATATTATATTCATAATGAATATACTAATAATTTAGATTTCTCAGAGCTGCCTTTTCTGGGTTAAGAGGCAGGACTCACAATGCAAAGTAAAATTATCAATCACTCTGATAATGCATATTCTTTTTTTAAAATTAATTTTATAATTATACATTTTTTTGGACAGTATATATGCACGAGTAATTTTTTTTTTATAACATTATCCCTTGTATTCATTTTTCCAGATTTTCCCCTCCCTCCCTCTACTCTCTCCCCTAGATGACAGGCAATCTCATACATTTTACATGTGTTACAGTATAACCTAGATATAATATATGTGTGTAAATACCATTTTCTTGTTGCACATTAAGTATTAGATTCCGAAGGTATAAGTAACCTGGGTAGATAGACAGCAGTGCTAACAGTTTACATTCACTTCCCAGTGTTCCTTCTCTGGGTGTAGTTGTTTCTGCCCATCATTGATCAACTGGAAGTGAGTTGGATCTTCTTTATGTTGAAGATTTCCACTTCCATCAGAATACATCTTCATACAGTATTGTTGTTGAAATGTATAGTGATGTTCTGGTTCTGCTCAGATAATGCATATTCTTGTGCTATACTGTACTTATGTACAATCAGTGAATTGACTGGAAAACTACAGAAAACTGTTCTTATCACAGAACTCTGTGCTTTGGAGAGGGAATGATCACAACCCTCAAGAATCAAAACAATCCAAGAAGTTGTAGTCTTCCATGGGAAACCAATCTAACTTGGGGATTGATTGTATCTTAACTGACTTTCCCCTACCCTTCCCACTTAGGATTTGTTTATAAAACCTCTGCCTATTCTGCAACAAGTGGAGATCTCCTGCCCAGGAGAACTTCCAATTTGCAAAGTGCATTCCTCACTGGGAAAGTGGTAACTTAAAAAGGTAATTTGTAAAACCTGCCTCTAGTCCAGCTGCCCACACATTGCATTTATGAGGCTTTTCAATAGGAAAAACTTTCTATCTAATAAGATTTGCATTCCAACCAAAGACATTCTGATACTGATTGAATATGTATGTTTTTATTGCTTTGTATATTATAGCAATTATTATGGCTATTATCTTAACATTTTTGAACAATTCTTACAGAAAATTCCACATAGAAGTTTCTTAATTATTACTTTGGGTTTTATAATTTTATAATTACTAATTAATCTGTCTACCTCAGTTTCTATATTTTAAGGAATGAGGAAAATAAGAAACCTAAGCTGTAAGGCTAAATCAGTCCAACATAAATGCCTCCTTTCTGTCAGATGCTGAATGATAGGGATTTTCAAAAAAGGTAAGTAATAATCTCTGCCTACAACAAGTGCACAAAATAATGGGAGAAACAACAAGCTAAGAAATAACTTGCAAAGAAGCCAAAGGCAAAATAAATGGGATATCATTTAAAAGAAGAAAACACTGGAAGCAAGAGAGCTTATGGATGAAGTGAACTGTGAAAGCTGTCTCACAAGATGGAGACAGTGCTCTAAAAATTGAGACATGGTTGGTTACATCCCAAGCCCAAGTTTCTTTCTCCAGAGATCACCAGTTTTACAAAGAATGGGATCATATTACCCTTTTATTGTGGGACTAAGTTAGGGCTATCTTGGCATTAAAACTCCCATATAACATAATTTAATAATCCTAGAGATGTGATTGGGTTAGAAGTTTCTCCTCATTTTGTACTTAGAATTCGAGCACATTTCTGCTGACTAAACAGGGCAAAGGTCCAACCTATAGGGAGTGTTACCCCAGCCCCTTATGTAATCATTGTCTGCTGACTGTCTCTTACCTCTCTGTACTGCCAGACCACCCTAGGTGTTTGGGGAGATGCTCAAATCTCCCAAGCTCTGGCAAATTAAAACTCCTTTATTTTCTACCTTAAGATGACTTTGATTTGTTGAAGTTGAAGGTCTTCTGCCCCACACAGTTAAAGGTTTCCTATAGAAAGAAAGAATGAAGATAACTTGGAGACACAAATTAGGGAGAGCACATAGCCAGAGAATAGCCAGAGAAATTTCTTGAAGGCTAGAGTTACAGTATCATCTTCCTAAAATAGCAAGGAAGCCATTGTCATGAGATCCCAAAGAACTAAGGTGTAAGAACCCTGCCCATAATCAGTGAGGAATAGAAAACATTCACATTTGCAGGTTGGTAGAAAATCCCTGCTGTTTACTAAGTCCAGGAAAATTGGATCTTCAGGAAAAACACCTTGTTGGCTGAATGAAGGATGCATTGGAGTCATGCAGTCTGCAATCAGGCCAACCCACAAGTAGGCTGTTGCTATACTCTAAGGGTGAGGTGATAAGGATCTACAGCAAGAAGGTTGAAACATCAGTGGAGAGAAGATGGAAGGCAGAGATGTTGCAGGGTTGACATGATGTAAGTGGGGGTAAAAAACAGGATTCATGGAGGACATCTTGGTTGTGAGCCTGAAGGACTGAGAGAGTAATAGGGCCCTTATCAGGAAGAAACAAAGAAAAGAAAGTGAGTTCAGGCTTACATGAAAATTGTAACTAGAGAACAAGTTCAATATGTCTAAAAGACTGAAGTTGATTGACCTCATTTTTTTTATATTAAATAGTATTTATTTCCCAATTATTGTAAAAGCAATTTTTAACACTTTAAAAAAAATTTTATTCAGTTACAAATTCTCTCCCTCCCCTTTTCACTTCCTCTCACCTTAAGGTGATAAGCAATTTACAGACCTTGTGTGTGACTTAGTTGAGAACTGTGGCTGAGGTTGAGCTCTTGGACAGAATTCAGAACAAAACAGTCAGGAGGAACTGAGGCTTAAGGCACAATTACACAGAACTCAGAATTCAAACTTCATTATAATAATGATTAGTATATAAAATAAAATAAAACCAAATTAAAATTCAGGATGAGTAAGCAAAGCAAAAAGAACCTGACAATAGCTACTTTGGTGTGAAAGATCTGGGTTAATATTCAGAAGAATATTGTGAGGTTAAAAAAAAGCCACTTTGTCCCAAAGAGTAACATCAAAAGTATACAAGACCAAAAAGAACACTTAGAAGAATATGAAAAGGAATTCAAAAATCAAATAAGAGTTCAGGTAAATATTGGGGAATGAGGGGTAGGGAAATGAAAGCAATCCAAAAAATTATGAAAAGAAAGTTAATCAATTGGAAAAATAGTTTTTAAAAAGTCCTTGAAAAGTAAAATTAAACAAGAGGAATCTAGTAACATTATAAGACACCCCCCAAAAAAATTAAACTTGAAAAAATAGAAGACATATAGTTGATTAGCTGATAGTTTTTTCTAATATTGAACCAGCCCTGTACTCCTAGTATAAATCCTTCTTGGTCATAGTGCATTAACCTGGGGATGACTTTCTGTAATCTCATTGTTAATATTTTATTTAAGATTTTTGCATCAATATTCATTAGAGAAATTGGTCTAAGATTTTCTTTTTCTTTTTTCACCCTACCTGGTTTAACTATCAGCCACATATCTGCTTCATAAAAGGAATTTGTTAGGAGTCCTTCTTTCCCTAATTTTTCAAAAAATTCATATAGTATTAGAATTAATTGTTTTGGATGTTTGGTAGAAATCATATGCAAATCCATCTGGCCCTGGAGATTTTTTTCTTAGGGAGTTGTTGTAGTTCCCTTTCTAAAATGGGACTGTTTAAATAATTTATTTCCTCTTCTGTTAACCTGGGCAATCTATAATTTTGTAGATATTATTCTATTACATTTAGGTTATCAAATTTGTTGGCAACTGGAGAATGACTGAATAAATTATGATATACGAATGTTATGGAATATTATTGTTTGGTAATATGAACTGATATTAAATGAAATGAGCAGAACAAGGAGATCATTATACATGGCAACAAGAAGATTATATGATCACCAGTTTTGATGGATGCAGCTCTATTCAACAATGAGATGATTCAAACCAATTCCAATTTTTATTGAAGGGAGCCATCTACACCCAGACAGAGGACTGCTGGAATTGAGTGTGGACAACAATACCTTCCCTCTTTCTGTTGATGTTTGCTTGCATTTTGCTTTTGTCCTCAAATATTATTTTCCTTTCTACACTCAAATTTTTTTCTTGTGCAGCAAGATAACTGCATAAATGTATATATAGATATTGGATTTAACATATATTTTGACATATTTAACAATGTATTAGACTACCTACCATCTAGGGGAGGGGTCAGGGAAAGGAGGGAAAAACTTTGAAAAGAAAGTTTTACAGGGGTCACTGTTGAAAAATTACCAATGCATATGTTTTGGAAATAAAAAGCTTTAATAATTTTTTAAAATAGAAAATATGACACATCTCATTAGAAAAACTGGAGAACAGATCAAGAAGAGACAAGAATCGTGAGACTACCTAAAAGCTATTATTTTAAAAAGAATCTGGATATATTATTTCAAGAAATTATGAAAGAACATTGCTCTGAAGTTCTAGAACAACAGGGTACAGGAGGAAATAAAAAATCTACTATTCACCAAATGGAAGAGATCAGTGGAGGAAAACTTACCAGAATAGCCTAACAAAGCTTCAAAATTCCCAGATTAAGGTGTAAAGAGGTGAAACTCTGAATAGGTGCACTGGAATCAGACAACTAAGCACTTAAGGCTAATTTCCTATTGGCCAATAACTCTATTAGCATGTTTGGAAAAATGGCCCTTCTCACTATTCTGTGCTGGCTCAATCTTTTGGTGTATACAGATAATCCTGGGAGGCTTTAGAGGGTGGAATGAGACAAGTCAGACTCACTTTGCAGGAGGTCCAGGAGAAGGAAGGTTGGTGGAGAGCTTGTGGCAGTTTCTTCCATCTCCTTTACTTCTCCTCCTGAAGACCAAGGCCTTTTGTTGATCCTGACTCTGGCTGTCCCTGAGGCCTCCAGGAAGCTATCCCGGACTTTAAATTTAGTAGAAAATATTGCAATCTAACCAGAAAGCAAGACAGAATAAAATATTGCAGAAATAGGACTTCACAAAACCCAGCAGTTTCTACTCTGAAAGACCATAGGTTTGGTTATATTAAATTTCACAGAACAAAAGAACTGCAGTTGCATCCACAATAATCTACACAGAAAGCTCAATATAATCTGGAATAATGGGGGGGAAATGAACTTTTGATAAACTGAAAAGCTTTCAAGTATTTGTAACAAAAAGCAAAATTTAATACAAAAGAGACAGAAAAAAAGGAAAACCTTAAAGACTAATTCTAAGGCATTTCTTAAGGCCAACTAGTTACTTATATATGTGAAAATGTTATCAGTATAACTTCAGGTAGTTTGAAAGATTGGGGCTGAGTTATGTATGATGGGGTAAGGAAAAGGTAAACTTGGCAAGAGGAAGAAATAATACTGAAAAAGCAGGTACAGAAGAGGGTGGGGAGCTGTTAATATAATTTTACTCTCTGAATTTCCCAGGAAAACAATGTATATATTCAAAGGGATGTAGAAGCCTTCTGAATATATAGAGGTGAGGAAACTGTGGGGTAGAGTGAGGGAGGGACTTTTAGTTGGATGGAATGGGAGAGAGAGAGTGGGAGAGAAGATGGAGTGACAGGGATAGGGTAAAATCTGGCTTCAGAAACAGAAAGGTGAGTAAATATAAGATGGAATCAGTCATTTGGATGGGACATTTAAAGTGGCTCTTTGTGATAGCAAACACCTGGAAATTGCAGTGATCCCCCCTTCATTCCATATTTATTTTAAATTTAAAATTCCATTATTAGAAATTAGAGAGAGTTGGTCTTGCAGTACTAAGAATTGTGAGACTGGACTCAAGAAAGGTTGATTTCAAATCCATCCTCATACTCTTACCATCTGTGTGTCCCAGGGAACATTACTTCATAGATGTGTGCCTCAGTTTCCCCAATTATTTTTTTTTCCTAAGACTAGGGTTAAGTAACTTGCCCAGGGTCACACAGCTAGGAAGTGTTAAGTGTCTGAGACCAGATTTGAACTCGGGTCCTACTGAATTCAAGGCTGGTGCTCTATCCACTGCGCCACCTAGCTGCCCCCCTAGTTTCCCCAATTATTAATAGGGAAAATGATAGGACCAAAGTCACAGATATCTTGTGGGGCTCAAATGAGAAAAGATGTATATATTTAGTACAGTATCTGCCACATAGTATGTATAGATTATCCCTTTCCTTTCTTTTCCACTAACTGCGATGGAATTTGAGGGAATAATGAAAGAAGTATAAGGATAAATTTCTGATATCAGGCAGCATTAAGAACAAGAAGGGCTAATTTATGCTTGATAACAAGAAGATCTTTCTAAAGTCTAGATCTGTCTCAAAAAGGAAGAGGTTGCCTTGACAAGTGGAGGGTTCCCTTAACTGTAAAATTTCAAAAAAAGGCTGCAGGGGCAGTTTTCAGAGACTTTGTGGACAAAATTCACATCTGGTTAGAAGTTACACTAGATGTCATGTCTCAGATTAGCTCCTATTAAGAAATTCTTGGGACCTCTAGGTGGTGCAGTGGATAGAGCACCAGCCCTGAGGTCAGGAGGACCTGAGTTCAAATCTGGCTTCAGACACTTAATACTTCCTAGCTGTGTGACCCTGGGCAAGTCGCTTAACCCTAACTGCCTCAGAAAAAAAAAAAAAATTCTTTAATGCTGTATGGCTTTTTGAGCATTGCAGACACTAGACACTGACCAACATCTAACACTCTATACCTAGATAAAGTCAGAATGACTTCTTGATTCAGATATAGTGGATGACACTATAAACAAATTAGGAGAACAAGGGATAGTATGCCTCTCAGATCTGGGGAGAAGAAAGGTATTTATGGCCACAGAAGAACTAGAGCATAGCATCAAATACAAAATGAATAATTTTGATTACGTTGAATTAAAAAGATTCTGCACAAACAAAAGGGCTAGCAGAGCTGACCAGACATTATGCTGGGCTGTGGCTGTGGACAAGGAGGAATGAGCACTTGCTGGGAAAGTGCAGTGCTTTAGGGAGCAAAAACGTTTCCAGGACAGCAGTTGGGGAAGCCTACATGTGATTTAGGTGGAAACTGCTGCTGAAGTTGAGCTGCTGGACAGAATTCTGATCATAACAGTAAGGAGGAGCTGAGGGTTAAGGCAGCATTACCCAGAGCTCTGAAATTAAATTTGATTGTAATAATGATCATTGGTATAAGCTGCTAAAAATAAAATAAAACCTGTAACCTCTCTCTCTGAGGCTGATTGCCAGTGCCATACATACCAATTTTACACATGAAGACCAGTGCCAAACATTTTTTTCTTTAATGGTAATCTCAGCAGGGGTTAGCAGGAAGCAAGAGCAAGTGCATGTATGTCTCTGTGTCTTTCTGAGATTCTCTGAATCTCTCTACATCTCTGCCTCTCTCTACTTCTCTCTGAATCCTTCTTGTCTATAGACTCAAAGCTGGTTATTTACATTTACTCTCCTCTGGGATTACCCTGTGCCTAGCCCACTCACCACTTCGGAGGTGAATCCCCAGAAGAGAGACACCTGGAGTTAGTGCTACATCCTAAGAAACACCTGCAAGACACAGCCTCCTGCCTCAGAGGCCAAGCCCCTTCTGCCTCCTGGATCCACCCCACCAGCTGACATGGTATATATGGCAATTCCCAGAAGAAAAGTCCCTAACAAAAAACAAATGAAAATTCAGGATGAGTTAGGAAAGAAAAAGAACCTCATAAGAGCTACTTTAGTACAAAAGAAGATCACAGTTAATATCCAGCCAATAGTGAGGTTAAAAAACAAGCCATTTCTATCCCAAAGGGTAACATCAAAGGTACACAACAAGCCCAAAAGGAGTTCCTCCAAGAACATAAAAAGGAATTCAAAAATCAAATCAAGGAAATACTAGGAGGGGAACTGAAAGCAATCCAAGAAATTATGAAAAGAAAGTTAATCAATTTGAAAGAGGTAATAAAAAACGTTCTTGAAAAATAGAAGAGGAATGGAGTGACATTATGAGGCACCAAAAAAATAATTAACTAGAAAACATAGAAGAGAATCTGAAACATCTCATTAGAAAACTGGAGAACAGATCAAGGTGAAACAATATAAGAATTGTTGGACTACCTAAAAGTTATTATTTAAAGAACAATATGGATACAGTATTTCAAGAAATTATGGAAGAAAATTGCCCTGAAGTTCTAGAAGAAGAGGGTAAAGGAGGAAAAAAAAAAAATCTAATGTTTACCAAATGAAGAGATCACAGGAGAAAACCTTACAAGAATATCTTAGCAAAATTTCAAAATTCCCACGTTAAGAAATTCCTTCAATCCAACCAGAAAACAAGACAGACTTGGACACTGCAGAAATAGTCGGGATTTCCAAGCCATTCTCCAATTGATAAATGGTCAAAGGATATGAACAGACAATTCTCAGAGGAAGAAATTGAAACTATATCCACTCATATGAAAGTGTTCCAAATCACTATTGATCAGAGAAATGCAAATTAAGACAACTCTGAGATACCACTACACACCTGTCAGATTGGCTAAGATGACAGGAACAAATAATGATGAATGTTGGAGGGGATGTGGGAAAACTGGGACACTGATACATTGTTGGTGGAGTTGTGAAAGAATCCAGCCATTCTGGAGAGCAACTTGGAACTATGCCCAAAAAGTTATCAAACTGTGCATACCCTTTGGTCCAGCAGTGCTACTACTGGGCTTATATCCCAAAGAAATACTAAAGAAGGGAAAGGGACCTGTATGTGCCAAAATGTTTATGGTAGCTCTTTTTGTGGTGGCTAGAAACTGGAAGATGAATGGATGCTCATCAATTGGAGACTGGCTGAGTAAATTATGGTATATGAATGTTATGGAATGAATATTATTGCTCTGTAAGAAATCACCAGCAGGATGAATACAGAGAGGCTTGGAGAGACTTGCATGAACTGATGCTGAACAAAATGAGCAGAACCAGATCATTATACACTTCAACAATACTGTATGAGGATGTATTCTGATGGAAATGGATATCTTCGACAAAGATAAGATCCAATTCAGTTCCAGTAGATCAATGATGGATAGAATCAGCTACACCCAGAGAAGGAACACTGGGAAATGAGTGTAAATTTTTGCACTATTGTCTTTCTACCCAGGTTACTTATACCTTCGGAATCCAATTCTTCCGGTGCAACAAGAAATTTGGTTTTACACACATATGTTGTATTTAGGATATACTGTAACACATTAAATATGTATGGACTGCCTGTCATTTAGGGGAGGGGGTAGAGGGAGAGAGGGGAAAATTCAGAAAAGAAGTGAGTACAAGAGATAATGTTGTTAAAAAAAAAAATTACCCATGCATATGTAATGTCAATAAAAAGTTATTTAAAAAAAGAAGAAGAAATAGTCAGGATTTCACAAACCAGCAGCTTCAACTCTAAAAGATCATGGGTTTGGTTACATTAAATTTCAAAGAACAAAAGACCTGGACTTGCATCCTGAATAGTTTACCCAGAAATCTGGAATCTGGAATGAGGGGAAAATAGATATTTGACAAACTGAAAAACTTTCATGTCTTTGTAACAAAAGGAGCAGAACTGAATGGAAAATTTAATCTAAAAGATCCAGAAAAAAGGAAAACATTAAAGACCAATTCCAAGGCCCTCATTATTTACTTCTATAGGAGAAAATGTTATCAGTATAGCTCTAAGGGGGAGGGCGGGGAGAGCTGGTAACATTGTAACCTTCCTCTCAATTCATGAGGAAACATTGTATATACCTCGGGAAGGCTGTGGAAGCCTCGAGGTTATATAACAACACACCGGGGATGGAAGGAGGGCGCTGGATGGAGGCTCCAGAGGAAGCCTGAGATCTAGCCCGGGGAGGGAGGGGGCGGATGAGGGGAACTTTCAGGGCTTCAAAAGAGGGGGCAGGGAAGCAGGAGGAAAGGAGAGCCCAGGTCAGATCCGGGAGAGAAAGTCTGACCCAGCTCAGGGGAGGGAGATCAGGGAAACTGGAGGGCAGAAGGCTTGGGGGGGGGGAACACGGATCCCGGGAAAGCAGCGTGGCTGTGCCCGAGTCTTCCTAGGAGCTGGGGAGCGTGCCTAGGGCGATGGTAGAGCTTAGGCTTGGCGACTCTGGGGTCAGATCGGACAGCAGCCCAAGAGCCTGGGGATGGGGGGAGCCAGGCAGAGCCAGGCAGGAGTTTTGGGGCCCGCGTCCAGAGTGGGTCCTCAGGGCAGGCAGAACTCTGGAATCTATCAGGGGCCTAAGTGGGAAGGCAGAAGCACCGCGTTTCTAACCGGGATCCAGGAACAAGGAGGGACGCCCGGGTACTTACGGGCAAGGTCTGAAATTGGGGAAATGTGAATCTGTGATAAATCCGGGGACGGTAACGTCAGACGTTTGGGAAATTCTGGGGGTGGGGGAGGGGCTGGGGGCTGGGAAGGAAGGGCTTGTCCGATTACCGGGTCTAGTAGAGCAGCACTTTCGTGGTGAAGTTGAAGACATGATCCCCCATTCGCAAAGACAAAGGGAACTAGCAACAGCTCAGAGGTGGGCAGGGAGGGGGGTGTAGATATGCCGGGAGGTGGACGGACCTACCTGGGACCTGCCCCTGCACAGCTGCCTTGCAGGAGGCAGAGGGATCTCAAGTGCAGAAGTCCCAGTTTACCGCCAGCTCTCGGAGATTTCTCCCGGGCCCAAGAGTTATCACCTTAGCCAGCCCTGAGACTTCCCAAAATGAGCCGACTCCTTCTAGGACGCCCAAGAGCAGGAAGTCAGGCCCAGAGCTGCTTCCCCGCCCCAAACCCCGCCCCCATCACGTGAAATGTCTTGACCACGGGAGAGGCCCAACGTCTGCCCTGGTCTCCTCCCAGGCTTCCAAACTCCACCCCAAGGGCTCCCATTCCACCTGGATCCACCCACCAGGCTGTTCCGCTCGGAGATCTCCTCCCCCCAGGCTCCCTCCTTTTCTCACTCTCATTCACAGCTTTGGGGCTCATTCCTTCCTCTCTGGAGCTGAAAGAGTGGCTAGATCAATCCTGGGCAGCAGCCAATTTACCTTCCATTATTAATGCAGATTGGATCTGTTTTTTCCTAATCTAAATTAGAATGAGGGTTCACTTAAAGGCTTGTTGTCCCATCATAATAATAGGGATGTTTGAGCCTCTACATGTAGATCACAGAAAATTTGACATTGAGCTGATATGATCAGGAAGTATAGGGAAAAACATTTGGCATAACTGGATCAGAATGACTCCATTCTACTCTGAAGGCTGTATGTCCACAGAGTCAAGTGGTCAGAAGGATCAAGTGATTTTTCTATGGAGATAATTTAGAAATTCACTGATGTTTCACTGGCAATTTTTCTTCATGTTTTAAAATGAAAACCTTATTTATATTATTGTTGGGTTTTTTTTTGTTGTTGTTGTTTTTGAGGCTGGGGTTAAATGACTTGCCCAGGGTCACACAGCTAGGAAGTGTTAAGTGTCTGAGAATAGATTTGAACTCAGGTCCTCCAGAAGTAAGGACTGGTGCTCTATCCACTGCGCCACCTGACTGCCCCTATTTATATTATTGTTATGTTTCTAATCTTACATTGGGATTTGGGGAAACCACAGTATAAAAATGCAAATCTAAAAAGTCATTCTGAGAGTGTGATATTGATGAGATTTAGATTTTGGGATTCCCTTTCAGGGTACCAAATGATAAGGGCTAGATTTAGGGAACCAAGATGAGATGAAGGTTTCTGGTGGTCAAGGAGTTAAATAAGATCTAATTGCAGGTTTGGGGTTCAGGGAACCAAATGGAGAGGTTTGGCTCCCCTACACCCCTTAGGATTTGGCACAAGGGTAGGGAGTTTGAGGAACCCTCTTCTAGTGGCACAGAGACTCTCTGTAAAAGAATTTACAGAACCAAAAACCTAAACTGATAAAAGGTTATTATAGGGATTGGGAAGCAAGGTTAGAAATCCTGATGGAATATTATAGTTGTGTGATAGCACAGAGTCCCCTGTAAAAGGAATTTACAGGCCCGAAAACCTAGATTGATAAAAGGTTTATTGTAGGGATTTGGAAGTAAAGTTAAAAGTAGACAGATGCCAGAGCCAGAGATAGTGGCTGGGCAGGCAGGAACCCTTACATGGCCGGAAAGATACCATTGTAATGTGCTATTGTCTCCAGAAGCTGCCTATCGCTCTCTAGGGGGAGATCTGCTGTGTCAACTCAAATCTCTCGGACCCATTCTTCCGTTGTCTCTAGACAGTTGCCGTTAACTCTGGTCCAGAGAAGTGATTTCCCTTCCTGCAGAGAGCTGCCTCAAGTCTGGTCTAGAGCAGAGACTGCCTTTTTCCTCCAGAGCTGCCCTCTTTATCCTCCCAGAGAATGGGCGTGGGATAATGCAAGGGCTTCTGGGAAGAATTACTTCAACCAATGAACTTGCTCCTCCTAAGCATGTAAGCTTTTCTTCCCCAGGAAAGGCCGGAACTAGAGAATTGTCAAGTACCGACTTAGAACTTAGTAAGAATCTAATATCTCATTAGCACTTAGTAAAGACCTAACATACCAGGTTTTGGGGAAAGGGCTCCTGCAAAGAGAGAGCTCCAGTTTAGCTTTTATACCTAAAGGGGCTTGTGGGTGGTATCCCAAGTTGGCTCAGATCCACTTGGTCGGGGCTTGGGACAGGCCCAAAGACTAGGATTTGTAAATCAAAGGTCAGCCATGGGGGACGGTGGATTTCTTAAAGGGACCTCAACCCCCATCAGGCAGAGACCTACTTGGCATAGCATAGCATGGCATAGTTTAGCATGGCATAGCATGGCCTGTTTAGAACCTCTGCAAAGAGAGCAAAGTTTGGCTCTTTTATAATTGGAGTTTTGGCTACAAGCTGAAGTGGGCTCATGGGTGGAGTCCCAAGTTGGCTCAGATACTCTCTGGGTTTCAGCTTGAGCTGGAATTTGAATAGAATGAGTTTCTGGAATAGAGAGTTGGAATTCTTTTCCTAAGGACTAGAATCAGCCCCACTTGGATAACAGAATGAAACTTCTTGTTTTGTTCCCCTCCAGCAGGGTCCCTCACTGAGTCAGAGTTAAAGGAAATTTTCTCCTTCAAGGAGTTTTAGGTTGTATGGGTCCCTTCTTCATTATGATTACATATTTAGAAAATTAACTAGTATTTTCATCTGGCAGAGACAAGAGCTGAAATAGAAAAAAAAACCAGAACCTTTAGGAAGTTTGTAATATTTTCTTTAAAATGTAATTTTCTCTTGTTGAGGTTTTCTTGGGGTCTCTGGAGACAGCCTTCATTTCAATTCAGTAATCAGTACAAGTGCAGCCAGGAGTTAAAGTCCAAATCCTTTATTGTCTCTTTCCGAGTCTTGTCTCCTTTCTTGCAGCCCGGTTAACTTTCTTATAGTACAGATCCTTCATTATTTCCTTCCTGGGGATGGGCAGCTTCCTGGAGAGCCTTTCAGTCTGACCTTTTCCAAGAGTTTGAGCTGCCTTCTCTGGCTTCTGAATCTCCCCAACTGAATCTTGGCTGAGACTCCTAGCTTAGATATGGTCTCTTATCAAAAGTGTGAATCTTGTAGAACTATAGTAGGTACTAAGTACATGTACTGAACTAGAGAACTGTTAAACACCATGCCAAATTAAGTAACTATTGTCTCTATCGATTCCACTGACTTAGCACCTTGTTTCAAGTTCTGGCCCATAACAGAAGTTTTACATTAAGAGAGCTCTAAACCAGGAACAAGATAACAACAGGTAAGTGCTCAGCTTGAAGCAGTTTCCAAATACAGTACACAGGTTGCTGAAAAGGTAGATCTCAGAAAATTCCTTGCCTCATTGTCTGGATCACCTTCCCTGTGCCCCTCTGGGATCAGTGTGACCAGCACATCCTAAATAAGCAACAAATCTGGTCTGAAAGCTTCAAACAAACTAGTCTCTGTGATACACAAGGCAAAGTTCAAACATGGCAATCCCATTTTCCCAAAGCTTCTAAATTTATTTCAAGGAAAAAATGTCCACAAGTGTATAAGAAACACTGAAAGGTTCCTGTTAGGGTCAGACTGGCTCAGAGTGCTCTTCCAAGATTCTGAGGTTGGACTTTCCATCAACATCCAGAAATGAAGCATGTCCAAAGTGGGAGCTTTACAGGTGTCAAAAGGTTGTTCTAGGGGTAGGAGAAGATGCTAGACCCTAAACTGGGTATTAATCAAGAAATACATTCAACACAAGCAGCAACTGTGGGGTGCTGATCCTAGAGTGAGGTTTCAGATCCAGCCTCCGGTCCAGCCCAATGCCTGTGGCAGAAAACTACAGGACTTTCATACAAAAAAAGGACCCTGAAGTTCTCTCAGTCTGGACCAATGCAGTTTTCTAGCTGGCTTAAAGAGACTGAATGCATCAATATTTCTCTGAAACTCCACATGGGAGAAATCCAAAGAAGTACAAACACAAGTCAGGATTTTGAGATCTACTATGGGGAAGAGAAGAGGGAATGAGACATCTACAGAGCTCTAAAAGACAGAAGGAACCTAACAGGAAGCTTTTGTTGTTGTTTTGGTTTTTTTGGTATTTGTTTTTTTCTTTCTTCCTTTCTTTCTTTCTTTTTTTTTTTTTTTTTTAAATATCCTGGGAAATTTCAAAACTCATTACACCAAGAAAGAGCCATAAGAATATCCTGGACATTTCCTCCAGATATGGAGAGAACCAAGTCCTTAATCAGAAAGGAGCCTGGAAGAATAAGTAGACAATAAGTAATAGCACCACAAATGTTATGTTGGGGACACAGTAAACTTGGAAGAAGAGATTAATTCCAAACACACTAAGGTTGCTTATATATGGAAATACTGTCAGAATTCTTCAAGCTGTCATCATTACTGAGAAGTCTGAAAGAAAGGTGAGGGCCAACTTCTGTATGATGGAGTGATTCTAAAAAACAAAACTGGATAGAAAAGGGTAAAATGGAGCAATCACCTCATAAATTGGGGTGTGAAAGAAGGAACTGATACAGAGGGAGCAGGTGGGATGTGTTGGAAATGTTGGAACCTTGCTCTCCTCAGAGTTGAAGAGGAAACAGCCTTGAAATTTAAAAGTCTGTTTTAAGGTTCTAGAGAAGTAGAAAACTGGGTGAAGGAAAGCAGCAAGACTTTTAGAAAGGTGAGGGAGAAGATAAGGGAGGAACTCCTAGTGGAGCAAGGGGGAGAGGTAAGGTAACAGGATAAAAAGAAAGGCTGAGAAGGACAATAATGAGTAACAGTAAGATGGAGGGAATTTCACAAAATCTATGCCCATTCTAAGCAGGAAGTACCCACTCTACCTCCCTTGCTCCCAGAGGACATTGAGCCACATTTGTTTAAAGAGGAGGAACTGGAACTAACTGGTGAATGAACCCAAATTACCAGTCTCTGGATGGGTCTCCTGTTACAATGTATTGGGGACTTAGAATGGCACAAAATTTTACATTTCAGATATGGGATTCCATGATGTTTTCAAGACCTTCAGAGATATAATTTACAGTATGTTTAACAGTAACCACAGATATTTCTAACTGCAGATACTGTTTTAAGGAGAATCTGGAGAGCCTAAAGACAAGAGTGTCAGGAAAATAAAGCTAGATGGGATTCCAGGAAGAAGTCTCCTTTGATCTAGGAGAAAAGTTAGAAAAGACAAGGGCCCATGAGAAATCAAGACAAGGATCTCAGTCCTTGTATTTGTGAGAGGAGTAGGAGAAAGTTAGTAAACCTCTTCTGAAATGTGTAGAACCTTTCCCCCATCCCACCCTTAAACTATGAGGCCTGGGGAACTGGAATAGCCATGAGTGTCTCCTCTGAGACAATGTATTTCAGGTTGGTTATTGTCTTTAGTTTTCAAAGACCAAAATAACATCATTATGTTAGAGAAAAGTTTGTGTATCCATTTGCAGCTGATCATACCAATATGAGCTCAGAAGGCTGTGCCATGGGTTGGGTACAAATAGATGCCATAAAGATTTGGGGTAGCTTCTCTAACTGTGCTTATCTCAGATTTATTTTTTGACATAATTTAATATGAGCCCTCGTGACTGAAAATATTAAAGGCCTTGGTCAAATCTCCAAATGTTGAATATAGATTTCTGTTCTTGATCCTGGTATTTCTCCTGGAGTTGTTGAGAAGCAAACACCATATCATCTGTTCCTTGGCCCATTCAGAAGCCACGCTGGGTCTCAGGTACATGACCTTTTTCCATATGAGAGTCAGTATTTTAAGGAGGACTTTGGAAGAATGTTACTAGCAATGATTGAGAGGGGAGGGGGTGGGGAAAGAGAGAGAGAGAGAATGAGAATGAGAGAAATCGAGAGAGAGATCCTCCCTGCAGTTGTCACAGTAAAATCAATTCCCTTTATATTTATAGAGATGGATAATGGAGTCATCCTTGAACTCCTGGGGCATAACCTCCTTTTGCCAGGTAATCTGCAAAATTTCAGTCAGCTTTTTTATGGCCATTGGACCCCTCACCTTGTAAATCTCACCTGATCTGTAAAATATAATGGCCATCAAGTTCCCTTTTAGCTCTAAATCAATCATACTCTGATACTGTGATCATATGATTGCTTACATTTAATAGCAATTTCTCTCTAAATGGGTGATTTTGTTATAAGTAGAGCAGATAAAAAGGAACAGTTTATGCCTAGAACTCATGAACCCATCATAAAGTTTGTTGAAGAATATCCTATATAACCAGCCAAGGTATTGAGCAGAGTGAAGATGGGGGGGGGGTGTTTTGGTTCGTTGGGTACATCCCAAATTGTGTGTCCAGAAGGAATGAGGACACTACAAGTGCTTTGCCACAGGAGAGTAGTCTAATGGCATTCAAAACCTCTTCTTTACTTGGAACTTCAGCTAGGGAGTGATTGATTTTAACTTGAAGCAAACAGTCAGTGGCTTCAGCATGGATTGATGATGGTCTGTTGAGAACACTATGGAAGTGTTGAGTGCATCTCTACTATCATAGCCTCATCACTAATGACTGTGACTTCATCAGCATTGAGTAGTTGAGATGTTTCAGCAGACAGACTAAACCAGGTTGAGGGTAACCAAGAGGATCTCAAACCCTAAAATGAATCTGAGAACACTGAAAGCACTTGGATAACACAAAATAGGAAGAAAATCCTCTCTAGAGATACAATGGGGATGCACACTGGACATGGGAGCACTCAAAGGTTTCCAAATCCAAATAATATTCTGGCACATACAGTTCCTTTTCCCTTCTTTAGTATTTCTTTAGGATATAAGCCCAGGAGTAGCACTGCTGGATCAAAGGGTATGCACAGTTTGATGACTTTTGGGGCATAATTCTAGATTGCTCTCCAGAATGGTTAGATTCATTCACAACTCCCAGGTGGTGCATTCTTTTTTTTTTTTTTTTTTTTTTTATATATATTTTATAATATTATCCCTTGTATTCATTTTTCCAAATTGCCCCCCCTCCCTCTATTCCCTCCCCCCGACGACAGGCAATACCATACATTTTACATGTGTTACAATATAGTCTAAGTACAATACATGTGTGTGAATATCATTTTCTTGTTGCACAATAAACATTAGAATCCGAAGGTACATGTAACCTGGGCAGACAGATATTAGTGCTAACAATTTACATTCACTTCCCAGTGTTTCTTCTCTGGGTGTAGCTACCCCTGTCCATCATTGATCAACTGGAAGTGAGTTGGATCTTCTTTATGTTGAAGATTTCCACTTCCATCAGAATACATCCTCATACAGTATTGTTGTTGAAGTGTACAGTGATCTTCTGGTTCTGCTCATTTCACTCAGCATCAGTTGATTTAAGTCTCTCCAACCCTCTCTGTATTCCTCCTGCTGGTCATTTCTTACAGAGCAATAATATTCCATAACCTTCATATACCACAATTTACCCAACCATTCTCCAACTGATGGACATCCATTCATCTTCCAGTTTCTAGCTACAACAAAAAGAGCTGCCACAAACATTTTGGCACATATATGTTTCTTTCCGCTCTTTAGTATTTCTTTGGGATATAATCCCAGTAGTAGCGCTGCTGGGTCAAAGGGTATGCACAGTTTGATAACTTTTTGGGCATAATTCCAGATTGCTCTCCAGAATGGCTGGATTCTTTCACAACTCCACCAGCAATGTATCAGTGTCCCAATTTCCCCACATCCCCTCCAACATTTGTCATTATTTGTTCCTGTCATCTTAGCCAATCTGACAGGTGTGTAGTGGTATCTCAGAGTGGTCTTAATTTGCATTTCTCTGATCAGTAGTGATTTGGAACACTCTTTCATGTGAGTGGATATAGTTTCAATTTCTTCCTCTGAGAATTGTCTGTTCACATCCTTTGACCATTTATCAATTGGAGAATGGTTTGGTTTCTTATAAATTATGGTCAGTTCTCTATATATTTTGGAAATGAGACCTTTGTCAGAACCTTTGTTTTTAAAAATATTTTCCCAATTTGTTACTTCCCTTCTAATCTTGTTTGCATTAGTATTATTTGTACAGAAACTTTTTAGTTTGATGTAATCAAAATCTTCTATTTTGTGATCAATAATGATCTCTAGTTCTCCTCTGGTAATAAATTCCTTCCTCCTCCACAAGTCTGAGAGGTAGATTATCCTCTGTTCCTCTAATCTATTTATTATCTCCCTCTTTATGCCTAAATCATGGACCCATTTTGATCTTATCTTGGTATATGGTGTTAAGTGTGGATCCATATCTAATTTCTGCCATACTAATTTCCAGTTTTCCCAACAGTTTTTTCCAAATAATGAATTTTTATCCCTAATGTTGGAATCTTTGGGTTTGTCAAAGATTAGATTGCTATAGATGTACCCTTTTTTGTCCTTTGTATCTAATCTGTTCCACTGATCTACCGGTCTATTTCTTAGCCAATACCAAATGGTTTTGGTGACTGCTGCTATATAATATAGCTTTAGATCAGGTACACTTAGACCCAGGTGGTGCATTCTTTATGATCTCCAACAACTCCCACCTTGGGTCAAGGACTCATTTTAAGGAGTGATGCCAAGGTCTAAGCAGTCTTGCCATGTCCAGACAGAAGTCACTAATGATACAGCAACGTCTCCTTTAGTCTTCTGAAAGCAAATAAAGAGGTACCATCATCTGACAGAAGACAAGGTAAGATAAAAGTGTTTTCAATTTAAGAATTCTTTTCATTGTCTGTGATACTGTAGATTTTTGATATTATAAAAATTAAATAATGTCTAGTAAGTGTTTTTTTTTTTTTAAGAGATGATTGCACAAAATGCTAGGGAATTATTTGTGAAAAAAAAATGCTTTGTATTTTACTGCATCTTTTGTCTGCACCACATTACAAGATAGTTCATGGTTGCTGTGCTATGGAAAGTGCAAATTATTAAAATTAACATTTTAAAATAAAAAAGGTTATAAAAAAAACCCTATTTATTTGTGTGTAACACACATTGCTTTGTGAATCCTGGTGGGAGAGCAAAATCAGTATAAAAGGGAAAACCATGACTCCCGTTTAATTGATGGAAATGCTTTTCAACTTGAAAATACCTAAAGATTTCCAGGAATTCCTGAGCTGTGCTTTACTTGAGGCCTTTTTTGGGAGCTCTTTAGCTGTGCTATTGGCTAGAATGTTTGAAAACTTACCTATTTAACTGGTATATTTTCCTTTAAAATAAATATTAAATTTTTAACCAAATAATAATTTCTTATCCAAGTCTTTACTCTTTACATTTGTCAAATACAAGATTACAATGTATATAATATCTCACACCATGTGGAACAATGACCACCAACCCCAAATAGTTCAAATAGATGTTTCTCAGAGTCAGAGCAGAAAGCAGTTGATTCCATTTCTGCAGGAATAGGGCAACAACTCTACTAGTGCAGTCTAGAGAAGGGAGGCAAAGTGGAGGAGATGGAGCAGGAGTTTTTACACTCTGGCCTGAGCAACTTTACCACATAGTGGACTCCAGCTAGGAACCCACTCCACTTAAGAATAGTAACTATACATTACAAAGCTTGCTGATGTGGCAAAGTGATTTGTACAACATTAAGCAAGGGTTCAAGGGGGAGAGTTTTTCTGCAACTATAGCACTAAACTATAGCACTCTTCTGTGGGTCAGCTTTCTGAAAAGATCTCACAAAACCTTAAACCCACACAACACAATTTAGCAATATAAGGTCAAAATGGAGATCTAAGCCACAGATAATTTAAAAGAAAATTAGAATATGAAACATATTACTTATCACATAGATAGAAAGCCAAAGAATTTAGGAATAAACAAGAGAATGAAGAGGAAAATTAACTAATAAAAACAATTTAAAGTCAGATTTTAAAATCTCTTAATCTTTGTTGATTGAGAAAGGAGATTGCAATTCAGGGATGAAGTGAGCCTGAATGATTTTCCACATGGATTATATGAATGAGGTTTACATCCAGTACGGTATCTCCAATGTCTAGTCACGGACTAATATATATTAAAAACTTTACCATGATCCAGCCACTCAAAAGTTTTCCTCTAATGTGCAATCTCAATTGTTAAGATTTAAACTTTTTCTGAATGTTTCTACATGAGGTTTCTGTCCAATGTGGATTTTCTCATGTTTACGAACACTATGGCACCGTGTAAAAGTGTTTCCACAGTTATTGCCTCCATAAAGGTTCTCTTCTGTGTGGATTTTCTGATGTTTTATGAGACAGTTTTTGTATTTGAAAGTTTTTCCACATTGCTTATATTCATAAGCCTCCTCTGCACTGCAGATTGTATGATGGGAAGAAAGCTTGCTGGCTGTGTGAAAGCCTTTCCATAGTCATTACATTCAAAAGGCTTCTCTCCAGTGTGGATTTTCTGATGTACATGAAGTTGCATCTAAAAGTCTTTTCACAAGTTATATTATTAAGGCTTCTCTCCAGTGTGGATTCTCTGATGGACAACAAGGTGGGATCGATCTATAAAAGCCTTTCCACATTCATTACATTCATAAGGCTTCTCTCCAGTGTGGATTCTCTGATGAACAACTAGATGAGAGCAATGTATGAAAGCTCTTCCACATTCATTACATTCATAAGGCTTCTCTCCAGTGTGGATTCTGTTGTGTGCATTAAGATAAGAGTGCCTTATGAAAGTCTTTCCACATTCATTACATTTATACGGCTTCTCTCCAGTGTGGATTCTCTGATGGACAGCAAGGTGGCATTGAGCTATGAAAGCCTTTCCACATTCATTACATTTATAAGGCTTCTCTCCAGTGTGGATTCTCTGATGGACAGGAAGGTAGGATCGATCGATGAAAGCCTTTCCACATTCATTACATTTATAAGGCTTCTCTCCAGTGTGGATTCTCTGATGGATATTAAAACCGGAGAGATGTGTGAAAGTCTTTCCACATTGATTACATTTATAAGGCTTCTCTCCAGTATGGATTCTCTGATGGGCAGCAAGATTGGAGTGAGATGTGAAAGTCTTTCCACATTCATTACATTCATAAGGCTTTTCTCCAGTGTGGATTCTCTGATGCACAACAAGTTGAGAGTGCATTGTGAAAGCCTTTCCACATTCATTACATTTATAGGGATTCTCTCCAGTGTGCATTCTCTGATGGACAGCAAGGTAGGATCGATCTATGAAAGCCTTTCCACATTCATTACATTTATAAGGCTTCTCTCCCGTGTGGATTCTCTGATGGACAACAAGAGGGGAGCGTTGTGTAAAAGTCTTTCCACATTCATTACATTCATAAGGCTTCTCTCCAGTGTGGATTCTCTGATGGGTAGCAAGATTGCAGTGAGATGTGAAAGTCTTTCCACATTCATTACATTCATAAGGCTTCTCTCCAGTGTGGATTCTCTGATGGACAACAAGACGAGATTGCATTGTGAAAACTTTTCCACATTCATTACATTCATAAAGCTTCTCTCTAGTGTGAATTCTCTGATGTTCAGCAAGACTGGAGTGCATTGTGAAAGTCTTTCCACATTCATTACATTCATAAGGCTTCTCTCCAGTGTGGATTCTCTGATGGACAACAAGACGGGAGTGCATTGTGAAAGCCTTTCCACATTCATTACATTCATAAGGCTTCTCTGCAGTGTGGATTCTCTGATGGGCAGCAAGATTGGAGTGAGATGTGAAAGTCTTTCCACATTCATTACATTCATAAGGCTTTTCTCCAGTGTGGATTCTCTGATGGACAACAAGATGGGAGCGATGTATGAAAGCTTTTCCACATTCATTACATTTATAAGGTTTCTCTCCAGTGTGCATTCTCTGATGGACAGCAAGTCGGGAGCGATTTATGAAAGCTTTTCCACATTCATTACATTCATACAGATTTTCTCCAGTGTGAATTCTCTTATGGTCAGCAAGACTGGAGTGAGATGTGAAAGTCTTTTCACATTCATTACATTCATAAGGCTTTTCTCCAGTATGGATTCTATGATGGACAACAAGACGGGAGTGAGATGTGAAAGTCTTTCCACATTCATTACATTTATAAGGCTTTTCTCCCCTGTGGATTCTCTGATGTTGAGTCAATTTGGAATAACATTGGAAATCCTTTCCACATTGATTACATTTGCAAGGCTGTTTTTCTGTGTGAATTGTCTCATGTTTAGCAGAAGTAAATTGCTCCTTCAAAGTCTTTCCATGTTTCTTACATTCATAAAGTTTCTCTCCAGCATGGATTCTCTGATGCTTGCCAAGTGAAGAGAGTACAAGCAAAGCTTTATCACATTCATGACACTCAGGTGTTTTCTCTTCAGAATGTATATTCTTATCTTTAGCAACACTAGAACTTTTTATTAAAGCATTTCTGTGTGTATTCCATTCATAGTGTTCCTTTCCAGGATGGTTTTTTTTCTGCTTAGCAACAAGAGGCCTGTATTCACTATATTGAAAAAAGTCTTTCCATGAGATCACTTTCAGATTTGTAGTCATCTCTTTCATATCAAACCATGTCTCTGCATCTGAAAGAAACAAAGACACACGTGTATAAATATACCCTCTAATGCTGGCTGATAATAAAATCAATGAATTTAATTTTTCCAGCCAAAAGTTGTCAAAGTGAAACAGACAGATTCAATCATTTTTAAGTGCTATTAGCTTACACCAATAAAGGGATTGAATTACCACAGAGTTCCACACACAATACAACAAAATTAGAACCCCACAACAAAGCAAAGAGAAAGGCAAAGTGAAGGATCTCATAATGTAGAAACCAGGCTATGAGCTCTGAATGGCTGAGTAACCTGATCCAAATCCCTGTAGCAGAGATTAAAAATAGAACCTGCAAAGGAAGCTTCTCAATCTATTGCATTACATAGATGTGCTGCATTTTACTTCCAATCCTTTCTTTCAAATTCAATCTCAAGCACCACCTAGCTATGCATCACTAGGAATGTACTTATTTGCCTAGTTTTCTTTTAGAATAAAGGTAATTATTGTACCCATTTCCCAGATTGTTGTATGCATCAAAAGAGATAATACCTGTAAAACACTTGGCACACAGAAGGCACCATATGCTTGTTAACTACTACTGTTGTCACTATAATTTTGATTCTCTTCACCTCAACTCTTCCTTCCTTCATAGACATCCCTCCCCTCCATATACATACATCTGTTAAACATGATGTATTTCTGCAATATTCTATTTAAAATGTAATATTCTTTGTTGAGACTTTCTTGGGGTCTCTAAGCAGCCTTCATTTCAGTTCAGTAATCACCATACGAGTAGCCAGAGGTTAAAGTCCAAATCCTTTATTGTCTCCTTCACCTGGGGCTCAGCTAGTTTTCTGGCGGCCTTGTGGATCTTACTCAGTGGAGAAGTGAATGAGGAGAGCCTGCCACCACTTGTCTGTCTTTCCTCTCTGTCTTTCCTAGTTCTGATTCTGGCTGAGTTTCTCTGAGCTTATATGCTCTCTTAACATAGGTGTGAATCTTGTAGAACTATATTAAGTACTAAGTACATGCACTGAAATAGAGAAATATTAAGCACCATGCTAAATTAGATAACTATTGTCTCTATCAATTCCACTGACTTAGAACCTTGTAAGAATCCTTTGTTTCAAGATCAGTGTTCTGGGGAAGACAACAGACCTGTAAAACAGATCCAGGAGAGACAATTTGAGAATAATCGGACTCCCTGAAAAATATGAGAAAAAAAAGAGCTTGGACACTATTTTCCAGGAAAATATCAAAAAGAACTGCCCAGATGTTTTAGAAACAGAGGGAAAAATAAACATTGAAAAAATTCATTGACCACCTACTGAAAGGGACCCTAAAATCAAAACACCAAGAAATATAGTGGCCAAGATCAAGAACCATCAGATGAGGGAAAAAATACTGGAACCTGCTAGAAAAAAAATCAATTCAGATATGGAGGAGCCACAATAAGGATAACCCAGGATCTAGCAGCATCCACATTAAAGGAGCGAAGGGCCTGGAATTTGATATTCCGAAAGGTTAAGGAACTTGGTATGCAGCCAAAAATAACTTACCCAGCAAAAATGACCATCTTTTTCCAGGGAAGAAGATGGACATTTAACGAAATAAATGAATTCCATCCATTCTTGATGAAAAAACCAGAGCTACACAAAAAGTTTGATCTTCAAATACAGAACTCAAGAGATTTCTAAAAAAGTAAAAAGAAATCTTGAGAACTATATTTCTGGCATAAAGATATGTAAAGAACACATAGATAATTTGTCCTAGAAACTAGAGGTGGAAAGGAAATTATATCACAAAAAAGGGTAAAGTGGTGGTACTACATCTCATGAAGAGGTAAAGGTAACCTGTTATATCTGAAAGAAAGAAAGGAGGGGGATGAACATAGTGTGTATAATTGGTATATTCGATTTATGGTGAAACTCCTTCCACTTCATTGAAAAGTGGGAGGGGAAAAGGGAAAAGGGAAGGAGTAAGGTAAGGAGAAGGGAATACAGAAATTGTGGGGTAAAATAGGGGGAGGAACTTTAAGGTGGGGAAGGGATACTAAAAAGGGAGGGCTGTGAAAAGCAAGTGGTGCTCACAAGTTTAATACTAGGGAGGGGGGTAAGAGGGATGGAAAGGAGAAAAGCATAAGCAGGGGTTAACAGGATAGCAAGCAATATAGAATTAGTCATTTTCACCTTAAATGTGAACGGGGTAAACTCCCCCATAAAGAGGAAGCAGTTAGCAGACTGGATTAAAAGCCAGAATCCTACAATATGTTGTTAACAGGAAGCACACCTGAAACAGGGTGATACATTCAGAATAAAGGTAAAAGAATGGAGCAGGATCTAGGATCTACTATGCTTCAGGTGAAGCCACAAAAGCAGGGGTAGCCATCCTCATCTCAGATCAAGCAAAAAAAAAATTGATCTAATAAAAAGAGATAAGGAAGGGCATTATATTTTACTAAAGGGTAGCATACATAATAAAACAGTATCAATATTAAACATATACGCACCAAGTGGTGCAGCATCTAAATTCTTAAAAGAGAAATTAAGAGAGCTGCAAGAAGAAATAGACAGCAAAACTAAAATAGTGGGAGATCTCAACCTTGCACTCTAAGAATTAGATAAATCAAACCACAAAATAAATAATAAAGAAGTCAAAGAGGTAAATAGAGTACTAGAAAAGTTTGATATGATAGATCTTTGGAGAAAGCTAAATGGAGACAGAAAGGAGTACACTTTCTTCTCAGCAGTTCATGGAACCTATACAAAAATTGACCATATATTAGGACATAAAAACCTCAAAATCAAATGCAGTAAGGCAGAAATAGTAAATATGCAATGAAAATTACATTCAATAAAAAGCCAGGGGAAAATAGAACAAAAAATAATTGGAAACTAAATAATCTCATACTAAAGAATGATTGTGTGAAATAGCAAATCATAGACATAATTAATAACATCACCCGAGAAAATGATAATAATGAGACATCATAGCAAAATGTGTGGGATACAGCCAAAGCAGTAATAAGGGGAAATTTTATATCTCTAGAGGCCTACTTGCATAAAATAGAGAAAGAGAAGGTCAATGAATTGGGCTTACAACTAAAAATGCTAGAAAAGGAGCAAATTAAAAACCCCCAGACAAACATGAAACTTGAAATTCTAAAAATAAAAAGAGAGATTAATAAAATTGAAAGTAAAAAAACTATTGAATTAATTAATAAAACTAAGAGTTGGTTCTATGAAAAAACCAACAAAAGAGACAAACCCTTAGTAAATCTGATTAAAAAAAGGAAAGAGGAAAAGCAAATTGTTAGTCTTAATAATGAAAAGGGAGAACACGCCACTAATAATTAGAACAATAATTAGGAGTTACTTTGCCCAACTTTATGCTAATAAACTCGATAAATGAAATGGAAGAATACCTTCAAAATTATAGCTTGCCCAGATTAACAGAGGAAGAAGTAAATAGTCTAAATAGTACCATTTCAGAAAAAGAAATAGAACAAGCTATTAACCAACTCCCTAAGAAAAAAATACCCAGGACTAGATGGATTTACATGTGAATTCTACCAAACTCTTAAAGAACAATTAACTCCAATGCTATATAAACTATTTGAAAAAATAGGGATTTGAAGGAGTCCTACCAAATTCCTTTTATGACACAGACATGGTACAGATACCTAAACCAGGTAGGCTGAAAACACAGAAAGAAAATTATAGACCAATCTCCCTAATGAATATTGATGCTAAAACTTAGATAAAATATTAGCAAGAAGACTACAGAAAATCATCCCCAGGATAATACACTATGACCAAGTGGGATTTATACCAGGAATGCAGGGTTGGTTCAATATGAGGAAAACTATTAATATAATCGACTATATCAATAACAAAATTGACAAAAACCATATGATTATCTCAATAGATGCAGAAAAAGCACTTGATAAAATTCAAAATCCATTCCTACTAAAAACACTTGAGAGTATAAGAATAAATGGACTATTCCTTAAAATAATCAGGAACATATATTTAAAACCATCAGTAAACATCATATGTAATGGCGATAAACTGGAACCTTTCCCAGTAAGATCAGGAGTGAAACAAGGTTGCCCACTATCACTATTACTATTCAATATTGTACTAGAAATGCTAGCCTCGGCAATAAGAGCCGAAAAGAGATTCAAGGAATTAGAGTAGGTAATGAGGAAATCAAACTATCACTCTTTGCAGATCATATGATGGTATACTTAGAGAACCCCAAAGACTCTGCTAAAAAGCTATTAGAAATAATTCATAACTTTAGCAAAGTTGTAGGATACAAAATAAATCCCCATAAATCCTCAGCATTTTTATACATTACCAACACAATTCAACAGCAAGAGATACAAAGAGAAATTCCATTCAAAATAACTATCGGTAGTATAAAATATTTGGGAATATATCTACAAAAGGGAAGTCAGGAATTATATGAGCAAAATTACAAAACACTTGCCACAAAAATAAAGTCAGATTTAAATAACTGGAAAGACATTAAGTGCTCTAGGATAGGCTGAGCGAATATAATCAAGATGACAATACTCCCTAAACTAATCTATTTATTTAGTGCTATTCCAATCAGACTCTCAAGAAACTATTTTAATGACCTAGAAAAAATAACAAATTCATATGGGAAGAAAAAAAGGTCGAAAATTTCAAGGGATTTAATGGGAAAAAAAATCAAATGAAGGTGTCCTAGCTATACCTGATCTAGAACTATATTAAAAAGCAGCAGTCACCAAGACCATTTGGTATTGGCTAAGAAATAGACTAGTTGATCAGTGGAATAGGTTAGGTTCACAGGACAAGATAGTGAATAAAAATAGTATCTAGTGTTTGACAAACCCAAAGATCCCAACTTTTGGGATAAGAATTCATTATTTGACAAAAACTGCTGGGTAACTGGAAATTAGTATGGCAGAAACTAGGCATGGACCCATACTTAACACCACATACTAAGATAAGTTCAAAATGGGTGCATGATTTAGGCATAAAGAACGAGATTATAAATAAATTAAAGGAACATAGGATAGTTTACCTCTCAGACTTGTGGAGGAGGAAGGAATTTGTGACCAAAGGAGAACTAGAGATCATTATTGTTCACAAAATAGAAAATTTTGATTACATCAAATTAAAAAGCTTTTGTACAAGCAAAACTAATGCAAAAAAGATTACAAGGAAAGTAACAAATTGGGAAAACATTTTTACAGTTAAAGGTTCTGATAAAGGCCTCATCTCCAAAATATACAGAGAACTAACTCTAATTTATAAGAAATCAAGCCATTCTCCAATTGATAAATGGTCAAAGGATATGAACAATTTTCAGATGATGAAATTGAAATTATTTCCACTCATATGAAAGTGTTCCAAATCACTATTGATCAGAGAAATGCAAATTAAGACAACGCTGAAATACCACTACATACCTCTCAGATTGGCTAAGATGACAGGAACAAATAATGATGAATGTTGGAGGGGTTGTGGGAAAACTGGGACACTGAGGCATTGTTGGTGGAGTTGTGAAAGAATCTAACCATTCTGGAGAGCAATCTGGAATTATGCCCCCAAAAGTTATCAAACTGTACATACCCTTTGATCCAGCAGTGCTACTACCAGGCTTTTATACCAAGGAAATACTAAAGAAGGGAAAGGGACCTGTATGTGCCAAAATGTTTGTGGCAGCCCTTTTTTAGTAGCTAGAAACTGGAAAATGAATGGATATTGATCAATTGGAGAATGGCTGAGTAAATTATGGTATATGAATGTTATGGAATATTATTGTTCTGTAAGAAATGACAGCAGGATGAATACAGAGAGTTTTGGAGAGACTTACATCAACTGATGTTGAGTGAAATGAACAGAACTAGAAGATCATTATACACTTCAACAAAAATATTATATGTGGATGTACTCTGATGGAAGTGGATATCTTCAACATAGAGAAGATCTAGTCCAATTCCAATTGATCAATGATGAACAGAAACAGCTACACACAGAGAAGGAACACTGGGAAATGAGTGTAAACTGTTTGCATTTTTTGTTTTTCTTCCCAGGTCATTTTTACCTTCCGAATCCAATTCTTCCTTTGCAACAACAACAACAACAACAACAAAATTCGGTTCTGCACATAGATACTGTATCTAGGTTATACTATAACATATTTAATATATATGGGAATGCCTGACATCTAGGGGAGGCGGTGGAGGGAAAGAGGGTAAAATTTGGAACAGAAGGGAGTGCAAGGGATAGTGTTGTAAAAAATTACCTACATATGTATCGTCAAAAATGTTATAATTATAAAATTAATTAAAAAAAAAAAAAAAAGATCAGTGTTCTGGTCCATAATACATTTCTTTTTTTTTTTTTTTTTTTTTTTTTTTTTTTACCATAATACATTTCAATAAAAAAGTTTCCTTTGCTTAGATTACTAAGAATAAGTTTTATAAACTGTTGCTTATGCTCAAACTATCTCTAAGTTTTTATTCTGGATTTAAAACTTCTTGACAGTTTCTCTTTCTACACCCAGGGCTTAATGCAATGCCTAGAGCAGAACAGGTGCTTAATCGATTTTTATTAATTGGCTGACCTTATCTGGGGCTGATCATATGGCCCAATCCCACCACAGTGCTTGCATGCTGGTCCCTCTGAGGGGCCAAATTTATGTTTCTATTTCTATCTCTTTCCTGCTCCCTCTCACATATGAATAAATCCCATACTGAAGATGACAAGGGCCTAGGGCTCCTGATGCTATTATGGAATAACCAGGAGTCTTTCCCTCCATATCCCTAACCTAAGGGAAGCTGTCAGTTATGTAGAGAGTGAATTGAATTTAAGTGAGGGAGGGCTGTCCAAGGTCACAGGCCCCACTTTCCCTCACACAGTCCATCTGTGTTCATTGGCCAGGTACAGATCAGGATTACTGGAGATGGCTCTGGATGCAGATGGACAGTGGAGACCTGAGTCTTTTTAAGGTAAGTTCTCCAACAGGTCTCCTATGAATAAAGCTGCCCTCATCCAGATTAAGGCTAGGGAGCAGTGGAGACAATTAATCTCTTATCTAGGCTAAAAAAATCTCAATAAATAAAAAGGAATGAATGAATGACTAGGGGAGGACTCAGGGTTTCTGGCCAAAGCAGAAATGACTCTGATTTACACTTAGTTTAAGTCAATGAGGACCCAAGCAAAGACCAAATGAATTTAGCAAGGAAGCTATGGGCACTCGATGAGAATCAGACTGATTTTAATTTAAAGTTTGTTCCTTAAGAAAGGAATCAGGGCATAGTGGATAGAGTAGTACCAGTCCTGAAGTCAAGAGGACCCCAGTGTAAATCTGTCCTCAAACAGTAATTTCTAGGTGTGTATCCCTAGGGGAGTAAGGAAGGAAGGAAGGAAGAGAGGGAGGAAGGGAGGGAGGAAGGAAGGAAGGAAAAGAAAACATAAAGGAAATCTATCCAAAGACAGTTTAGTGATAAAAAAGAGGGAGAAACTGCTTTTAAGAGCATTTATAGTTAAGGATATATGATATCCTAGGTGAACAGAGGGATGGAAGGAAAGAAGAAAAAAGAAAACAGGCAAGGAAGGATAAGAAAGTGGAGAGAGAGACAAGGGAGGAAGGGAAGGAAGGAGGCAAGAAGAGAGTCTTGCAACTAATCAGTTCCAGCTTGTGGCCAGCTTTCCTAAGAGGTTGTTATTTGCCCTATGTATTGGTGTTTACCTGTAGCCTGCATGGGAGAGTTGGCAGAAGATAAAAGCGGGGGAAAGGGAGGAGAAGAATAAAATAAAAAGTGTACAGCAAAGAAGAAAAGAAAAATTTAAGGAAAGCAGAAAGCAATGGATGGCACTAAATACACTATCATTTATGGCGGATGGAAATTTATTGTTATCTATTTTGAATCCTCCCTTATGTTCTGCAGAACATAAAACATGTGTAAAAATTGTTCTTTTCTGACTTTTTCTATTTTGTTTTAATTTCAAATAAATATCAAAAAACTAAAAATAAATGCTTTTTGGCTTAAGGAAGGCCTAAGACAGCCTGAGATCTCTTTCCTTGATTGTAAATAGTTGGACGGCCCCAAATTTCCAACAAAGACTCCACTAGGATCATTGATTCTTCATTAGAAGGGAACAGAAAGGCCATGGAGTGCAAGCCCCTCATTTTATAAATGAAAAGACTGAGGTTCAGAGGTTCAGTGAGGTGCTCAAGGTCTCACTACCACAAGAGTCTGAAAAAGCAATCCAAGCCAGTTTCCCACCCACATGCACATCACATGAAGAAGCTTCCTGGGATAGCAGCCTATACCCCAGCTTGCAACTCACTCACCAGGACAGGAGTTCCTCAGGCCTCCTCTCTCCAAAAGGGAGATTAAATCTTCTCTGGAAACCATAAGTCCTGGGAGGAGGAAGATAGTGGGTGTGAGCCTTGAAACTGATCACTTATTCCTCATTGAACAGGGCGGGGGTGCAAGGCCCACTGGGTGGTTCCAAGGACAAGGATGGTTTTCAGGGTGCTTATTGCCAGGGGAAGAGGGCAGAGGGGAAAGAGGCCAAGCAAGCAATCTGGAGTCAGAATATCCTGATTTTGTTGCCTCCTTTGCAGCAGGATGGCAACATCTCACAGCTTCCATTTTCTGGACATTAGAAGCAGCTGGTAGCTGCTGTGTTAGTAGCATAGCACTCCATGCTGGTAGCATAGAGAAGGGAGCACCTAGCCTACAGTCAGGAAACCCGGAGTTCAAATTTGGATTTAGACATGTCCTGGCTATGTCCTCTGGGCAACTAATTTCATCTGTTTGATTCATCCTCCAAACCTGTAAAAGAAAGGTAAAGATGCAGCCCAAAACACAGGGTTATGGTGGGGATCAAGTGCAATAATGTGCATGAAGGAAGCTCTGAGCACAAGGCCTGGATACAAGCAAATGTATGGAAAAACCTCCTTCCTTCCCTTTCTCTCCCTGTATCTGTACAGGACTTTGGGGGATGTATGAAGGAAGATCAAGGACCCGCTGCTGTGCTGGGAATTTATGAGTTCCACGGGGGCAATGAAGTAAAAATTTATTTTTCTTTTTTACCCAAAAGAATATTGGAAAGATTCCCCCCAAGAGGAAGGAGTTCTTCCTCCTATCCCATGTTCAGTGAAAAGGGGCAGGACCAGTTTTCAGAAGGTTTGCAAACAAAACTGCCAGGTTCCCTCTTAACTGTAAAGACCATTCATAGAAGAACAGGCAGCAGGAGGACCCTGTCTCTTAGGGACAGGAGACAGCCCTTGGGCCTTTCTAAGCAGTGGTAAAAGCCTGCAACTCTGCACCCTAGGGAGGCGATGGCGACACTCATGTTGATGGCAGTTCCAGAGTTCCAAGAGAAGCACTCCTTACCCAGGGAGAGCAAGTTCTCGGCATTCTCCAGCATGACCTCCTTGTGCAGCTCTTTCTGATCTGGGTCCAACAGACCCCACTCCTCCGGGCTGAAGTGCACAGCCACATCCTTGAAGGTCACCAACTCCTAAAACACCAACACCCAGAGGACTTAACAGTTGAAGCATGCTTCATAACTGACCTAATCCAATGCTGCTCAATTTAGAGAAGGGACTGAAAGCATGGAGGAGGATCTGCCCAAAAGTGAAAGCCCATATAGGATTCAGAGCCAGCACTAAAACCAAAGTCCCCCAAAGACCAGTGGAATATAGAAAAACACATTTTATACATTCAGTTGAAATAAAATTGAGAAATGTCTCATTAGGAAATTACTGCCTGTGGAAGTAGGAAAGTCATGGGTTCTAGCAGAGAGAGATGAGGATTTGTGGAGGTGAAATCAGGCAGTGCCATGTTAAGAAAATGGCATGAAGTGTTTATGGGAAGCTAGTAAGTATTATGTGCTGTAGAGTTAAAACATGTCCATGATCACTGAGGAGAAAAAAAGATTCTGTGAATTTTCCAAAGGCCAAAAATTAAGTCTTATCCAGATGAAAACACTATCCTTCCCCCCCAATGTTATTTTATTTTCCCAAATGCAAGTACAAATAGTTTTCAACACTCATTCTTGTAAGATTTTGTGTTCCAAATTTCAGAATCACATACTTCTTAATGGATGTGGCCCAATGGTCATCAACTTACAAAAGCAAACTGAAGTAGAGAGAAGGAATTTACCCAAAGGTCATATCCTTTGAGAACATTTCAAAGCAGTCATTCAAAGGTCTCTCACCTACACTGTACACAACTGGTGTGGATACAGCTGCTGGCATGTTGTCCTCCATGTTAGAATGGAAGTTTCTTGAGGGCAGGGACTGATTTTTCCTCCTTTGCATCTCCTCTATATTCCCACAGAGCCTCTTCCCTTTCTAAATGCCTGTTGCTTTGACCAAAGCAATGGTAAAGGAAGAGAAAGGCTAAGTATGAGCTGAATATGGTAGAGTTATTCTAGAAGTACCTAATTATAGCTGAGGGGTCTCAGGAGATAAAGAAAATAAAATAGAATAAAAGAAAACTTACCAGGATGCAAAGAAATGCTGGACAGCTCCTGATCCATTTGTAACATTTATTGTGCAGGTTTGTTTTATCCAATCTGCTGTTATTGTTCTGCTGGTTCCCTGAAATTTTTTTCTTCTCTTATTTTGTATTGAAGGTTAAAACAAATTCCAATAGGGGCCACTAGATTGGACAATGGTTAGAGCAGTGTCCCTGAAGCCAGGAGAACCTGAGTTCAAATATTACCTCAGACAATACTTCCTACCTTTGTGACCCTGGGCAAAGTCATTAATGACAATTGCTTCGGGAAAAAAAGAATTACATATATATATATATATATATATATATATATATATATCTGAAAACTACAAAAATGGCAAAGAGAAGGCATTCAGAAAGATTTGGGAAGATCTGTGTGGCCTGAGGCAGCAGGAGGTGAGCAGCAGCAAGAGGACAATTTCTCCTCTGCTCCCAGCCAGGAAAAGGACAAGAGCAAGGGAAGTTTCCAGGGTCCTGCTCTAGACAATACTCAGGATCAAGGGTTTGAGGAAAGTCAATGGCTGCAACAGGGAGATTGGCCACAGGACACAGAATGGTTAGAAGGGTGGGTGTGTGTGTGTGTGTGTGTGTGTGTGTGTGTGTGTGTGTGTGTGTATGTATCTAGTGGGGAGATGGTGCTGGAATAAAGGAAAGACTTGATACCCACAGGACATACACTAATGAGCAAAGGGGTCACCCTTGTCAGGGATCTGCATTGAGGGGAAATTTATACAAACAAGTGGGGGCAGCAACTGGGGGAAGGGGGTTAATGCTCAAGATGCCAAAGGGACAGTCAATCAGTCCAAAATATAGGAGAGAGGAGGGCAGTGTTGTTATTACTGCATTCACTTTCCTGCCCATTTTTGTAAAGGATGCACAGATAAGAGAGATGGCCACACTCACAGACCATCCTCCAGATCTATGGAAATGGCCTCTTGGGCTGATGTGGCCACATCCGAGGGCAGAATACACTCACCTGGGTTGGAGCTCTGCAGCTCTCAGGGGCCATTCCCTCTGGCTCCAGGCTCTCTGCTTGGGCCAGGCCTTGGTACTCTGCAGGCTGTTGGCAGGGGATGATTATAACTGCACAGATGTTGTTTCCTTCTTTTCCTGGACAGGAGGTATGCCTACAGGAAATTACAGAAGGTGAGGTTCCATGGAAGTTACTAAACCTCTGGGCCTGCCCATAGGGCAGAGACCCCAACCAACAGGAGGAGGGAGATTGAAAGGAGATTCAGGCTGAAAAATAAAAATGTTAGAGTCAAGATGGGAGAGAAAAGGCAGGATATTGGCTGAACTCTCTTCAGTTTCCTATGAAATAACTTTCAATTAAGATTGCAGTGACAAGGGGCAGCTAGGGGGTGCAGTGGATAGAGCATCAGCCCTGAATTCAGGAGGACCTGAGTTCAAATCTGGTCTCAGACACTTAACACCTCCTAGCTGTGTGACCTTGGGCAAGTCACTTAACCCCAGCCTCAAAAAGGAAAAAAAAAAAAAAGACTGCAGTGACAGGACCTACAAAAGGATAGTGAAAAACCATTTTCTAGCCTGTGGTCCCTGGTAAGCCAAGAGTGAGAAGTTAGTTAACTGAATTGGGAAAGAGTAGAAGAGCATGGTGAGGTACAAAGTCACCAGCCTTCCCTCCTCTTACAGAGCCACTTGGCTGCAGTGGCCAGGTATAAATCAGTATGAGTGGAGACGGCCCTGAAAGCAGTGGAGACCTTGACCTTAAGTCTCAGTCTGAAGAAGGCAACACCCATTGAATGATTAAAGTTGGGGAAGAAATGGAGCCAAGAAAGTTCTCTTTCACCCAGTCAAAAACAAGTCTGGGAGGGAAAAGTCCCCAGGGCTATTGGCCATGGGGCAGTCAGGAGTTTATATAGAAGGGACAGGGAATAAGATAACTGGGGTGGGATGGTATAAACTTGAAGATGAGCTCACCTTCTCTTACTCCTACTCTTAAGACTCCCTTCCTCTCCCCCACCTTCCTACAGACCCAAGAGGCAGGAGGGATTTAAGGCCCCAGATGGGATGAGAGTGTGTAGAACCTCAATATCCCTGAGTCAGAAATCTCCCTGCCAGTGATACTTGGTCTTCCCAGCATCCCTTATCCCCAATAGACATATTTTTCTAGAAAATAAAGTGACTCTACTGATCAGAGAAATGCAAATTAAGACAACTCTGAGATACCACTACATACCTGTCAGATTGGCTAAGATGACAGGAACAAATAATGATGAATGTTGGAGGGGATGTGGGAAAACTGGGACACTGATACATTGTTGGTGGAGTTGTGAAAGGATCCAGCCATTCTGGAGAGCAATTTGGAGATATGCCCAAAACGTTATCAAACTGTGCATACCCTTTGACCCAGCATTGCTGCTATTGGGATTATATCCCAAAGAAATACTAAAGAGCGGAAAGGGACCTGTATGTGCCAAAATGTTTGTGGCAGCTCTTTTTGTTGTAGCTGGAAACTGGAAGTTGAATGGATGCCCATCAATTGGAGAATGGTTGAGTAAATTATGGTATATGAAGGTTATGGAATATTATTGCTCTATAAGAAATGACCAGCAGGGGGAATACAGAGAGGCTTGGAGAGACTTACATCAACTGATGCTGAGTGAAATGAATAGAACCAGAAGATCACTGTACACTTCAATGTTGTATGAAGATGTATTCTGATGGAAGTGGATATCTTCAACATAAAGAAGATCCAACTCACTTCCAGTTGATCAATGATGGACAGAAATAACTACACCCAGAGAAGGAACACTGGGAAGTGAATGTAAATTGTTAGCACTACTGTCTATCTACCCAGGTTACTTATACCTTCGGAATCTAATACTTAATGTGCAACAAGAAAATGGTATTTACACACATATATTGTATCTAGGTTATATTGTAACATATGTAAAATGTATGGGATTGCCTATCATTGGGGGGAGGGAGTGGAGGGAGAGGGGGGATACTTTGGAAAAAATGAATACAAGGGATAATATTATTTAAAAAATTACTCATGCATATATACTGTGGGAAAAAATTCTAAATAAAAAAAAATAAAATAAAATAAAAAAAGAAAGAAAAAAAAAAGACAATAAAGTGACTGAGGGATAAAGTAAGGAGGTAAAGACTCTGAGATGGAGCCCTCAAAGAAAGACTATAAGAAACCTAAGGTTGGGAGACAATCTAGTCTGGGATTTAGTTCCCAGAATCTTTGGCGAGGGAAGGGTCTGGGTGTTAGGAAGCCTGGGTAAAAAAGAAGAAATGTAAGTGTCCAGAACTGATTTAGGTAGAGAGTTGAATCAGGAAAAACAGGAGGGCTGAGTCCTGAAATCTATTCAGCAGATTCTTGGGTAGTTTGTAGGCTTAGAATCCTGAAAGGGAATGTGGAAACAGTGAGCCACATGCCTGGGAAGGAGCCCCAGATGTGCGGGTCCAGAGAAGTTGGCCCAGGAAACAGCTTCAGTACCTGCAAACAAGGTGAGTTCCTCAGGGCACAAAGGCAGTGCCTGTGGAACCTCATAAGAAATCAAGTCAGTTCACCAAACAGGAGCTAGAGGCAGAGCTAGGACACCCGGGGCCAGAAGGGGAGGCTGAAACTGGGACTCCTGGGTTATTATGAGGAAAGCCTGCCTTTGGGCAAACATGACCCAATGGTAAACTTGATGAGAGGGGAACACTGGATTTTTGGGAAGTGTTTGGGAACCTGAAAAAGAAGTAGGGGCCAAGAATTCATTAAGTAGCCAGACCTGGCAGGAAATTGTTCTGACAGATGGGGAGGACACTGGCCATCAGAGCATATAAGACGTGTCAACGCTTATGCAAGGGCAGCCAGCAGAAGCCAGGACTTGTGAGGAGCTCTGGCTCAGACCTGCCTGGGTCCTACCCCAGCAGGGATGGTTTGCAGTAAGTAGAAAATGACAGATGCAACAGAATGCCCAGAGATCTTAGCTGGAAGCCTTCCTGCTTTCCATTAGTCTATTGCAGGAATGTCCTCTCAGGCTCAAGAGCCCCAAGCAATCAATCCCCGGAAGGCAGAGGGGTGGGACGCCACTCCCAAAATCATCCAGGATGATTACCTCTGAATGCTGCCTGCCTCCCTTCTCCCAGGCCTTCCCATCATCACATGGCCAATGGCCACTGGAATGGCTCTTCTCCAGCCCTAGACTCCTCCCAGGCTTTCAAACTCCACCCTAGGACTCTTATTTCACCTGGCCACTTACCCACCAGGTTGCTCATCTTATCTACCATGAGCTCCCCCTTCCCCTTGCTTCCATCACCTCATGTTCTGTTGGAGGAAGGATTCAGTACTTTTATCTTGCCACTGGCCTTGGCGGAGCACATCCTCCCTTACATCCAGTTCCAACACAAGTCAAGACATCTTCCTTTTACCTGTGGTCCTTTTCTAGAACAAAGCATTATCATCAACAGAAACTTCTTAGATTCATGAAAGTGAAACTTTCCAGAAGCCTTCCCACAGCAGAACCATTATGATTTTCATGTCATTTGATTTCATATTATATTTGTTAGGCTTGTCTTGGCATTCAAACTCCCATATAACATAATTTAGTAATCCTAGAGATGTGATTGGGTTAGAAGTTTTTCCTCATTTACAACTTAAAATGTGAGGTCATTTCTGCTGATTAAACGGCGCAAAGGTCCAACCTACAGGGAATGTTACTCCAGACCTTATGTAATCCTTGTCTGCTTGACCAGGGAAACTGAGGTCAGAGACCCTAAAAAGTCACTTTGACTTTCAACATTATCCTGACCCAGAAGTCAGCCTGACCCCACCTCTGTTAAGTACCACTAATTTACCTTTCTATAGAAAGTTTCTATAGAGTTCAGCTGACAGTACCCAAGTTTTCTATAGAGCTGAACTAAAGCTAAGTACTCCTACTTAACTTTCAATAAAACTGAATTAATGTTAAGTACCACCACTTAAGCTTTCTATAATTTGAACTATCACTAATCAAACTTTCTATAGCCTTACTGAAGCCTATTCAAATCCAAAAGCTCTGTATTGTCTCAAATCATATAACTATGTACTCTGACTGTAGGAGGGTGGGCAGAATGGGCAGAACAGACAGAACTCTAATTCCATCTGAGAGTTCTGGTCCACTGAGATCTCTTGATTGATTTAAAATAAACTTTTACTTTTACTTTTAATTGAGTAAATTCTTTTACTTCATCCGTGCCTTGTATCATGCATCATAAAGCCTGGAAATCCCCCAACATGCTGACCGTCCCTTACTTCTCCTCACTGCCAGACTACCCTCGGTGGTGGGGAGATGGACAAATCTCCCAAGTCTGGCATATTATAATTCCTTTGTTTTCTACCTTGAGATGTTTCTGACTGATTGAACTTGAAGGTCTTCTGCCCCACACAGTTAAAGGTTTCCTATAGAAAGAAAGCTTTCCGTTGGAAAAAGAAGATACTGGGAGGTACAAATGAGGGAGAACACATTGCCAGAGAATAACCATAGAAATTACTTGAAGGTGAGAGATAGGGATATCATCTTCCTGGAATAGCTAGGAAGCCATTGTCATGAGATCCCAAAGTACTAAGGTATAAGAACACAGCACATAATCAGTGAGGAAAATAAAGCATTCACATTTGCAGGTTGGTAGGAAATCATTATAAGACACCAAAAAAAAAAAAAATTAAACTCAAAAAATTTGAGGAGATATAACTGATTATGCTGATAGTTTTCCTAACATTGAACCAGCCCTGTACTCCTGTTACTTGATCACAGTGTATGATCCTGGGGATGACTTTCTCTAATCTCATTGCTAATATTTTATTTAAGATTTTTGCAATAATACTCATTAGGAAAACCTGTCTATAATTTTCTTTCTGTTTTCATCTTATGTGGTTTAGCTATCAGCCACATATCTGTGTCATAAAAGGAATTTGGTAGTTCTCCTTTCCCTATTTTTCCAAATGGTTTATATAGTTTGGGAATTAATTGTTCTTTGAATGTTTTGTAGAATTTACATGTAAATCCATCTGGCACCAGAGATTTTTCCTTAGGGAAATGATCAATACCTTGTTCTATTTCTTTTCTAAAATAAGACTATTTAAATAATTTATTTCCTCTTCTGTTAACCTGGGCAATTTATATTTTTGTAGATAATCCTCCATTTCATTTAGACTATCAAATTTGTTGGCAATTGTAGAATGGCTGAATAATTTATGGAATATTAATGTTATGGAATATTATTCTTTTGTAAGAAACAACCAATAGGATGATTTTAGAGAGGACCGAAGAAATTTACAGGAACTGATGCTGAGTGAAGTGAGCAAAACCAGAAGGTCTTTATACACTACAACAATAAAATTATAGGATGATCAGTTTTGATGGACATGGCTCTCTTCAACGAGATGATTCAAACCAGTTCCAATTCTTCATTGATGAAGAGAGCCATCTACACCCAGAGAGAGCACTGTGGAAACTTTGTGAACAATAATGTAGCATCTTCACTCTTTCTGCTGATGTTTGCTTGCATTTTCTTTTTGTTCTCTTTTCTTTTACACCAGATTTTTCTTATGCAGAAAGATAACTGTATAAATATGTATATATAGATATTGGATTTAACATATATTTTAATATATTTAACATGTATTGGACTACCTGCCATCTTGGGGAGGGAGTAAGGGGAAAGAATGAAAAATTTGGAACAAAGTTTTGCAGAGGTCAATGCTGAAAAATTACCCATGCATATGTTTTGTAATAAAAAATTTTAATAATTTTTTTTTAAAGAAGAGAAAAAATAGAATCTGAAACATCTCATTAGAAAAACTGGAGAACAGATCAAGGAGAGACAATATAAGAATTGCTGAACTATCTAAGTTGTTATTTTAAGAAGACTCTGGATACAAGATTTCAAGAAATTATGAAAGAAAATTGCTCTGAAGTTCTAGAACAAGAGGGAAAAGAAGGAAAGAAAAAATTGACTGTTCACCAAGTGAGAGAGATCAGAGGAGGAAAACTTACACAAATATCCTAGCAAAGTTTCAAAATGCCCAGGTTAAGGAGAAAATATTGCAATTCAACAAGAAAATAACAATAAAATACTGCAGAAAGTCAGAATTTCACAAAATGCAACAGTTTCTACTCTAAAAGACCATAGGTCTGGTTATATAAAATTTCATAGAACAAAAGAACTGCAGTTGCATCCAGTATAATTTACCCAGAAAGTTGAATATAATCTGGAAAGAAAGGGAAAAAAATGAACTTTTGATAAACTGAAAAGCTTTCAAGTATTTGTAACAAAAAGAGCAGAATTCAATGGAAAAATTAATATGAAAGATCCCGAAAAAAAGGAAAACATTAAAGACTAATTCTAAGGCATTCCTTAAGGTAACTATTTACTTATATAACTGAAAATGTTACCAGTATAACTGTAGGTAGTTTGGAAGACTGGGGCTGAGTTATGTATGATGGGGTAGGAAATTATAAAAACTGGCAAGAGGAAGAAGTAATACTGAGAAAGCAAGTGGGGAGGGGGGGGTGGAAAGATGGTAATATTGTAACCTTTCTCTCTGAATTACCCAGGAAACAATGTATACATCCAGAAGGATGAAGAAGCCTGAATATATAGAGGTGAGGAAACTGGGGGATGGGGTGGGGGAGGGACTTTTTAGCTGGATGAGATGGGGAGTGGGAGAATGGAAGAGAAGATCAAGTTACAGGGATAGGGTAAAAGAGGATTGAGAAAGAGAATGGGAAGTAAATCTAACATGGAAGGATTCAGTTGTTTGGATGGAATGTTTAAAGTGGCTCTTTGTGATAGCAAACACCTAGAAATTTCAGTGATTCTCCCTTCATTCCATATTTATTTTAAATTTAAAATTCCATTATTAGAAATTAGAGACAGTTGGTTTTGCAGTGATAAGAATCCTGAGACTGTTCACCAACTGAAGAGATCCACAGCAGAAAACCTTACAAGAATATCCTAGCAAAACTTCACAATTTCCAGGTTAAGAAGAAAATCCTGCCATCTAAGCAGAAAATAAGACAGACTTGGACACTGCAGAAATAGTCAGGATTTCAAACCCAGCAGCTTCGACTCTAATTTACCCCGAAATCTGGAATGTGGAATGAGGGGGAAAATAGACATTTGACAAATGGAAAAAAAAACTTTCATGTGTCTGTAACTAAAAGAGCAGAACTGGATGGAAAATTTAATCTAAAAGATCCAGAAAAGTGGAAAACACTAAAGACCAATTCCAAGGCCCTCATTATTTACTTCTATAGGAGAAAATGTTATCAGTACAGCTCTAAGGGGGAGGTCGGGAGAGCTGGTAACATTGTAACCTTCCTCTCAATTCATGAGGAAACAATGTATACATCGGGAAGGCTGTGGAAGCCTCGAGGTTATGTACCACACTCTGGGGATGGAAGGACGGTTCTGGATGGAGGCACCAGGGGAAACTGGGGAAGCCTGAGATCTAGCCCGGGGAGGGAGGGGGCGGATGAGGGGAAGTTTCAGCGTTTTAAAAGAGGGGGCAGGGAAGCAGGAGGAGAGCCCAGGTCAGATCTGGGAGAGAGAAATTCTGACCAAGCTAAGGGTGAGGAGATCAGGGACACTGGAGGGGCAGAAGGCTTGGTGGGGACACAGATACCTGGAAATCAGCATGGCTGGGTCCTGACGTCTACAGGAGGTTGCCTGGGACGCTGATAGAGCTTAGGTTTGGCGACCCTAAAGGTGGCCTGGACACAGGGAGCCATGGCCTGGGGTCTGATCGGGCAGCAGCCCAAGAGCCTGGGGGATAGGGGGAAGCCAGGCAGAGCCAGGCAGGAGTTTTGGGTCCTCAGGGCAGGCAGAAATCTTGAATCCATCCGGAGCCCAAGTCCGAAGGCAGAAGCACCACGTTTCTAACTGGGATCCAGGAACAAGGGGGGGGGGTCTCCCGGGTCCTTACGGGCAAGGTCTGAAATTGGGGAAATGTGAATCTGTGATAAATCCGGGGACGGGAACGTCTGACGTTTGGGAAGTTCTGGGGTGGGAAAAGCAGGGATGACGACGGAGGCGGGGGTGGGTGGGAGGGGAGGGCTAGTCCAATAACCGAGTCTGGTAGAGTAGCAGGTTCCTAGAGCTGCTGAAGAGAAAATCCCCCATTCGTAAAGACAAAGGGAACTAGCGAAAGCTCAGAGGTGGGCAGGGAGGAGGCGGGGGATAGATACACCGGGAAGTGGACGGACCTACCTGGGACCTGCCCCTGCAGAGCTCCCTTGCAGGAGGCAGAGAGATCTCTAGTCCAGAAGTCCCAGTTTCCAGCCAGCTCTCGGAGGAGATTTCTCCGGGGCCCAAGAGTTCCAACAACTTAGCCAGCCCCTGAGACTTCCTAAAATAAGCAGTCTACTTCTACGACGAACAAGAGCAGGATCTCAGGCCCAGAGTTGCTTCCCCGCTCCAAGCCCCGCCTCCCATACGTGAAAGGTCTTCACCACCGGAGAGGCCCAACGTCTGCCCTGGACTCCTCCCAGGCTCCCAAACGCTACCCCAAGGCTCCTATTCCACCTGGATCCACCCACCAGGCTGTTCCGCTCGGAGATCGCCTCCTCCCCCCTAGGCCGCCTCCTTTTCCCACTCTCATTCACAGCTTTGGGGCTCCCTCCTTGCGCTCTGGAGCTGAAAGGGTGGCTACATCAATCCTGGGCAGCAGCCAAGCAGAAAGTAGTGGGTCCCATATTTAAGGTGCTGACTGCTACTCGACTTAGAGAACTTTGGGGATTCTATTTACCTTCAAGTGTTAATGCAGACTGGATTGGATTTTCTCCTAATCTAAATTGGAATGTGGGCTCTCTTAAAGAAAGACTTGTTGTCCCATTATAATAATAGGGATGTTTGAGCCTCTACATGTAGATGCACAATCATCTGCAAACAAAAAACCAGGCACCAATATTCCCTTTTGTTTTGACTTGTAGCCTTTTCAAGGAGAAGAATTAGCCATCAGTGTGGTAGCTGACTTTGATGCTATGTTTCTCCTCCTTGGAGGGGTTTGAAAACATCAGGCTGAAAAGCCTGGAGCAAGCACATAGCCTTGTTTCACTCCACTGGTGATTGGGAAAGCTAAAGAGAATTGTCCATTGTCTAGAATAGCAAGCTCATCATACTGAGGAACAATACTGATGAACTTCTCTAGGCGCTTAAATTTTGACATAATTTTCCAAGAGCCCTTCTGACTGAAAATATTAAAGGCCTTGGTCAAATCTCTAAATGTTGTTCGCAGATTTCTGTTCTTGCTCCTGCCATTTTTCCTGGAGTTATTGAGCAGCAAACACTATATCAACAGTTCCTTGGCCCCTTCAGAAGCCACCCTGGGTCTCAGGAAGATGACCTTTTCCCAGGGAGAGCTTCAGTCTTTTAAGGAGGACTTTGGCAAGAATCTTGCTAATCGATGATTAAGAGAGAGAGAGAGAAACAGAGAGAGAAACAGAGAGAGAGAGAGAGAGAGAGAGAGAGAGAGAGAGAGAGAGAGAGAGAGAGAGAGAGAGAGAGAGAGAGAGAGAAGAGAGAAGAGAGAGAGAGAGAGAGAGAGAGAGAGAGAGAGAGAGAGAGAGAGAGAGAGAGAGAGAGAGAGGAGAGAGAGAAATCCTCCCTGCAATTGTCACAGTAAAATCAATTCCCTTTATATTTATAGAGATGGACAATGGAGCATGCTTGAACTCCTGGGGCATAACCTCCTTTTGCCAGGTAATCTACAAAATTTCAATCAGCTTTTGTACAAGCATTGTAACCCCCACCTTGTAAATCTCATCTGATGTATAAAATATGATGCTCACTAAATTCCCTTTTAGTCCTAAATCAATGATATTATGATCCTGTCATCATATTTATATTTAATAGCAATTTTTCTCTGATTTTGTTATAAGCTATGTAGCAGAGCAGAGAAAAAAGAACAGTTTCTGCCTAGAACTCATGAACCTTTCATAAGGAAGTTTGTTGGAGAATATTATATATAACCAGCTGAGGTATTGAGCAGAGTGAAGAGGGGGTGTTTTGGTTCCTTGGGTACACATCCCAAGTTTTGGGTCCAGAAGTAATAAGGGCACCACAAGTGCCTTACCACAGGAAAGTAGTCTAATGGCATTCAAAACCTCTTCTTTACTTGGAACTTCAGCTAGGGAGTGATTGATTTTAACTTGAAGCAAACAGTCAGTGGCTTCAGCATGGATTGCTGATGGTCTGTTGAGAACACTATGGAAGTGTTGAGCCCATCTCTAGTATCATAGCCTCATCACTAATGATTGTGACTTCAGCATTGAGTAGTGAGATGTTTCAGCAGACAGGCTAAACCAGGTTGAGGGAAATTAAGAGGGTCTCAAACCCTAGAGTGAATCTGAGAACACTGAAAGCACTCGGATAACACAAAATAAGAAGTAAATCCCTTTAGAGGCACAATGGGGATGCACATTGAGCATGGGAGCACTCAGAGGTCCCTAAATCCAATCCAGTGGAAAGACTCAGGTTCAGAGGCCCTCACTTCTCAAGTCTAATTATTGTGAGCTGATCTCTAGTCCTATCAGTCCCACTTTCATGTCACTCTCTCCCTCATAGTACAGGAAAGTTGCCTTCCTAGCTGGTCCTGCTACTTCCCTGTTATAGGCCAGAGCCCTGAAACAAGGAATCTTACAAGGTGTTAAGTCAGGGGAATTGATAAATATAATGCTTATCTAGTTTATCATGGTGGTTAATAGTTCTCTAAGTTCAGTATGATTGATGTTCTCTTACAACAAATAATGATTTCCTAGTGATATAATGATTGGTTTATACTCAGTGTGGAGCATTTAAGCAGGCATTGAGCACCACAGAAGACAAGCAGTGTTGTAGAGGTAGGAGCTTAAGCTCTCAGAGCCAAGAAGAGAGAATTCATTTCCACCTTCATCAGCACCCTGGCTGGCCTGGCCTCCTGCACTTCCCTCACTGTATTCAAGGCTGGCAAAGGCTCCAGGCAAGGAAATTAGATTGTGAAAGAGATAATAAAGGATTTGGACTTTAACACCTGGATATTCTTGTGGTGATTACTCTGCTGAAAAGAAGGCTGCCCCAAAGACCTCCAGAAAGCCATCAAAAACATTATACTTCCCTGACACTTTTTTTACCCCCTCACACTTTTAATAGTCCGTAATTATTATTGTGAGGGATAGAAAATCCTATCTAAAAATGACTACTCAGAGATCACTCATAGAAAAGCAGAACTATTTATTAGAATCTCTAGAAGCAGACCCCATCCTGGTCTGTGAGCCAGATTCACAGCAGGAGAGAGCCACTCTCTTGAAGATGTTTACAACTTTTATACATTTCAGACAAAGAACCTCCAAAATCCCACCCTCCATAGGTTGTGATTGGTCATATTTGGTCAGTGGAATGCAGCTGGCAATGTGATTTATAGCTTCTTCAGTCATGTATAGGTTAATCCCTATTTGGGCAAAGGAATGCAGCCTAGGCCTTCATGTGACTGGGGCCTATAGGCCTGATTTTATGTTAGCTAGCAGTCTCTGATCAATATGTGCTTAATCTGTAAGTTCTTCACCATACCTTACTCCACACACTCTTGAGGAACTGTGATTAATCAGCAGTAATCGCTTTTGTCATTTGCACTTTAAGGACCTAAAGACAGCATTATATATTTTTCCAGAGACATGATTATTATTGCTCTAGGGACAGATCAGATCAGGAAATCTTGTTTTATAAGGAGGACCTTGCACATATTCCCCAGATATATGCACACATATATACCAAATCAATGTCTGCACTCATTTTTGGAGTCATTCCCAGGTCCTGAAACAGAGACAAAAATGAGGGGAGTTTCTATGTTTCACTGTCAGTCACAAAGATTCTGCCTCAAAGAAAGAACATGTCTAGTCAGGAAGGGGAGTCAGGAGGGGAAATACAGAAATAGATGCAACTGTTTATGTGTTGCAGAGAGGGAAGCCTCTGAAATCAGGACTGGTATTTTTTTTTTTCTTCAGAATATGAGAAATATTGGTCCTACTAGATGATTCTCTTGCACCTCTAAATCCAGCTTAGTTCTCTTTCCTCTCCCTGTTCAAAGTCCTCTAATATCTATGACTTTTTTTTCCTCTTTCCACTCCACATCCATTTTATGCCATTTCTGCTAGTCCTTATTTGTACCTCTTTATTGAGTAGATAAAAATACTAAATAGATATATTTAGATAAATATATTTAGATAGATAAATAGATTTCATATGGGACATCAAGAGAAAAATGGAAAGGTATATTAAATAAATTCAGTATCTGAACACCACTACAACCTCTTTCCTGTATATCTATAGGTCACTGCTGGTCTTGATGAGATTTGGAAAGGAGATAGCTTAAGATCAAAAAATACCAACAGGAAATTCCTTTTTTTGGGAGACACTGAAGAAGATAACAATAGAGAATGTTTGTCTTATTTACAACAACAGAGAATTATTGTATTATTGACAAATATCTCCGGAACCTCTTGATAACATCTCTGTGCAAACATTGTTTTGATGACTCTAGTTATGTATATAAAGAAGGCTGAAAAATAAAATCTTTGCATTTTGGTATATACCAGCCAAATGCCCGTGTATTATGATATTAAAGAAAAGTTCTGATTCGCTCCTATAAATGACGCTCTCAAGCTCAATTAAAAAGTAAAAGTAAAAAGTTTTAATCAAACAAGACAAGGTACAGACAATTTAGATTTACACAACAAAACAAATAGAAACAAGAACAATTAACAACATGACAATTATAGTAGATAGAGGAAGAGAATACATCACCAATTCAAGGGAACCTCCAAAACTCAAATGGCTGGGAGTCCCGTTTCAGCCTCACTCAACTTGAATTGTGTAAAGATTTTTCTGGGCGGAGCGTCCTCCCCACGGATGAGACTTAGTGGAGATTTAAGATTCTCAATCTTATATACCTCTCTTAAACAAAGAGGGCTTTCAGCCAAGAAGTCTGGCACGTATACATGTGTAGAAATATGTGACCTTCTAGTGTTTTGACTTACTCCATATATTATCTTGACATCTATAAAAATACGTGACCATCTGGTGTTTTGACCCATTCTATATTGTCTATACCTTGACGTATTTCCTTATCAATTGTGTATGCTCAGGGAGGAAGCCAACCACCCTAAGCATAAACATTCCCAGGAATGGCTAGTTCCTGGTATCTATTGTCAAGGACATATAGAGTTCATGGAATGGTCAAATTCCCATAATTTAGAAGCTGAGGCCTGTTAGATTTGAGTGAGCTTACAATTCTAATATGAAATTTTAATTTCTTATTCAGCCCGTCAACTGACATCCCCCTTTTCAGGCAGTTTGGGTCTTCCTGAAGGCCAAATGCCTGTCTATCCTTTTACTATCAATAAATACTTTGTTTCCATACAGCATTAAGTAGCAAATTCCTTTGCTGCCGAACCCTGCCCTTGGTTACTTTGGGGAAGGAAGGAGAAAGAGAAAAGGAACTGCCCTATCTCGGTTTAGAACCTCAGTTTACTCCTCATCAGTCTTACACACTTGTAAGGGACCTAGAACCGATCTTCTCTGTGCGGAAGGGAGCCGCCCTAATGTCAGTCATCTCCAGGATGTGGTTCCCGGTAGACTAATAGAGCTACGTGTCGGTAGATGCGTGGAACTATGAGTTGCTTGGCCATATAAGGAGAAAAACGGCTAGGCATTGCTAAAGGAGCTGGCCCCGCCCACGATGGGAGGAATGGGGAGGGTCCAAGAAGATTCTGTATAAAAGTAGGGAACAGCAACCGCTCGGGGAGACATTTTGGGGAGCAGACAATAAAGAACAGCTCTGCTACATGTTGGCTCTCTGTTTGCTTATTCCCCGCTCCTGTCTCCAGAGCGGGGCCGGAGACGTCCAAAGGCTGGTGATAGCGTGAAGCGCGCAGTAAGAAACTTTCAGTTTCCAGTGAAGCTGCAGGGAAGCAGACCCACAACACACACTATGATCAGGATCAGTGCTCTTTGGAGGGCTGTGGGAATGATTGGAAAGGAAAGATAATTAAATTCTCACAGCAATTTCTCATACCAGTGAAGAGGTACTGGACTTGCATTCAGGAAAACCAGAGTTTATATCCCATCTCAGACATTTACTAGATTGCCCAATGTGGGGCAAGGACTTTTGCTTATCCTGACTCTGGCTGATTCTGAGCCCTTCAGAGGAGCTAGCCTGGACATTAACATTTTGGTGCCTGAACAGGGACCCATGTTGGGTGCCAAATTGTAGTGTCCTGTTGTCTCTAGATTTGCAATCGTTCTCTGGGAGGAAGTTTCTTTTTTGTAAAATCTTTTGTCCTTGTCTTGTCCTTCTCCAATCCCGACTGCTTCTCCAAATGCAATGTTGCCTCTTTTTATTCTCCCAGAGAATGGGCTTGTGGGTACTCCCAGGGGCTTGTGGGAATTATTTACAAGCAAAGAACTTGCTGCTTTTAAAGATGTGAATTCTTTGAGCTAGAGAATTGTTAAGTACCAACTTAGCACTTAGTAAGAACCTAACACCTTATCTTACCAGGTGACCTTCAGAATCCTCCTCCGGTAATTCAAATGCAAGAGATTGTTACTTAGCATGATGCTGTTAGAGTGTCCAGATTTCATAGGCATACAATGAAGTCAGCATAATGGCTCTGCAATCCTTCAGTTTGGTAGGCAGTCTAATTCTTCTCTCCTACTTTTCCTTCAGAGGATCCCAAACACAAGCCTCAAAATCTCCTGTCACCATGGTATTACTGTCTGTCTTCTTGAAGCTCAGATACAGTTTCTGTAACAAATTTGAATGCATTTGGAGTATCCATTTATTATTGATATTGATTTGTCATCTCTAGTACCTTTCAGCATAACATAGTTTCCTTGTTTATGTGTTTATATTTTTGAATGTTTACTTTTGCTTTGTCTGATAGCATGATGGTGTTGGGGGGATTTCTAGGTTTTATGGTGTATGAGACCAGGCTCGGGTGAAGTAAAAGAATTTACTCAATTAAAAGTAAAAAATAAAAAGTTTTTATTTTAAATCACCAAGATATCTCAGCGGACAGGAACTCCCAGATGGGATTAGAGAGTTCTGTCTGTTCTGCCCCCCCCCCCCCCCCTTGTACAGTCCGAGTACTTAGTTATAGGATCAGAGTTAGGTCTTCAGGGCTTTTGAGACAATACAGAGGTTTTGGGGTTTGAATAGGCTTCAGTAAGGTTATAGAAAGTTTGATATTTTGATAGTTCAAATTATATAAAGCAGTGGTACTTAACATTAATTCAGTTCTATTGAAAGTTAAGTAGGAGTACTTAGCTTTAGTTCAGCTCTACAGAAAACTTGGGTAGTGTCTGCTGAACTCTATAGAAAGGTAAATTGTGGTACTTAACAGAGGTGGGGTCAGGCTGACTTCTGGGTCAGGATAAGGTTGAAAGTCAAAATAACTTTTTTAGGGTCTCCAACCTCAGTTTCCCTGTTCAATGGCAAATTGCTTTTTTGTTGTTGTTTTTCAAATTCACTTGATGAATAATAGTTTTTCCTTTTCCCCAGTTTTATTTTGTGTATATATTTGTTATTTAAATGTGATTCTTGAAAGCTTTAGAAAGCAAGATGTTTTTTTTAAATCCAATCTGACATTCTTCATTTTATTGAATTGTTTGAGCCATTAACATTTCAAGCTGTAAGAGTTAAGTTTATATTTTCCTTTCACTGTTTCTTAATTGAGGGAAGAGAGTATCAACTTTTTATTTCCCCCTCTTCTCTTGTAAAAATAGTGTTAAATGCCTTTGGTTACTTTCATCTTTTTTAGGATGGCCTGTTCCCAGGGACTCTCTTCCTCTCACTTCAGATACTTTTTTTTTATTTGTTAGCTCTTTGTCATTTAGAGTTGAGTTTACTAGTTCTTCTCACCTATTTTTATCTAGTTATATATTTCTTCCTCTTCTTTTTTCCTCTTAGTCAAATAGATTGCCTCTTACTCTTTTTCCATTCAACTAGTCCAGTTCATTCATTTATTATTAGTTTTTGGTTTTTGAGTATTCTCTCACTCTCACCATTTTTCTCTCTCTTTTCTATTTAATCTAGATCCTCATTTCTGATTCATGATTCCTATTATTCATCTCTTTTCTTTGTATTCTTCATACAATGAAAACTTCCAAAATATCTATTCAATTTTCTACCCTCTAAGCACTTTCTTTCCTGGCCATGTATTTCCCTTTTCCATTGGGTCTCACTCTCAGAACAATATCAGATATTACAAGAGGATATTACCTCTTGGGAGTGCTCTTTCTGCACCTCTTCTGTTGACCTTTCTACATTTTCCTGATAATATCCTCCCTGTGTCCATGCTCTCCCACTCTTTCTGGTACTAGTTACACACAAAGATTCCAACTCCTCCTTCCAGAATGGGAATATTTTTCTGATATCAAATACTCCAGAACTCATCCACTTTAGGGAGCTCATTTCCCTTTACCTATTGGAGTATTTATCAGTGGAAGCCTCTCCCACCTCCAAAGTAAGTTCTCCTTCCTTCCTCCCCTTTCTAATCTTTTCCTCCTTCTCTCCTCCTACACCTACTCCCCTGTAGGCTCTTGCCTTTCTTAGAAATCACTCACACTGCGTTTCCCTTGCTGCTAGACTTTGATTTGATCTGGGCATATCATTCATCTTATTATCCTTTTATTCCTCTTCCTCCTTTTTATGCACTCTCCCAAATTGTAATGTAGTGCCATAAAAGATGTATTCACCTGTAGATAGGCTTTCACCAAGTTCTGTTATGATATTCCTATTCAGCTTTTCACTGTTTAACCAGATTTCTATCTATCTCTACCCTATCCCCTTGTAACCATTTAGAAGAAAGTCTCTTACTGATTTTTCTGTTGTCACTCTATTGCTGCTGCTCTCTGCCTTCTTCACATATTGGCTCCTCTTCCATTTCTATTGTTTGAGATATTCAAAAAACAAATAATCTCTTTAGTTCTGGTTTTCTTTTCATAGTTGTTGTTTTTTTTTTTTTTTTTTTTTTTCAAGAGAAGAGACTTACAGCAAAGAGTTCTATTAGAAATGCTAACCATACAGTAACAGGAATGATGGATTCAGAATGCAAAATTTGGACATGGCCAGTATCTGAATTTATTTTACTTGACTAAACATATTTGGAAGAAGGAGATAGTTATCGTGTCCAGTGTAAAGGAAACATGAGGAAGAGAAATTTTAAATAAAAATTCCTTGGATTAAAAAGAAATATTTCATTATCCTGAATGTTATCATGTTAGATTTAGAGATTTAAGAGAGTGAGAATGTGGAGGTAAAAATTTTAGTTCTCCTCCCTCTTCTCATTCTCAAAGAAACATATGCATACATAAAATTCATTAATTTGTCCACCCATCATGTTAAATATAGCATTTAGCATTTATTAATTATCAACAATTTCTAATAGCTGCTTCAAAGGGACTGTGAAATGGAAATCATTGGACTCCAGTGAAGAGGGAACCCCAATACTGAAAATCCTTAAAGGAGAAAATCTTTGATTCTGCCACATTGAGGGGACTACACTCCAAGCACACACAGTTTCATCAATGTTATCTGGGTGAGGTCAGCTCAGTCCCCAAACCCATTGAATTCAATTAAAATTCTAAGCATAGTTGAAATCCAGCAAGGAGCCTACCTGGGCTCCACCCATGAGCCTCCTTGAACTTGTAGCCAAAGCTCCCTATTATTTTTTAATTAATTATGCATTAATTTTATGCATAAGTAATTTTCCAGCATTGACAATTGCAAAACCTTTTTTTTCAACTTTTCCCCTCCTTACCCCCACCCCTTCCCCCAGATGGCAGATTGACTAATACATGTTAAATATGTTAAAGTATAAGTTAAATACAATATATGTATACATATCCAAACAGTTATTTTGCTGTACAAAAAGAATCGGACTTTAAAACAGTGTACAATTAGCCTGTGAAGGAAATCAAAAATGTAGGCAGACAAAAATATAGGGATTGGGAATTCTATGTAGTGGTTTATAGTCACTCCCAGAGTTCTTTCACTGGGTGTAGTTCATTACTGCTTTATTGGAACTGATTTGGTTCATCTCATTGTTGGAGATGGCCACATCCATCAAAATTGATCATCATATAGTATTATTGTTGAAGTATATAATGATCTCCTGGTCCTGCTCATTTCACTCAGCATCAATTCATGTAAGTCTCTCCAGGCCTTTCTGAAATCATCCTGTTGATCATTTCTTACAGAACAATAATATTCATACACCACAATTTACTCAGGCATTCTCCAATTGATGGACACCAACTCAGTTTTCAGTTTCTGGCCACTACAAAGAGGTCTGCCACAAACATTTTGCACATACAGGTCCCTTTCCCTTCTTTAAAATCTCTTTGGGATATAAGCTTAGTAGTAATGCTGCTGGATCAAAGGGTATGCACAGGTTTTTTGTTTATTTTTTGTTTTTTTTTGTTTTTTTTTTTTTGAGGCTGGGGTTAAGTGACTTGCCCAGGGTCACACAGCTAGGAAGTGTTAAGTGTCTGAGACCAGATTTGAACTCCTGTCCTCCTGAATTCAAGGCTGGTGCTCTATCCACTGCGCCACCTAGCTGCCCCGGCTGTGTATGCATAGTTTGATAGCTCTTTGAGCTTAGTTCCAAATTGCTCTTCAGATGTATTCATAATTCTACCAACAATGTATCAGTGTCCCAATTTTCCCACATCCCCTCCACCATTCTGCATTGTCTTTCCCTGTCATTCTAGCCAATCTGACAGGTATGTAGTGATATCTCAGAATTGTCTTAATTTGCATTTCTCTGATTAATAATGACTTGAAGCATCTTTTCATATAAAAGCTCCCTATTATAAAAGAGCCAAACTAAAACCCTCTCTTGGCAGAGGTTCCAAATATGCCAGCTATACCAGGTTTAGCATCCCAAGGAGCTTCTGCCCACTGGAATACTGTTTCTGGTGCCCTCTTTTCTTTACCTAACATCTTTTACTAACTAGACTTTAAACTTACTTCCAATCCCCATAATAAACCTCTTTTATCAATCTAGGTTTTGGGATAAATTCCTTTACACAGGACTCTTGCATCGAGAGAAGGGAATCCCAGAACTCCCTACCCTTGCGCTGTCACTAGACATCATTTAGACCTTATTTAATTCCCTGACCTTCAGAGATCCTTATTTCATTTGGGTACCCCAAATCTAAACCTCATCCTTTATGGTTCCCTGACTTGGAATCCTGAAAACTAGACATAATTTGGCGACCAAACTCAGAATCAATCTGTGTTTTGAGCCGTTCATTCAGTATTTTTCCGGGAAGAATATCTGAGTTCCTTCTTTTGTTTCACCCTATCTCTAAATGTAGTGAGCACCCAGACCTGGTCTGGGCTTTCCCCTGGAGTGGGGGTGGGGTGGAATATTTGGATTTTCTGACAAAAAGGCCCCTTTCTGTCACACTCTATTTTTAAAGATAGTGGGACCAGGATGAGCAGAGATGCTTGAAACTCCTTCTGCCCAGCCCCCCCCAGAGACAAAGGACCTTCTTTAGCATCTCAAGGCATTTCTAATCTTTTTTTTTTTCTCTCTCTCATCAGAAAGTCCTACACTCAGGCAGGAACTCTGAGACACAAGAGGAAATGTCTCTTTAACACCCCACCCCCAGACCAAGGACACACATGGCCATTCTGGGGGGGGGGTCCCAGGTCAGCATTTGCTTTGATCTGTTCTGGAGAGATAACTGGAAAAGCTTAAGAGGAGCTGTGTTTAGGCCCTTCTCCCACTCCACTGTTAAATACAATGGAGTGTCTAATGGTCAGGCTATAGCCATGAGGAGAAAGGTCACTGAATTGGGGTGATCTTGGAGATATGTCTCTGCCCAAGGCTGCTACTCCCTGAATAGGGGTGGAGCTCTCTCCTTCAGGACTTGCTCTCCCAGCAAGATTTGGGGCTTAGATGAGCTACCCACCCTCAAGTTCCAGCGTGGAATCACCAGAAGAGCCCTCACTATTTGGGACACACTGGTTAAGATGGCATCTCTTTCTCTCCCACCCTCCCTTTGGCCTTTCCTCCCTCTCCCCCATGGAGTGGGGATAACAAAACTCAAGGCCTTTTCAGATCTCTCCCATATGGCTTGGCAACCTGCCATTTAAATGCTCCTATCCTGTCCCCTTCTTGGGGTACTTGCAGTGGGGAAATTGGGGATTCATCTTAATCTCTCAAATCTCCAGAAAAGTTTTCACCAACTTTCAAAACAGAACTTTGCCAGCAATCTGGACATTTTAAACTTTGTCCCATACATTTTAAAACGGGACTTGCTTTCCCTGATTTGGTCATCCTGCCTGAGAGCAATGCTTCCTGTCATAGCCTTTTAACTGTAGAAGCCTCAAAATTATGCTTTTGCATGTTCATGGGGCTGTCTACAAGACAGAGGATTCCAAACTGATCTTGGTTTTTTCCCTAGCCTCAGGGCATTTCCTTAAACTTTTCTCAACCTGCTGGTGGAGAGATAAATAGCCTAGCTATCTCCTAAAACCTGGCTATGACTCTCTCTCGCTCTCTCTCTCTCTCTCTCTCTCTCTCTCTCTCTCTCTCAATCTCTCTCTCTCACTTACTTTCCTACCTAACTTTACATTTCAATCCTAACTCCTAATTTTCTCAGTCCTAAGACCTTTTGCTCTTAGCACACTCTCCTATTTTTGTGGATTGGCATTCTATGACCCTGCCAACAACTTAAGTTTTCTTTTCTATACTTCAAACCTGGCCAGGTTGCAACTTCAAGAAAGAACTTTGGAATGATGGCTGGGGAATAAATTCTGAATCATTGCAAATTACATTGTTAGAGTGAAGATAGCATCTTTCTTTCTTTTCTCTTCTCATTTCCTGACTGAAGCAGAAAATGAGGAGTTTAAGGGAGAGCCTGAACCTATTTAAAAACTCCTTAGCAATTTGGACTGATATTGGGGAATGGGAAAGTGGTTGAATTATTGTTAACATTTTAACTGTATCACTGTGTCTAAATAATTTTACTGTTGCTTTTGTAGGCTAGATTTGGTTATCTTTCAATATAAGATCTTAAGAACTTGTTTGGGTGAAATTCTGGTAACTTACTTGAAAGGGGTCACGTGTCTCCAATTAGTGTCTAAAAGCTTCAATGCCCCCAACCCACTAAAGGTTGGGTGAGGTAGGATCTTTTGTCTTAAACTCACCCACTGCTCTCTGCTAGCACCTAGTTAGCCTGGGGTGAAGGTTAGCTGCCTTCCCTCCCTCCTGCCTCTTGGAAAGTGGAGTGGGGGAAAGGGTGGCCACATGGAGCCCCCCCCCCCACACACACACACGCACTAAGTGGGTTGCAGATTCCTTTCTGCAGAGGCTTGGCTTTGGCAAAAGATTTCGAGATAGGTCGGCTTTTAAGTTAATTGACCTATTTTTAAGATTTGTTAAAATTGGGATTTGTTAAAACTGTTTAATTATTGCTGTATGTTTGAGGGAGACTTTAACTATTGCTGTATGTTAGAGGGATTTTTAGGATGTATATGAATTTTGATTCACTCTTGGGATTTATATGTGGAATGGTAATCTGATAATTTCTTTTCCGTGTAAAAAAGGGAGGAAGGAAATTGATTGAAACTGGTCAGAAAATTGGGAAAAATGGATATATTTTTCTTAGGCACTTCTGCCATGTCCCCTATTTCATTAGTTCAGATTAAATTGGAAGTAATTTAATTCCTTGCTTAAGATTTACCGGACTCTGATTTGTTGGGTTATGTTTTAACTTTGAATTCCCTTATTCTGCTGGAATTGCTCTGACAGACTCAGTTTTGGGGATTATTTTTTTAGAAACAACAAGAAATCAGACACCTGTCCTGGGACTGGCAGTCTCTCTGATCTGTTTCTCCATTCCTGTTACCCCAGTTCCTTAATTACTATTTCTGCATTTTGAAATTAAGACTCTAATAGTTTGGGTTTGTCTGTGTGTGGAATGGAGAGATAAGGTAAAGAACTTACGGGAATGTTTAGAATCTTTTTCTGTATTTTTGTCTTTTTTTATTATTATTATTATTTCTATGTCTCTGTGACCTACATAATATGGTGTGTGCTAGCCAATATTTACTTAAACTTCAGATACATTTACTTAACCAGAGATGACGTTTGTTCTTGTTCAATGTTATCAATATTTAGATTATTAAATGCTGTCAGCTCAGTAATCTGAAGTTTGAAGGCCTGATGGATGATTCCTCTCAGAATCAGGGAAACTGAAAATGTTCTGTTCTAATCTGCTTTTGGTATCTATTTCTTAATATTCCCCAACCTATAATGTAATCCTTTGTAACAGAAATTATAAAAATGGTATATCTCTACTACTTCTTTAGCCATTCTACTGTGAGCTTTCTCTCTTTCCCTCCTCATGGTGGAACTGCTCATTCTCATGAGAATTTATTAATAAACAATCGCTTTTATGATTTTTACTTCAAAAAGTCTCTTGAGTAGTCATTTTTGGATAGGAGTTCTATCCCTCACAGCTGTCTTGGTCTAACTGCATAATTTGTTCAGAAATATGTCTCCTAAGAGCAGCTCCTGTTCCATAGAAAGGGGACAGGTGGAGCTACTCCATGCCCCACTTTTTCCCTCTTTTGGAGCTCCTTACAGACTTGGGGTGCCCCTCTTAAAGCAGTAGGACTGCCTCAAGCTGCTACTCAGCAAAGGCTGAGTTTAATGCACAAATGACCATAGACCTCAAACTGTCCATCTCTGGCTGAGATGCTCCCCAACAGAGGACCTGAACAGGGAGGCCTGTGTGTCTCCCTAAATGAGGAATAATGTTTGATGCTAATAATTCTGGGGTTATCAGGGAGAAACTGATCCTTGCCACAAGTACTTGCATTTTTCTAATTTTATTGTCCTGACTTAGTTTCCCTAATTATCCTGACTCAGTCCTGCCTCAGTTTCCCTGCTTCACAGTTCTGCAAAACCTTCCCTTGCTCTTTATCAGAATACTTAATAAGGGTAAAAGATCTTCTGTTTTAGAATATCAGAATGTTTCTCCCCATCCCAAGCTATCCAAATGTCAGATACTGTCTTATCAAGATGCCTCTCCCCATGTCCAGGGTGTCTCCCCCTGATTGTCATCTCATGTTTGGAGGCTCACTCCATCCTGTCAGAGTCCCGTCCCACTCTCAGTACTCTGACTCCACCCCTGCCTCAGTCTAAGGATTTTAGTCTTTCTGATTTCCCATTTGGTGATTGTTCACCAGGTGTTTTTTTTTTTTTTTTTTGTTCGTTTGTTTGTTTTCAATAAGCCACCACCCCACCCTTTCTATAGTGAGGTGGGACAGCTCAACATCCCCAGACTTGGTTGACGCTGTCTAGAGCACCAATGCTCAGCAGAGTATTTTCTATAGAAACGTCTATGGTGAAAACTCCTGTGAAATTGACAAAAATTAAAGTTTTTGTCATATCTTTCTCTTTCTTGGGGACACCTGTAGAGAATGAAGAGCTATAGAATTGGCGTGCTTGGGCTTGTTCCCTTACCTTTAGGATGTCTCAATGTAAAGAAATACTTGGCTTGAAAAAATGCCTTAACCTCACAATTTGAACACTGATTAGATAATCTGAAAGGCTCCACCCATCTTGAAAGGAACTGCCTTTGCATTTTAACACTTCTGCCCTCAGACAAAAAGTGGCTAGTGAAACACACTCAGCAGACTAGTCTCTTTCAAAACTCCCAGCTTAATGAGACTTGGGACCCACCTAGACCCTCAGCCCTGGAAACAGCTATTTTTTGTTTTTTGTTTTTTTTTTCTTTAACTCTCTAACCTGAGACTCTCAGCTCTTTTCTTTCAGGGAAACTTCTGCCTCCTGAAACCTAGAGCGGAGCCCTTTTAATACAAATCTCCCCCAGACTTAGGCCTCTAGGTGCCACAGAAACTATCCAAGGAGACCCCAGTCTCTGTCTTGAATTCGAGCAGAAGGAACTGCCTTTCCACCATGACAGCAAACGCCAGGGGTTGAACTGATCCCCTAGCATCCTGCTCCCTGGTAGGAATTTAGGATCTGGCCCTGTTTCCCCTTTTATCCCAGGACAGTCCGAATGCCTCAGGGGCCGGTAAGCTGATATTTCTTTCTCTTGGGTCTTTGCTAAAATTAATTTGGAACTTAGCCTGCTTCAATTGGTATTACAATAAATTTTGTCCCATGACTTGGAGAGACTGCAAATTCTTTTAAGACACCTCACAACACTGGTCTTGATCCCCAACCTTTGGGGATCCTTTCTGAATTTCAACATATCCAATGTACCACCTAGCTGCTGCTCAGACAGCCATTTCTGAATTCAAAATTTGGAAAAATTTTAAATTACAATCACAAGAGATTTTCACCTCACATACCAAGTGAGCAAGATACATCAGAGCTTAGAGCTAGCTAAAATTATTATTACTCTCCTATTGCAATAATAGTTAAAAAGTTTACTAAGTCTTTTAAAAAAAGGACACTCAACTTAAAAAATTTTCATTCAACAGCCTTCTCTTGTATTTTTTCATAATAAAATTTCATACTGGTATAAAGATCGATCAGAAATTAAGAAGATAATCAAACTCTAGAATTCCATATTATGGAATTTCTAAATAACTAAGAATCAGGAGCTTTTTATATATGTGCTAACTTTGTATATTTGGAAAGAATAGCAAGTTGTACATGGCAGATTTGAAGTTCCATGGGCAATCATCTTTTTTTCTGTACTATATTATGGAAATGAGGCTTTCTTCAATAAATTTGTGTGGTACAGAAATGGTGAGGGGTCACCATTTAATAAAAAAGCTGGAGAGAGCTCTAGAGAAAAGCAAAGTTTATTGTACATTCTCTCAAGAAGGGCGTCCCACCCTTTGAGCAGACCATTGAAGAGAGGAAGTGCCTCCTGTGGGCAGGACAGCCCCTTTAATCCCTAATGAAAAACACCCCCTCCCACCACTGACCCTCATCCTCATTGGCTGAGAGTCTTACATTCTAAACTCGAGATCTGCCCATGAAATTGAACTTGACCAATAAGTACATAGTTGCCCATATTTGGCTGAAATAGGGAGATGATATCATGGGAGAGGAATGCAATTATGCCCTTGACTCAATGTTTAGAGTTCTTCAAGCCTACTCAAACTCTGAAGTAGATGAAGCCTTACTCGATTTTCACAACTGTCTTGAAAGATCTCACCTCATCTCATTCAAGTTGAAAACATTTTTTTAAAACATTGGGAAGCCAAGAAATAAATAGACATTATTACTGTATTAAATTACCAATATTAAACCAAGATTAAACATTTTGTGTAAAAAGGATAAACTAAATCATTTCTGATGAAATCAGAAGTAAAACAAGAATTGCCATTATTGGTGGTATTCTTTGATGTGGTGCTAAAAATACTAGCATGAAGAGGGGCTGTATGTTGTTCTTTGGGTGTACATCTCAGATTGTGTGTTCAGAAGTAATGAAGGCACTACAGAACCCTGATGTCTCTAATCAGCCAGTGGGGAAGATAGTGAGGATCATAGATGGACTCTAAGTCTCAAAAACCACAGACAAGGTGGCCATCCACCAAAATAGCTCACCAGCTTTTATTTTATATAAGGAAAGTTTCCATCTCTGATGTGATTCACTGATATATCAGTTTTTAAATTCTCAAGGATTAGCTAAAGGTGGTGGCTGTGTGTGAGCAGAACATTCATCTATATTCTCGTCCCTGAAAGGAAGAATTGGATTCAGAAGGTAAAAATGACCTGGGAAGAAAAACAAAAAATGCAAACAGTTTACATTCATTTCCCAGTGTTCCTTCTCTAGGTGTAGCTGGTTCTGTCCATCATTGATCAATTGGAACTGAATTAGATCTTCTCTTGCTGGATCAAAGGGTATGCACAGTTTCATAATTTTTTGGGCATAATTCCAGATTGCTCTCCAGAATGGTTGGATTTTTTCACAACTGCACCAACAATGCATCAATATCACAGTCTTCCCGCATCCCCTCCAACATTCATCATTATTTTCTCCTGTCATCTTAGCCAATCTGACAGGTGTGTAGTGGTGTAAGGATGCAGTTCCCACAAAACAAGAGAAGGGAATTGTAAGGGTCGTTTAAATGGGCGGCCTCAGCGCAACAGGAGATTTGAATGGCCCAGAAGTAATCTCTGTGGATATAGGACTGCCCTGTGGGTGGGATCCTGGCCATATTGAGATAGCTTCGTAATGGGTGATAGCTCTCTCACTGGTTGGCGGTGTATGTGACCTCACAGGCCCTTTATAAGCCCACTGCTTATACCTCTTTAACCTGGCTCTCTAGCCTGGGATGGCAGAGCCAAGCTGATGGATAGCCGAGAGGTAAGGAGTTTGGTAGTGAACAAGTGGATCTTCAGACCAGGTGTTCACTAGGGAGCTAACAAACCAGGGCATTAAGTCAGGGCATTATGTGAGTAGGCATAATAAAGGCTTTTAAGATTACATGTGGCTATTTTTGAGTACGCTACCGGCTATTAAACTATAATGGCCAGAGACATTTGAAGGCCTCAGAGGAGGTGAGCCGGGTAGAGTTGACACTGCAAAGGTCAGTGGTCAAAGGTACTCTGTTGGGCCTAGGACAGACTGGTAATAGTAACTGCCAGGAGGGCATGTTACATAGTGGTATCTCAAAGTTGTCTTAATTTGCATTTCTCTGATCAATAGTGATTTGGAACACTCTTTCTTATGAGTGGAAAGTTTCAATTTCATCATCTGAAATTGTTCATATCCTTTGACCATTTATCAATTGGAGAATGGCTTGATTTCTTATAAATTAGAGTCAATTCTCTATTTATTTTGGAAATGAGGCCTTTATCAGAACTTTTAACTGTAAAAATGTTTTCCAAGTTTTTTGCTTCCCTTCTAATCTTGTTTGCATTAGTTTTGTTTGTACAAAGGCTTTTTAATTTGATGTTATAAAAAAAATTTCTATTTTGTGGTCAATAATGATCTCTGGTTCTTCTTTGGTCACAAATTCCTTTCTCCTCCACAGGTGAACTATTCTATGTTCCTCTAATTTATTTATGATCTCGTTCTTTATGCCTAAATCATGGACCCATTTTGATCTTATCTTGGTATATGGTGTTAAGTGTGGGTTCATGCCTAATTTCTGCCATACTAATTTCCAGTTTTCCCAGCAGTTTTTTTTTTTTTTTCAAATAATGAATTCTTATCTCAAAAGTTGGGATCTATGGGTTTTTCAAACACTAGATTGCTATAGTTACCGACTATTTTGTCCTGTGAACTTAGCCTATTCTACTGATCAACTAATCTATTTCTTAGCCAATACCAAATGATTTTGGTGACTGCTACTTTATAATATAGTTTTAGATCAAGTACAGAGAGAATTTCTTTCTTTCTTTCATTAATTCCCTTGAAATTCTAGACCTTTTGTTCTTCCACATGAATTTTGTTATTTTATTATTATTATTATTATTATTATTTTTTGGTCATTAAAATAGCTTCTTGGGAGTCTGATTGGTATGGCACTAAAAGATTAGTTTAGGCAGTATTGTCATCTTTATTATATTTGCTCGGCCTATCCAAGAGTACTTAATATTTTTCCAATTATTTAAATCTGACTTTATTTGTGTGGAAAGTGTTATTTTGCTCATATAGTTCCTGACTTTCCTTTGGTAGATTCCCAAATATTTTGTGCTACAGTATTCTGATTGGAATTTTTCTTTGTATCTTTTGTTCTTGGATTTTTTGATGATGTATAAAAATTTTGAGGATTTATGTGGATTTATTTTATATCCTGCAACTTTGCTAAAGGTGTGGATTATTTCTAATAGCTTTTTAGTAGAATCTCTGGGGTTCTCTATACCATCATGTCATCTGCAAAGAGTAGGAATTTGGTTTCCTCATTACCTATTCTAATTCCTTTAATCTCTTTCTCAACTCTTATTGCTGAAGCTAGCATTTCTAATACAATATTGAATAGTAATGGTGATGATGGGCCACCATATTTTACTCCTGATCTTATTGGGAATGGTTCTAGTTTATCCCCATTACATATGATGCTTACTGATGGTTTTAAATAGATGTTATTAATTATTTTAAGGAAAAGTCAATTCATTCCTATACTCTCAAGTGTTTTTAATGGGAATGGATGTAGGATTTTATCAAATGCTTTTTCTGCATCTATTGAGATGATCATATGATTTTTGTCAATTTTGTTATTGATATAGTCGATTATACTAATAGTTTTCCTCATATTGAACCAACTCTGCATTCCTGGTATAAATCCCACTTGGGCATAGTGTATTAGCCTGGGGATGATTTTCTGTAATCTTTTTGCTAATATTTTATTTAAGATTTTAGCATCAATATTCATTAGGGAGATTGGTCTATAATTTTCTTTCTCTGTTTTCAACCTACCTGGTTTAGGTATCAGTACCATGTCTGTGTGATAAAAAGAATTTGGTAGAACTCTTTCAATCCCTATTTTTTCAAGTAGTTTACATAGCATTGGAGTTAGTTGTTCTTTAAATGTTAGGTAGAATGCACATGTAAATCGATCTGGTTCTGGGGATTTTTTTCTTAGGGAGTTAGTTAATAGCTTGCTCTATTTCTTTTTCTAAGATGGGAGTTTAACCAATTTACTTCTTCCTCTGTTAATCTGGGTAAGCTATATTTTTGAATGTATTCTTCCATTTCATTTATCGAATTTATTGGAATTCTAGGGAATATGATTATAATTATTTTATCTGTGTGATATGTATGTACATTCCAGCTTTACTAAATGAACCATTGAGCAAATATTGAACAAACTACAGGAAGCTTGACATTATGAAAGTATTACATGGGAAATTAGTGAATTGTCTAAGAAACAACATAAAATAGCTGATTCTTATATTGACAGTATTGATCCTCATGATATTGCAGATTGTGGAACTGGATAAATCAACCCAATCCTTTTAACAGTGTATCCAGCTTGCTGTTGCATTTTCTGGCTTGGATATGTTTTGTTATCCTGGCATGTTTCCCCCTGCCCTGTTTTCTAAGACATGCTCACCACTCCTTAGATGAGCTTCAAGCATCCCTTCTTTATCTTAAGGTAGCACAGAAGAACAGGGAGAGGTTGAGGGCCAGCTCCAAGGAGGCAGAAGATTCAGAAAAGCTCAAGTTTTACCTGTAGCTTGTCTCTGTTCAATGGCTGTGAGAAATCAGGTGGGTGGCTGAATCCTCAGGGTGGTGACCTTTCTGTTCTGTCTCTTGGGATGGGATGTCCTTGGAGATTGCAAAGAAGGGAGGAAACTGCCTGTGTGATTTCATAGCTAATAGTCCCATGAGAAAAGACTAATGTTCTCAGGAAAACACACTATTATTGCCTTGGTGAAAGATATGTAAACCCTAATCCTCAGATGAATAAATGGAATTTAGTCTTATCTCCTACCTGACTTGTGTTTCATGTCAGCTTGTCCTCCAGCCCTTCCTTCACCAAGATCTAGTAGCTCACAGGGTGCCTGGCTGCTAGAGATGGATGAGCAGCAACATGAGATAATTCTAAGATAATCAACTGAATTCATGTTATTTGGCAATTTTATCTCATGTTTCAAAAACATTCTTTTTATTCTGATTTTTCTCATTTTGGAATTTCAGGGAAAATGTTTTCTCAGAAATACTGTTATTTTATCCAGCCACTCTGGAGAGCAATTTGGAACTATGATCAAGAAGTTATCAAACTGTGCATACGCTTTGACCCTTTGACTACTGGGCTTATATCCCAAAGAGATCTTAAAGAAGGGAAAGGACCTGTATGTGCAAGAATGTTTGTGGCAGCCCTCTTTGTAGTGGCCAGAAACTGGAAACTGAGTGGAGACCCATCAATTGGAGAATGGCTGAGTAAATTGTGGTGTATGAATATTATTGTTCTGTAAGAAATGACCAACAGGATGATTTCAGAAAGGTCTGGAGAGACTTACATGAACTGATGCTGAGTGAAATGAGCAGCACCAGGAGATCATTATATACTTCAACAACAATACTATATGATGATCAATTCTGATGGATGTAGCCATCTTCAACAATGAGATGAACCAAACCAATTCCAATAGAGCAGTAATGAACTGAACCAATTACACCCAGTGAAAGAACTCTAGGAGATGACTATTAATCAGTACACAGAATTCCCAATCCCTCTATTTTTGTTCACCTGCATTTTTGATTTCCTTCACAGACTGATTGCACACTACTTTAAAGTCTGATTTTTTTTTGTACAGCAAAATAACTATTTGGACATGTATACATATATTGTATTTAATTTATACTTTAACATAATTAACATGTATTGGTCAACCTGCCATCAGGTGGGGTGGGGTGAGGGGTAGGGAAGAGGGGAAAAATTAGAACAAAAGGTTTGGCAATTGTCAATGTTGTAAAATTACCCATGCATATATCTGGTAAATAAAAACTATAAAAAGAAAGAAAGAATGAAAGAAATATTATTTGAAAAATAATTTCTAGATATTATGTAAATGTGCCCTTAGAAAATGAACTCTTCTTTAGATCTGAACCCTGTAAAATTAATGTGAAAAACTGTAGCTAGAATATTTGAGAACTTACCTCTTTAACTGGTATGTTTTCCTTTAAAATGAGTATTAATTTTTTAAACCAAATAATAAATTCTTATTCCCAATTCTTTACTTTTTACATTTGTCAAATACAAGTTTATAATTTATATGATATTTCACACTGGGCTGCCAATCTGTCATAGTAATCCATTGAACAGTAACTATACATTACAAAGCTTGCTGATGTGGCAAAGTGATCTGTGAAAGACTAAGCAAGGTAAAGACTAAGGAGGAGTTTTCCTGGAACTGTAGCTTTAAACTATGGCACTCTTTTGGGGAGTCAGATTTCTAAAAAAGCTTCACTTCTCAAACTGACCCACACAATTTACCAATATGAGGTCAAAATAGAGACATAAGCCACAGATATTTTAAAAGAAAATCATATAACTTATCACACAGATGGAAAGCCAAAAAATTTAGGAATGAAGAAGAGAATTTAGAGGAAAATTAAATAATAAAAACAATTTAAAATCAGATTTAAAAATCTCTTAATCATTATTGAGAGAGAAAGGAGATTAAAACATTGGTTCCCCCCATTAAAAAGACTCTTCTTTGGACACCAAACTTGGGATTTCAGAGAAAAGCTCAAATCTATTTTCTGATCTTTATACACAATATAAAATTGCAATGTCTAATGAGATCTGTGCTATAGGAAGCAAGATTTTTACACAAAGAATGAGATTCAGGTGAAATCCTTTCTGCAAATACATTTTGTATAATGTTCTTTCCAGTGTGAAAATAATGACCCTTATCTTCCAGGTAAGGGCAAGTTTTCCTTCAGCATATTTGGCAATCTTCTCTCCGCTCAGTATCCTCAGATGTAAACTTAGAGATGAACCTGGGCTAAAAACCTTCTGGTGCCAAGTCCATAGGAGATTTGTTCCCAAGCAGAAAATCCTTACTGACTAACAAGCTCTGTCCTCCATTTTTATGGGTTTATCCATGATTTCAATCTTCTAGGAATTATCTAGGAAGGCAATTAAGAGATGAAGTGAGCCTGAATGTTTTTTCACATGGATTATATGAATGAGGTTTTACATCTAATATGGCAACTCTCCTGTCTAGTCACTTTACCATGACATTGATGCATTATTGATGGTGTTGTGAACAGAGCCAACCATTCTGGAGAACAATTTGGAACTATCCTCAAAAAGTCATCAAACTGTGCATACTCTTTGATCCAGCAATGTTACTACTGAGCTTATATCCCAAAGAGATTTTAAAGAAGTGAAAGGGATCTGCATGTACCAAAATGTTTGTGGCAGCCCTTTTCAGAGTGGATAGAAATTGGAAATTGAATGGATGCCCATCAATTGGAGAATGGCTGGATAAGTTGTGGTATATGAATGTTATGGAATATTGTTGTTCTGTAAGAAACGACCAGCAGGATGATTTCAGAGAGGCTTGGAGAGACTTACATGAAATGATGCTGGTGAAATGTGGAGAACCAGGAAATCATTATACACTTCAACAACAATACTGTATGAGGATCAATTCTGATGGAAGTGGATATCTTCAACAATGAGAAGATCCAATTCAGTTCCAAGTGGTCAATGATGGACAGAATCAGTTACACCCAAAGAAGGAACACTGGAAAATGCATGTGGACTACTTGTATTTTTATTTTTCTTCCCAGATTATTTGTACCTTCTGAATCTGATTTTTCTTGTACAACAAGAGATTTGTATGGATCTGTACACATATATTGTATTTAAGATAAACTTTAACATGTTTAACATGTATAAGACTGCCTGCCATCTAGGGGAGGGGATGAAGGGAAGGAAGGGAAAAGCTGGAACAGAAATGAGTGCAAGGGACAATGTTGAAAAATTACCCATGCATGTGTTCTGTAAATAAAAAGCTATAATAATAATAATAAAAACCTTTACTATGATCCAGACACTTAAAAGTTTTCCTCTAATGTGTATTCTCTGTTGTTAAGTAAGATTTGAGGTTTGTCTGGAGGTTTCTGTCCCAAATGAATTTTCTTATGTTTACCAAGACCTTTGCGCCGTGTGAAAGCCTTTCCACAGTCATTACATTCATAAGGCTTCTCTCCAGTGTGGATTCTCTGATGGGAAGTAAGACTGCTGCGCTGTGTGAAAGCCTTTCCACATTCATTACATTCATAAGGCTTCTCTCCAGTGTGGATTCTCTGATGTACTTCAAGGGAGGAGCGCTTTATGAAAGCCTTTCCACATTCATTACATTTATAAGGCTTCTCTCCAGTGTGGATTCTCTTATGTTCATTAAGATTGGAGTGAGATGTGAACGCCTTTCCACATTCATTACATTTATAAGGCTTCTCTCCGGTGTGGATTCTCTGATGTAGAGCAAGTTTAGAGATGCATCTTAAAGTCTTTCCACACTGATTACATTCATAAGGCTTCTCTCCAGTGTGGATTTTCTTATGTTCTTTAAGATTGGAGTGAGATGTGAAAGTCTTTCCACATTCACTGCATGCATAAGGCTTCTCTCCAGTGTGGATTCTCTGATGGATGGCAACATGGGAGCGTTGTGTAAAAGCCTTTCCACATTCATTACATGCATAAGGCTTCTCTCCAGTATGGATTCTCTGATGAACAGCAAGGTAGGAGCGATATATGAAAGCTTTTCCACATTCATTACATTCATAAGGCTTTTCTCCAGTGTGGACTCTCTGATGTTCAAGAAGACTGGAGCTCTGTATGAAAGCCTTTCCACATTCATTGCATTCATAAGGTTTTTCTCCAGTGTGAATTCTCTGATGTTGAACCAATTTGGAATAACATTGGAAATCTTTTCCACATTGATTACATATGTAAGATTGTTTTTCTGTGTAAATATTCTCTTGTTTAGCAGGAATAGACTGCTCTCTCAAAGTCTTTCCATGTTTCTTACATTCATAAGGTTTCTCTCCAGCATGGATTCTCTGTTGTATATTCTTGTCCTTAGCAATACTGGAACTCTGTCTTAAAGCTTTTTTGTGTGTATTCCATTCACAGTATTCCTCTCCAGTATGGTTTCTTTTTTGCTTAGCAACAACAGCCCTGTATTCACTATATTGAAAAAGGTCTTTCCATGAGATCATTTTCAGATCTGCACTCATCTCCTTCATATCAAACCATGTGTCTGCATCTGAAATAAACAAACACACACACGTATAAACATACCATCTAATGCTAGTTGATAATAAAATCATTGAATTTTAACTTCTCCAGGCAAAAAGTTTTCAAACTGAAATGGACAGATTCAATCATTTTTAAATGCTATTAACTCAAATCAATAAGGTGATTCAATTAACACAGAATTCCACACATAATACAATGACATTGGACTCCCACAGCAAAGCTGAGACAAAGAAAAAGTGAAGGATCTCATAATTTAGAAACCAGGGTATGAGCTCTGAATGGCTCAATAACCTGATCCAAATCCCTGCAGGAGAAATTAAAAATAGAACCTGGTAAAGGAGACTTCTCAATCTATAGCACTACATGATGAACTCCATTTTACTTCCAATCATTTTTTTCAAATTCAGTCTCAGGCACTGCCTAGCTCTGCACCCCTCAGAATGTGCTTCTTTGCCTGACTTTTCCTGTAGAGTGAAGGTAATAATTGTACCACTTCCCAGCTTGTTATGAACATCAAATGAGGTAATACCTATAAAACTCTTGGCATGCAGTAGGCACCAATGCTTGTTAATTACTATCATTTTCACTATGATTTTGATTCTCTCCACCTCAACTCTTCCTTCATAAACTTCCCTTCCCCTCTCTCTTTATATACATAAGTCTGTTCAATGTGATGCATTTCAATAAAAACACTTTCCTTTGCCTGGATTAGCTAAGAATAAGTTTTACAAGCTGCTGTTTACTCTCAAACCATCTCCAAGTTTTTATGCCAGATTTAAAACTTCTTGATAGCTTCTCTTTGTATACCCAGGGTTAATGGACAGAACAAGACAGGTACTTAATTGATGCTTATTGATTGATTCACATTCCCCAGAGCTGATCACATGGCCTAACCCCACTTCAGTGCTTGCTTGTGGGTCTCTCTGAGGGGCCAAATCTCTGTTTCTATTTTTGTCTCTTTCCTGCTCCCTCTGACCTATGAACAAATCCCATAATGAAGATAACAAAGTCCTAAGGCTCCTGGTCATGTTATGCAATAACCAGGAGTCTTTCCCTCCCGTATCCCTAACCTAAGGGATGCTGTCAGTTATGTAGTCAGTGACTTGGATTTAACTGAGGTAGGGCTGCACAAGGTCGCTGGCTTCATTTTCCCCACACACAGCCATCTGTGTTCAGTGGCCAGTTATAGATCAGGCTTACTGGGAATGGCTCTGGATGCAGATGGCAATGAAAGACCTGGGCTTTCTTAACGTAAAGTCTCCAACAGATCTCCTGTGACTAAAGGTGCCCCCATCCAGTGATTAAGGCTAGGGAGCAATGGAGGCAAAGAATCTGCTCTCTCACCTGGGCTAAAAAAAAGTCTCAAATAAAAAGGAATGAATGAATGACTCTGGGAAGAACCTCAGGGTTTCTGGCCAAAGCAGAAATGATGGCGATTTACACTTAGTCTAAGTCAATGGAGACCCAAATAAAGACCAAATGGATTTATAAAGGGATCTATGGGAGGTCAATGACAATCAGACTGATTGTGATTTAAACTTTCTTCCTTAAGAAAGGAATTGAGGAAACTGGGGAATTGAGGAAGAAAAAAGAAAGAAAAGAAAGAAAGAAGGTAAGAAAAGAACAGAGAAAGAGAGAAAAAGAGAGAGAAAAGAAGGTAAAGAAAGCAAGAATAAAATCTAACCAGGGATGGTTCAGTGGTGAAGAAAGAAAGGAGGGAAATGCTTTTAAGAACATTTGTAGGCAAGGGTATGTGATATCTTAGGTGGACAGAGGGAAGGAAGGAAAGAAGAAAAGAAAGAAGGAAACAGGCAATGAAGAAATAAGAGAGGGGAGAAAGAGAGAGAAGGGAGGGAAGGAGGCAGGAACTGGGTATTCTAATTCATTGATTCCAGCTTTTGGCCAGCTTTCCTCAGAGGTTGATACTTTTCTTATGTATCTGTGCTTAACCGTAGACTGTGGGGGGGAGTTGGCAGAGGATGAAAGCAGGGGAAAAGAATAAAGTAAAAGTGCACAACAGAGAACAAAAGAACAACTACAGGAAAGCAAAAAGCGATAGATAGTTATGAATACAATACCTTTCATTTATGGTTTGTGGAAATTTATTATTACAAATTTTGAATCCTCCCTTATGTTCTGCTGAAGATAAAACAGTTTTTAAAATTGTTCTTTTCTGTCTTTTTCTATTTTGTTTTTAGTTTTAAATAAATATTTTAAAAGTGCAAATAAATGCTTTTTGGCTTAAGGAAGGTCTAAGAAAAGTCATATTAGATAACCTGAGCTCTTTTTCATTGGTTATAGATAGTTGGAGCTCAAATTTCCAAAAAAGACTTTCACTAGGATCATTGATTCTTCATTAGAAGGGAATTGAAAGGCCTTGGAGTCCAAGCCACTCATTTTACAGATGAAGAGATTGAGGTTCAGAGATTCAGTGAGGTACTCAAGATCTCACTACCACAAGAAAATGGATTCCAAGACAATTTCCCTACCCCCATGCCCATCACATGAAGAAGTCTCCTGGGATACCAGCTTGCACCCCAGCTTGCAACTCACTCACCAGGACAGGAGTTCCTCAGGCCTCCTCTCTCCACATGGAAGATGAAATCTTCTCTGGCAACTGGAAGTCCTAGGCAGGGGGGAGATAGTGGAACTTGCCATTTATTCCTCATTGGAACAGGGCTGGGGTGTGAGGCCCACTGGGTGGTTCCAAGGACAACTCACATATGGTTTTTAGGGTGCTTATTGCCAGGGGAGGAGAGCAGAGGGGAAAAGAGGCCATGTAAGCAATCTGGAATCAGAAGTTCCTGATTTTGTTGCCTCCTTCCCAGCAGGGTGAACACATCCACGACCTCCATTTTCTGGACATTAGAAGCAGCTAGGAGCACAGATAAGGGAGCACCAGGCCTGCAGTCAGGAAGCCCTGAGTTCAAATTTGGGTTTAGATACATCCTGGCTGTGTGACTCTGGGCAAGTAATTTCATCTTTTTGCTTTAGCCTCCAGACCTGTAAAATGGGGATAAAGATGGTGCCCAAAACAAAGGGCTTTGGAGGGAATTAAGTGTGATAATAGGCATGAAGGAAGTTCTGAACAAATGCCTGGATCCCAGCAAATGTATAGAAAGACCTCCCTTCCCTTTTTCTCCTTTATCTGTACAGACCTTTGGGGGATGTATGAAAAAGGAATAAGGGCCCACTTGTTTTGGTGGGGATTTATGAGTTACACCACGGGCAGTGAGGTAAAAATTTATTTTTTTTACCCAAAAGAACATTGCAAAGACAAAGTGGTTCCTCCCAAGAGGTAGGGGGCTCCTTCGCCTATCCCAGTTTCAGTGAAAAGGGGCAGGACCAGTTTTCAGAAGGTTCACAGATACAACTGCAGGGTTCCCATTCTACAATGCAAAGACCACTCATGGAAGATTAGGAGGACCCAGTTTCTTGGGGACAGGAGGCAGCCCTTGGGCCTTTCTGAGAAATGGTAAAAGCCTGAAACTCTGCACCCTAGGGAGGGGATGGTGACACTCCTTTTGATGGCAGTTCCAGATCAAGGGAAGGGTTCCTTACCCAGGGAGAGCAAGTTCTCAGCATTCTCCAGCATGACCTCCTTGTGTAGCTCTTTCTCATCTGGGTCCAAAAGAACCCACTCCTCAGGGCTAAAGTCCACAGCCACATCCTTGAAGGTCACCAACTCCTAAAACACCAACACCCAGAGGACTCAACAGTTGAAGCATGACTCATAACTGACCTTATCCAATGCTCTTCAATTTACAGAAGGGACCTGAAGCATGCAGGAGGAATCTATCCAACCCTTTTACAATTCAGAGCCAGCACTGAAAGCAAAGTTCCCCAAAGACCAGTGGAATATAGAGAAACACATTTTATATTTTCTGGTGGAACAAAATTGAGAAATGTCTTACTAGGAAATTACTGCCTGTGGAATTAGGAAAGTTATGGGTTCTATCAGAGAGGGGAGGATTTTTGGAGGTGAAATCAGACAGTGCTATGTTAAGAAAGTGGCATGAAGTGTTTGTGTGAAGCCAGCAAGTATTATGTGCTATAGAGTTAAAACATTTCCGTGGTCACTGAGGAGAAGAAAAGATCTTGTGAATTTTCCAAAAGCCAGAAAATTAGGTCTTATCCAGATGAAAACACTATCCTTCCTTCCTAATAATATGTACTTTTCCAAATGTAAGTACAGATAGTTTTCAACACTCATTTTTGTAAGATTTTGTGTTCCAAATTTCAGAATCATACACTTAATGGATCTGGCCCAATGGTCATCAATTTACAAAAGCAAACTGAAGCAGAGAGAAGGAATTTACCCAAAGGTCACATTCTCTATGAGAACTTAGAAGCACAGCCCTACAAAGGCCTCCCACCTAACACTGTACACAGCTGGTGTGGCCACAGCTGCTGACATGTTGTCTTCTATGTTAGAATGGAAGCTTCTTGAGGGCAGGGACTGATTTTTGCTCCTTTCCATCTCTATATTCGCCCAGAGCCTCTTCCCTTTCTAAATGCCTGTTGCTTTGACCCAAGCAATGGAAAAGGGAGAGAAAAGCTTGGAATAAGCTGAGAATGATGGAGTTATTCTAGAAGTGCCTAATTGCAGCTGAGAAGTCTCAAGAGATAAAGAAAATAAAATGGAATAAAAGAAAACTTACTAGGAAGCAAAGAAACGCTGGACAGCTCCTGATCCATATGTAGCACTTATTGTGTAGGTTTATTTTACCAAATATGCTGTTATGTTCTGCTCCTTACCTGAAATTTTTTTCTTCTCTTATTTTGTATTTAAGGTTAATACAAATTACAATAGGGGCCACTAAATGGCACAGTGGATACAGCACTGGCCCTGAAGTCAGAAGGATCTGAGTTCAAATTCTACCTCAGACACTTAACACTTCCTAGCTGTGTGACCCTGGGTAAAGTCATTTAACTCCAATTTCCTTGGCAAAATAATAATAATAATACATACATATATATATATATATATATATATATATATATATATATATATATATATATATATATATATATGTGAATAACCACAAAAATGGTAAAGAGAAGGGATTGAAAGAGATTTGGGAAGATCCTTGTGGCCTGAGGAAGCAGGAGCTGAGCAGCAGCAAGAGGACAATTTCTCCTCTGCTCCCAGCCAGGGAAAGGACAACAGCTGGGGAAGCTTCCAACAGTTTCAAGGGTTTGAAGAAAGTCAGTGGCTACAGGAGCGAGCTTGGCCACAGGACAGAGTGCCTAGAAGGGGTGTGTGTGTGTGTGTGTGTGTGTGTGTGTGTGTGTGTGTGTGTATGTGTGTATCTATGTGAATGTGTGTGTGAGTGTCAGTATGAGTGTAGTGGGGAGATGGTGCTGGACTAATGCAAAGCCATGATACCTACAGGACAGACACTAATGAGTAAAGTGATCACCCTTGTCAGTGATTTATATTGAGGGAAAATTTAAACAAACAAGTGGGGGAAGCAACTGGGGGAAGGGGGTTAGTGCTCAAGATGCCAAAGGGACAGTGAATCAGTCCAAAACACAGCAGAGAGGAGGGCAGTGTTGTTATTACTGCATTCACTTTCCTGCCTATTTTGTAAAATAGGAATCCACAGAAAAGAGAGATGGCCAGCCTCACAGACCATCCTCCAGATCTGTGGAAATGGCCTCTTGGGCAGATGTTGCCACATCTGTGGGCAGAATATACTCACTTGTGGTGGAGCTCTGCACCTCTCAGGGGCCATTCCCTCTGACTCGAGGCTCCCTGCTTGGGCCAGGCCTTGGTCCTCTTCAGGCTGTTGGGGAGGGATGATCATAACTGAGCAGATGTTGTTCCCTTCTTTTCCTGGACAGGGAGCTAGCCTATAGGAAATTAACGAGGGTGAGATTCCAAGGGAGTTACTAAGCCCCTGGCCCTGCCCTTAAGGCAAAGACCCCAACCAAGGGGGAGGGAGGCTGAAAGGAGGGACGGGTTGAAAAATGAAAATGGTGGAGTCAAGATGGGAGAGAAAAGGCAGGATATTGCCTTAACTCTCTCTAGTTTCCTACGGAATAACTTTCAATTAAGAGTGGAATGACAGGACCTACAAAAGGATGGCAAGAAACCATTTTCTAGCCTTAGATAATTGAGAAGAACTGCAGAAAAGGTCTGTCTCACTTGGGTAAAAGAGGAACAGAGCCCCAGCACAGATTAACAACTGAGGCCCAGTGGTCCCTGGCAAGCAAAGATTGGGAAGTTAGTTAACTGAATTGGTTCAGAAGAGAACAGGGTGGTGAGGTACAAACTCACTAGCCTCACCTCCTCCTCCAGAACCCCCTGGCTCCAGTGGCCAGATATAGATCAGGATGACTGGAGATGACCCTGGAAGCAGTGAAGGCCTTGACCTTAAGGTAAGCCCTTAGTCTGAAGGAGGCAACATCCATTGAGTGATTAAAGTTGGGGAAGAAATGAAGCCAAGAATGTTCTCTCCCAGTCAAAAACAACAACTCTGGGAGAGAAAGGTCTCCAGGGCTATTGGCCACAGGGGCAGTCAGGAGTTTACATAGAAGGGACAGGGAATAAGATGACTAGGTGGGATGGTATAAACTTGAAGATGAGCTCACCTTCTCTTTCTCCTACTTTTCTGACTCCCTTTCTCTCCCCCACCTTCCTGCAGACCCAAAAGGAAGGAGGGATTTAAAGCCTCAGATGGGATGAGAGCATGTACAATCTCAATATACCCTGTCAGAAACCTCCTTTCCAGTGATACTCACCCTTCCCCTCATCCCTTCTCCCCAATAGACATATTGTGTAGATAATAGTAAGGAGGTAAGGGCTCTGAGATGGAATACCCAGGGAAAGACCAGATGAAACCTAAGGCTGACAGACAATCTAGTCTGGGATTCAGCTCCCAGGACCTATGGTGAGGTAAAGGGCAGGGTACTGGGAAGTCTGAGTGAAAACGAAGAAATTTAAGTGTCCAGAAGTGATTCAGGTGGGTAGCTGAATCAGAAAAAATGGGATGGCTGAGTCCTGAAATCTAAGCAGAAGATGGGGGAAGGTTTCTAAGACTCTTGGGTAGATTTCAGGCTTAGAATCCTGAAAGGGAATGTGGAAACAGTGAGCCACATGCCTGGGAAGGAGCTTAAGATATGCAGGTCCAGAGAAGTTGGCCCAGGAAACAGCTTTAGTTCCTGCAAGTCACTGTACCTCTTTTTTTTCTTCTGTTACTTTTCCATACAGTTAAGATACTAATGGTACCTCCTACTTGCCATGATTGTTGTTAACATGAAATAAAGATTTCTCTATCAGTTGGACAATAGATAATTAATATATGAAGGTTAGCTATTAATGCTGTGATTTAGAGGGAGAAAACTTTGGAACACAAGGTTTGGTAATGGCGAATGTTGAAAACTATTTTTGCATGTATTTACAAAAATAAAAAATAATACCAGTAAAAACAATTCTGGATTGATTTTTGACCTAATGCTACTAAAATAAGAAACAAAATTAGAAGCAAAAGAAAGTCCCAGTTACTCTTCATAAGACTCAAACATCTTTCATAGGAAAACCAACCAGAAGGACCTTGGGGAGAAACCAACACTTTTGCCTTTCAAATAATTGTCTCATATGTTCATTGTAAGACATCTCGGATCAACCAACTGGTTCAAGATGTCCAAAAGAGAGTTTGGAACAGAAGGGCATGAGGTTTATTGACCTCAATTTTTTTTTTTTTAATACTTAATGTTACTTTTTTTCCAAAATACATCTAAAGACAATTTTTAATAATTTCAAAAAAAATTAGGGGGGCAGTTAAGTGGCCCAGTGGATACAGCACCTGTCCTGAATTCAGGATCACTTGAGTTGAAATTTGACCTCAGACACTTAACACTTTAGAGCTCTGAGGGCAAGTCACTTAACTTCAATAGCCTCAGGGGAAATTTTTTTTTTTAAGTTTCAAATTCTCTGCCTCCCCTTTTTACTTCCTCTTACCCTAAGATGATAAGTAAATTGCAAAGATTATATAGGTACAAAAATGTAAAACACATTTGCTCAAGAATTTTCACCTCATGAAAACTGAGTAGGCAAGACTGAAGTATCCTAGTCAGAGTTAGCAATGCTGGCCAGACATTATGCTGGGCTGTGGCTGTGGACAAGGAGGAATGAGCACTTGATAGGAAAGTGCAGTATTTTGAGGAGCAAAAACATTTCCAGGACAACAGTTGAAGAACTCTACATGTGACTTAGGTGAGAACTGTTGCTGAGGTTGAGCTCCTGGACAGAATTCAGAACATAACAGTCAGGAGGAACTGAGGCTTAAGGCACAATTACTTAGAACTCAGAATTCAAACTTGATTATAATAATGATCATTATTATTCACTGTTAAAAATACAATAAAACCAAATGAAAATTCAGGATGAGTAAGCAAAGCAAAAAACAAACAAACAATTAAACAAAAAAAACAAAACCTGACAATATTGATACTTTAGTATGAAAGAAGATCTGGGTTGATATTCAGAAGAATATTATGAGGTTAAAAAAAAAGCCATTTTGTCCCAAAGCTTAACATCAAAGGTATACAAAACCAAAAAGAATACTTGGAAGAATATAAAAAGGAATTAAAAAATCAAATAAGAGATCAAGTAAATATTGGAGGGGGGGTGGAGGGGAATGAAAGCAATATAAGAAATTATGAAAAAAAAAGTTAATCAATTGGAAACTTTTAAAAAAAGTCATTCAAAAAAATTGAACAAAAGGAATCTAGTAACATTTTAAAAAACTCCCCCCCCCCAAATAACTAAACTTGAAAAAATAGAAGAGATACAGTTGATTATGCTGATAGTTTCCCTAATATTGAACCAGCCCTGCACTGTTTTTCCCTCCTTCCTGTTACCCTCCATCAGGAAGGAGGGAAAAACTTGGAACAGAAAGTTTTGCAAGAGTCACTGCTGAAAAATTACCAATGCATATAATTTGTAAATAAAATTAAAAAAAAAAAAGAAAAGAAAAAAATAGAAGAGAATCTGAAACACCTCATTAGAAAAACTGGAGCACAGATCAAGGAGAGACAATATAAGAATTGTTAGACTACCTAAAAGTTATTATTTTAAAAATAATCTGGATACAGTATTTCAAGAAATTATGTAAGAAAATTGCCTGGAAGTTCTAGAACAAGCAGGTAAAGGGTCCTCTACATCCCAGAGTTTCTACTCTGAAAGACCATAGGTTTGCTTACATTAAATTTCATAGAGCAAAAGAACTGCAGTTGCATCCAGAGTAATTTACCCAGAAAGTTGAATATAATCTAGAATGAAGAGAAAAAAATGGACTTTTGATAAACTGAAAAGTTTTCAAGTATTTGTAACAAAAAGAGCAGAATTTAATATAAAAGATTCAGAAAAAAGGAAAACATTAAAGACTAATTCTAAGGCATTTCTTAAGGCCAACTATTTACGTATATATATGAAAATGTTATCAATATAACTGTAGATAGTTTAAAAGACTACGGCTGAGTCTTGTATGATGGAATAGGCAAAAGGTAAACGGAAACAATTATAAAAACTGGGCAAAAGCAAGAAGTAATACTGAGAAAGTAGGTGGGGAGGAGGATGGAAAGCTGGTAATATTGTAACTTTATTCTCTGAATTTACCAGGAAACAATGTATATATTCAGAAGGATGTAGAAGCCTTCTGAATATACAGAGGTGAGGAAACTGGGATAGGGGAGAGGAAGGACTTTTGGGTGTGATGGGGAGTGGGAGAATGGGAGAGAAGATCAAGTGACAGGGATAGGGTAAAATTGGGCTTGAGAAACAGAATGGTGAGTAATATAATATGGAAAGATATTCAGTTATGTGGATTGGATGTTTAAAGTGGCTCTTTGTGATAACAAACACGTAGAAATTGCAGTGATCCCCCCCCCTTCATTCCTTATTTATTTTAAATTTAAAATTCCATTATTAGAAATTAGAGACAGTTGGTCTTGCAGTGCTAAGAATCCTGAGACTGAACTCAAGAAAGATTGATTTCAAATCCATCTTCATACTCTTACCAGCTGTGTGTCCCAGGGCACATTATTTCATAGATGTGTGCCTAAGTTTCCCCAATTATTAATAGGGAAAAACGATAGGACCAAACTCACAAGTATGTTGTGGCATTCAAATGAGAAATTTATATACTTAGCACAGTACCTGTCATATGGTAAGTATATATGATTATTCCTTTCACTTCTTTTCCTACTAACTGTGCTGGAATTTGAGGGACCAAGGAAGTATAAGGATACATTTCTTATACCAGGCAACATTAGGAACAAGGAGGGCCAATTTATGCTTGATAACAAGAAGATCTAAGTCTACACTTATCCCAAAAAGGAAGGAGTTGCCTTGACAAGTGAAGAGTTCCCTTCACTGCACAACTTCAAGAAAAGGCTACAAGGGCAGTTTTCAGAGACTTTGTAGACAAAATTCACATCTGGTTAGAAGTTAGACTGGATGTCATGCCTAAGATTAGCTCCTATTAAGAAATTCTTTAATGCTGTATTGCTTTTTGAGGACTGTAGAAACTAGACATTGATCAAGATCTAACTTTCTATAATGAGATAAGCTCAGAATGAGTTCTTGATTCAGATACAGTGGATGATGATATAAACAAATTAGGAGAACAAGTGTAAAGGGCTGAAACTCTGAATAGGTGCACTGGAATCACACAACCTAGCATTTAAAGCTAATTACCTACAGAACAATAATTCTATTAGCATATGCTTGGAAAAATGGCCCTTCTGGCAAGGGACCTGTATGTTTGTGGCAGCCCTCTTTGTGGCTGCCAGAAACTGGAAACTGAGTGGATGCCCATCAATTGGAGAATGGCTGAATAAATGGTGGTATATGAATATTATTGTTCTGTAAGAAATGATCAACAGGATGATTTCTGAAAGGCCTGGAGAGACTTACATGAATTGATGCTGAGTGAAACGAGCAGGACCAGGAGATCATTATATACTTCAACAACAATACTATATGATGATCAATTCTGATGGACGTGGCCATCTCCAACAATGAGATGAACCAAATCAGTTCCAATAGAGCAGTAATGAACTGAACCAGCTACACCCAGCAAAACAACTTTGGGAGATGACCATGAACTACTACATAGTATTTCCAATCCCTCTATTTTTGTCTGCCTGCATTTCTGATTTCCTTCATAGTCTAATTGTACACTGTTTAAAAATCCGATTCTTTTTGTGCAGCAAAATAACTGTTTGGACATGTATACATATATTGTATTTAATTTATACTTTCACATATGTAACATGTATTGGTCAACCTGCCATCTGGGGGAGGGGGTGGGGGAAAGGAGGGGAAAAGTTGGAACAAAAGATTTTGCAATTGTCAATGCTGAAAAATTACCCATGTATATATGTTGTAAATAAAAAGCTATAATAAAAAAGAAAGAAAGAAAGAAAAGAAAATGGCCCTTCTCACTATTCTGTGCTGGCTCAATCTTTTGGTATATACAGATAATCATAGGAGGGAGTAGGGGTTGGAGTAAGACAAGCGAGAGTCACTTTGGAGGAGACTGAGGAGAAGGGAGGTCAGAAGGTCCCCCTAAAGACCAAGTATTTTTGCTGATCCTGACTCTGGGTAATCCTGAGGTCAACAGGGAGCGAACTTGAACTTCACAAACAAGGGATAGTCTGTCTCTCAGATCTGTGGAGAGAAAGGCATTTATGGCCAAAGAAAAACTAGAGAATATTATCAAATAAAAAATGGATAATTTTGATTACATTGAATTTAAAAAGTTTTGTACAAACAAAAAGGCTAGCACTGCTGGCCAGACATTGTGCTGGGCTGTGGTTGTGGACCAGGAGGAATGAGCACTTGCTGGGAAAGTGCAGTACTTTAGGGAGCAAAAACATTTCCAGGACAGCAGTTGAGGAACCCTACAAGTGCCTTAGGTGAGAACTGCTGCTGAGGTTGAGCCCCTGGACAGAATTCAGAACATAACAGTAAGGAGGAGCTTCGGATTACCCAGCATGACCCAGAGCTCAGAAGTCAAACTTGACAGTAATAATGATCATTGTTGTAAGCTGCTAAAAATAAAATAAAACCAAATGAAAATTTAGGATGAATAAGCAAAGGAAAAAGAATCTCACAATAGCCACTTTGGTATAAAAGAAGGTTAATATCCAGAACATAGTGAGCTTAAAAAACAACCCATTGCTGTCCCAAAAGGCAACATCAAAGGTACACAACAAGTCCAAAAGGAGTTCCTGAAAGAACATAAAAAGGAATTCAAAAATCAAATAAGAGATCAAGGAAATATAGGGAGGGTGTAATGAAAGCAATCCACGAAATTATCATCAATTTGTAAGAGGTAATAAAAAAGTTCTTGAAAAATAGGAGGAAAGGAATAGAGTGACATTATGAGAGTCCAAAAAATAATTAAACTGGAAAATAAAGAAGAGAATCTGAAACATCTCATTAGAAAAGCTGGAGAATAGATCAAGGTGAGACAATATAAGAATTGGTAGACTACCTAAAAGTTATCATTTAAAGAAGATCTGGATACAATATTTCAAGAAATTATGAAAAAAAATTGCCCTGAAATTCTAGAACAAGAGAGTAAAGGGGGAAAGAAAAAATCTGCTGTTCACCAATTGAAGAGATCATGCAAGGAAACCTTACAAGAATATCCTAGCAAAATTTCACAATTTCCAGGTTAAGAAGAAAATCCTGCAATCCAAGCAGAAAAAAAAAGCAGACTTTGACACTGCAGAAACAGTCAGGATTTCACAAACCCAGCAGCTTCAACTCTAAGACTATGGGTTTGGTTACATTAAATTTCAAAGAACAAAAGACCTGGACTTGCATCCTGAATAATTTACCCAGAAATCTGGGATATGGAATAAGAGGGGAAATAGACGTTTGACAAACTGAAAAACTTTCATGTCTTTGTAACAAAAAGAGCTGAAGTCAATGGAAAATTTAATATAAAAGATCCAGAAAAAAGGAAAACATTAATGACAAATTCCAAGACACTCTTTAAGGCCAGTTATTTACTATTATATGAGAAAATGTTAACAGTAAAAAATGTAGGTATTTTCAAGGGTTTGGGACCAAAATGTGTATGACGGGGCAGGAAAGGGTAAAAGGAAACAATTACAAAAATTAGGCAGGAGGAAGAAGTAATACTGAGAAAGAGGAGGGGGTGTGTGGAGAGCTGGTAACATAGTAACCTTCCTGCCTGAATTCCATAGGAAACAATGTATGCATCGGGAAGGATGTAGAAGGCTTGTGATTATATAATAAAAGTTGGGGATAGAAGGATGGTTCTGGATGGAGGCATCAGGGGAAGCTGGGGAAGCCTGGAAACAAGCGGGGGGGGGGGGGAGGGGAGAGGCTGGAGGGCTTTAAAAGAGGGGGCAGGGAAGCAGGAGGAAAGGAGAGCCCAGGTCAGATCTGGGAGAGAAAAATTCTGACCCAGCTCAGGGGAGGGAGATCAGGGGCACTGCAGGGGCAGAAAGATTGGGGGACACACGGAAAACAGCGTGACTGTGCCCTGAAATCTACAGAGGAGCTGGGGAGGTTGTCTGGAACCCTGTGGTACAGCTTAGACTTGGTGACTCTAAAGGGGGCCTGGACACAGGGAGCCATGGCCTGGGGTCTGATCGGGCAGCAGCCCAAGAGCCTGGGGATGGAAGGAGCCAGGCAGAGCCAGGCAGGAGTTTTGGGGCCCACGGCCAGAGTGGGTCCTCAGGGCAGGCAGAACTCTGGAATCTATCAGGGGCCCAAGTCGGAAGGCAGAAGCACCGCGTTTCTAACCGGGATCCAGGAATGAGGCGGGACTCCTGGGTCCCCATGGGCAATGTGAATCAGTGATAAATCCGGGGACTGTAACGTCTGACATTTAGGAGTATTTGGGATGGGAAAAGTAGAGATGGCGAGGGGGGGGGGGCTGGGAAGGGCGGGCTTGTCCGATAGCCGAATCTGGTACAGCAGCAAGTTCCTGGAGCTGCTAAAGAGATGATGCCCCATTTGCAAAGACAAAGGCAACTAGCAAAAGCTCAGAGGTTGGCAGGGAGGCGGGGGAGGATAGATATGCCGGGAGGTGGGCGGACCTACCTGGGACCTGCCCCTACAGAGCTGCCTTGCAGGTGGCAGAGAGATCTCAAGTCCAGCAGTCCCACTTTCCAGCCAGCTCTCTCGAGGAAATTTCTCCTGGGGCCAAGAGTTCTCATCTCAGCTAGCCCCTGAGACTTCCCAAAATAAGCTGTCTCCTTCTAAGACGCCCAAGAGCAGGAAGTCAGGCCCAGAGCTGCTTCCCCGCCCTAAAGCCCGCCCCCCATCACGTGAAATGTCTTCACCACTGGAGAGGCCCAACGTATGCCCTGGACTCCTCCTAGGCTCCCAAACTCCACCCCAAGGGTTCATATTCCACTTGGATCACCACCCACCAGGCTGTTCCACTCTGAGATCTTCTCCTCCCCCCAGGCTTCCACCTTTCCCCACTCTCATTCACAGCTTTGGGGCGCCCTCCTTCCGCTCTGGAGCTGAAAGGGTGGCGAGATAAATCTTGGGCCGCAGCAAACAGAAAGTAGTGGATCCCATATTAGAGGTGCTGACTGCGAGTCTACATTGAGAACTTTGGGGATTCTATTTACCTTCAAGTGTTAATCCAGATTGGATTGGATTTCCTCCTAACCAAAATTAGAATGAGGGCTCACTTAAAAAAAGACTTGTTTTCCCATTACATTAATGGGGATGTTTGAGCCTCTACAGGGAAATCACTAAAAATTTGACATCAAGGTGATATGATCAGTAGTTGTAGGAATAAACATCCGGCATAATTGGCTCAGAATGACTCCGTTCTACTCTGAAGGCAGTAAAATAGCCACAGGGTCAAATGGTCAGAAGGACGAAGTGATTTTTCTATGGAATATAATTCAGAAATGCATTGATATTGTTTCACTGGCAATTTTTCTTCATGTTTTAAAACGAAAACCTTATTTATATTATAATGTTTCCCAGTTTTCCCACATCCCCTCCAACTTTCTGCATTATCTTTCCCTGTCATTCTAGCCAATCTGACCTCAGAGTTGTTTTAATTTGCATTGCTCTGATAAATGATGACTTGGAGCATCTTTTCACATGGCTAAAAATAGTTTCAATTTCTTCACTGAGAATTGTCTGTTCATATTCTTTGACCATTTATCAATTGGAGAATGGTTTGATTTCTTATAAATTAGAGTCAATTCTCTGGATATTTTGGAGATGAGGCCTTTATCAGAACCTTTAACTGTAAAAATATTTTCCCCATTCATTGCTTCCCTTCTGATCTTGTCTGCATTAGTTTTATTTGTACAAAAACTTTTCAATTTGATATAATCAAAATTTTCTACTTTGTGATTAGTAATGATTTCTAGTTCTTCTTTGGTTATAAATTCCTTCTTCCTCCACAGGTCTGAGAGGTAAATATCCTATGTTCTAATTTATTTATAATCATATTCTTTATGCCTAGGTCATGAACCCATTTTGACCTTATCTTGGTGTATGGTATTAAGTGTGGATCAATGCCTTTTGGTTTGTCAAACACTAGGTTAAACCATTCTTTAGCCAGGACTTAAAATACTTCCATATGTTACATGACCTCTTACTGACTTTCTCCAGCTTTTCAATGTAAAGTCTCAACTGTGACATTAAGAAGAGCACCATATTGTGGGACTATCACCTTATTCTTCACTTATGCACTGTTTATTATAGCCCAGAATCACAAGAGCTTTTTGCCTTCCATATCATCCTGTTGACTTAAATTGAACTGTGGTACATTTGAATACCTAAAACTTTCATTTAAGAGTGATATACAGAATTAAATTTCTAATTATTCATTCCACAATTTCCCCCAGAAATTTGAGGAAATTTTAATGGCTCCTATATCCTGCCCCTCTCTTATTTGTGAAAGTAAAATTTTGAGCTTGTATAAGAATTTACATAAATTTTAAATTCTCTCTTCTTAGATTGACAACAATATTATCATTTTTCAAGATCTTTTTTTCTCAGCAAAGATGCCAACTATGATTTTTCATTAATTTATAATAAGTTCAAAATCTAAGGCTAAACACAGGTCCACTAGAAATCTTTTTCTAAGTTGATTTATTAAGAATTTCTTTTGGAACCATTCAAAGAATTTCAATTCCTTGTAGCAGATTCTTGCCCACACATCAATATCTTTCCCAAAATAATAGTATTAGGTGCTTTCTCCAATACTGTTAATTTTTTATTGCTATCTTTAAAAAAAAAATTCCCATTTCAAATTCTGTTCCTTATTCCTGTTTCTTTTTGTTTCTTTTCCACTTCTTAAAACATATATATATATATATATATATATATATATATATATATATATATATATATATATATACAATTCCTATTACACATGTAAAATAATGTAAAACATATTTCTATGTTTGCAATGTTGTGTAAAAAAAGAATGAAAATAAATCTCAGAGATTCTCAGTTTTCTTTTGAAAGTGGATATATTTTTCATCATGAATCCTTTGGAACTGTAAATCATTGTATTAAAATTAATATTCCTGTTATAGTATACAATTTCCTGGTTCTTTTGCTAAAATTTAATAAACTCTTTGCAATATTCACATTAATTACAGTACATTAGAGAATGAGATCCTTGAAGGCAGTGACTTCAGTTTTCACTTTATTTGGATATATCCATGCTTACTGAAGTGCCTGATACATACTAACTGCTTAGCAAGTGATTATTGATTGATTTTTCAATTTATACCTATGAAGTAATCCTGTCCACCTAGCAAATAAGTTCACTTTTGTATGGCCTCTTCTTGATAGAATTATGCTGGCTCCTTGAAATTTGATCTTCCTTTACTTTTAAATTTATATTTATTTTTACAATTAATTAAAAGTTTTTCTTTAATGGAATAGAGAGAAAAATAAAACTCTCAGAATAAACAAATATGTTCCAATTTAAACTCTCGGAACATAATCTCTTTATCAGGAGACTAGCATTATGTTTCATTATGATTCTTATGGTATTATCTCTTCCTTTTCTCAAAGTCCAGAAGTAGTTCTCCAAATTATTCCCGATTTCTTTTCCAGAAATCAGTATATTTCACTGGTTTCTGTATTCAGATTTAATCTCAAATTTGTGAAATTGCAGTTTGAACAATCATAAGAGTTTATACATGTCTGTATTGAATTCCACCTTCTTGCATTTAGGTCAGTATTCTGGCTTTCTGACATCTTATTTGCCCTTGTCTTCTTCACACAAAAGCACCTAGATACACATACAGGTACTTTTTCCAAAGACAGAGAAAAAAAACTACACATTTTAATTATTTCCTTATGCAATTTTGATAAAGGCCATGTATGGCTTTAACTCATTCTTTTATAAAATATCAATCATCTCTGGAAAAGAGACCCAATTAAAGTCTCTTTCCAAGCTTATAAAAGTAGCATTTCCGAAGATAACTAATAGTTTCTTTTTATATGTTTTGAACTCTGGTTATACGAGATCTGGGCAGTTTTGTTTATTTATTTATTTGTTTGTTTGTTTATTTATTTGCTCAGGCAATGGGGGTTAAGTGACTTGACCAGGGTCACACAGCTAGGAAGTGTTAAGACCACATTTGAACTCAGGTCCTCCTGACTTCAGGGCTGGCGCTCAGTGCACTGTGCCACCTAGCTGCCCAATTTTAAAATTTCTTAAAATATAATTGCTAAGCTCTTTTGGGGGTCATGAATTTTAGGAAATTCAATTGTCCTTACTTTCCATGATTTATTTTCCTGGTTAGTTGATATACAATTCCTCCTATTTTTCAACATTAGATCTTGTAATAGTTTTCTTTTTCTTAAAGATCATTGATTTCAATTGAGTATAGTCTAATTTTCATTGAGTTTTTTTTTTTAATTTTTAAAATTAATTTTATAATTATAACTTTTTTTGACAGTACATATGCATAGGTAATTTTTTACAACATTATCCCTTGTACTCCCTTCTGTTCCGAATTTTCCCCTCCTTCCCTCCACCCCCTCCCCTAGATTGCAGGCATTCCCATACATATTAAATATGTTATAGTATATCCCAGATACAATATATGTGTGCAGAACTGAAATTTTTTTTTTTTTTTGTTGTTGTTGTTGCAGAGGAAGAATTGGATTCAGAAGGTAAAAATAACCTGGGAAGAAAAACAAAAAATGCAACCAGTTTACACTCATTTCCCAGTGTTCCTTCTCTGGATGTAGCTGATTCTGTCCATCATTGATCAGTTGCATCTGAGTTAGATCTTCTCTTTGTTGAAGATATCCACTTCCATCAGAATACATCCTCATACAGTATTTTTGTTGAAGTGTTTAATGATCTCCTGGTTCTGCTCATTTCACTCAACATCAGTTGATGTAAGTCTCTCCAAGCCTCCCTGTATTCATCCTGTTGGTCATTTCTTGCAGAACAATAACATTCCATAACATTCATATACCATAATTTACCTAACCATTCTACAATTGATAGGCATCCATTCATTTTCTAGACACTACAAAAAGGACTGCACAAACATTTTGGCACATACAGATCCCTTTCCCTTCTTTAGTATTTCTTTGGGATATAAGCCCAGTAGTTGCACTGCTGGATCAAAGGGTATGCACAGTTTGATAACTTTTGGGGCATAATTCCAGACTGCTCTCCAGAATGGTTGCATTCTTTCACAACTCCACCAACTATGCATCAGTGTTCCAGTTTTCCCACATCCCCTCCGACATTCATCATTATCTTTTCCTGTCATCTTAGCCAATCTGACAGATGTGTAGTGGTATATTAGAGTTGTCTTAATTTGCATTTCTCTGATCAATAGTGATTTGGAACACTTTCATATGAGTGGAAATAGTTTCCATTTCATCATCTGAAAATTGTCTGTTTATATCCTTTGACCATTTATCAATTGGAGAATGGTTTGATTTCTTATAAATTAGAGTCAATTCTCTATAAATTTTAGAAATGAGACCTTTATCAGAACCTTTAACTGTAAAAATATTTTCTCAATTTGTTACTTCCCTTCTAATCTTGTTTGCATTAGTTTTGTTTGTACAAAAGCCTTTTAATTTGATGTAATCAAAATCCTCTATTTTGTGATCAATAATGATCTCTAGTTCTCCTTTGATCATAAATTCCTCCTCCTCCTCCACAAGTCTGAGAGGTAAACTATCCTATGTTCTTCTAATCTATTTATGATCTCAATCTTTATCCCTAAATCATGCACTCATTTTGATCTTATCTTAGTATGTGGTATTAAGTGTGGGTGGGTCCATGCCTAGTTTCTGCCATACTAATTTCCAGTTTTCCCAGCAGTTTTTGTCAAATAATGAATTCATATCCCAACTTTTGGGATTTGTCAAACACTAGATTGCTATATTTATTCACTATCTTGTCATATGAACCTAAGCTATTCCACTGATCAACTAGTCTATTTCTTAGCCAATACCAAAATGGTTTTGATGACTGTTGTTTTATAATATAGTTTTAGATCTGGTACAGCTAGGCCACTTTCATTTGATTTTTTTTTTCATTAATTCCCTTGAAATTCTTGACCTTTTATTCTTCCATATGAATTTTGTTGTTATTTTTTCTAGGTCATTAAAATAGTTTCCTGGGAGTCTGATTGGTATAACACTAAATAAATAGATTAGTTTAGGGGGTATTGTCATCTTGATTATATTTGCTCAGCCTATCCAAGAGAACTTAATATTTTTCCAATCATTTAACTCTGACTTTATTTTTGTGGCAAGTGTTTTGTAATTTTGCTCATATAACTCCTGATTTTCCTTTAGTAGATATATTCCCAAATATTTTATACTATTGACAGTTATTTTGAATGGAATTTCTCTTTGTATCTCTTGTTGTTGGATTGTATTGGTAATGTATAAAAATGCTGAGGATTTATGTGGATTTATTTTGTATCCTGCAACTTTGCTAAAGTTATGAATTATTTCTAATAGCTTTTTAGCAGAATCTTTGGGTTTTTCTAAGTGTACCATCATATCATCTGCAAAAAGTGATAGTTTGATTTCCTCATTACCTACTCTAATTCCTTTAATCTCTTTCTCAGCTCTTATTGCCAAGGCTAGCGTTTCTAGTACAATATTGAATAGTAATTGTGATAGTGGGCAAACTTGTTTCACTCCTGATCTTACTGGGAAAGGTTCCAGTTTATTGCCATTACATATGATGTTTACTGACGGTTTTAAATATATGCTCCTGAGTATTTTAAGGAATATTCTATTTATTCTTATACTCTCAAGTGTTTTTAGTAGGAATGGATGTTAGATTTTATCAAATGCTTTTTCTGCATCTATTGAGGTGATCATATATTTTTTGTTGTTGTTGTTATTTTGGTTATTTTTGGCTCCACCTGAGGCATAGTAGATTCTGCTCCAACCTTTTACCTTTATTCTGTTTGTATCACCCTGTTTCAGGTGTGCTTCCTGTAAACAACATATTATAGGATTTTTGCTTTTAATCCAGGCTGCTAACTGCTTCCTCTTTATGGGTGAGTTTACCCCATTCACATTTATGGTTATTTTTACCTTCCGAATCAAATTCTTCCTTTGCAACAACAACAACAACAACAAAATTTGGTTCTGCACATATACATTGTACCTAGGATATACTATAACATATTTAATATGTATGGGAATGCCTCCCATCTAGGGGAGGGAATGGAGGGAAGGAGGGAAAAATTCGGAACAGAAGGGAGTACAAGGGATAATGTTTTTTTTTTTTTTTTTCTTAAATTTTATAATTATAACATTCTTTTGACAGTACATATGCATGGGTAATTTTCTACAACATTATCCCTTGCACTTACTTCTATTCAGATTTTTTCCCTTCCTCCTCCAACCCCCTCCCCCAGATGGCAAGTAGTCTTATATATGTTAAATATATTACAGTATATTCTAGATACAATATATGTGTGTAGAACCGAATTTTTTGTTGCACAGGAAGAATTGGATTCAGAAGGTAAAAATAACAGTTTACATTCATTTCCCAGTGTTCCTTTTCTGGATGTAGCTGGTTCTGTTCATCATTAATCAATTGGAATTGGATTAGCTCTTCTCTATGTTGAAGAAATCCACTTCCATCAGCATACATCCTCGTACAGTATCATTGTTGAAGTGTATAATGATCTTCTGGTTCTGCTCGTTTCACTCAGCATCAGTTGATGTAAGTAAGTCTCTCCAAGCCTCTCTGTATTTCTCCTGTTGGTCATTTCTTATAGAACAATAATATTCCATAACATTCATATACCATAGTTTACCCAACCATTCTCCAATTGATGGACATCCATTCATCTTCCAGCTTCTAGCCACTATGAAAAGGGCTGCCACAAACATTTTGGCACATACAGCTCCCTTTCCCTTCTTTAGTAGTTCCTTGGGGTATAAGCCCAGTAGTAGTATGGCTGGGTCAAAGGGTATGCACATTTTGATAACTTTTTGGGCATAATTCCAGATTGCTCTCCAGAATGGTTGGATTCTTTCACAACTCCACCAACAATGCATCAGTGTCCCAGTTTTCCCACAGCCCCTCCAACATTCATCGTTATTTGTTCCTGTCATCTTAGCCAATCTGACAGGTGTGTAATGATACCTCAGAGTTGTCTTCATTTGCATTTCTCTGATCAATAGTGATTTGGAACACTCTTTCATATGAGTGGAAATAGTTTTAATTTCATCATCTAAAAATTGTCTGTTCATATCCTTTGACCATTTATCAATTGGAGAATGGCTTGATTTCTTATAAATTAAAGTCAATTCTCTGTATATTTTGGAGATGAGGCCTTTATCAGAACCTTTAACTGTAAAAATTTTTTTCCCAATTTGTTACTTCCCTTCTAATCTTGTTTGCATTAGATTTGTTTGTGCAGAAACTTTTTAATTTGGTGTAATCAAAATGTTCTATTTTGTGATCAATAATGGTCTCTAGTTCTCTACAAGGGATAATGTTGTAAAAAATTGCCTATGCATATGTACTGTCAAAAAAAGTTATAATTATAAAATTGATTAAAATAAAATAAAAAAATAAATGTGTGGGATGACTTCTACAGACTCTCTTGCCAAGCTTCCCTTTTGTTTTCCAATTTCTCTTCTAGCTCTCTTATGAGAGCCTTTTTGATTTCCTCTATGAGAGTTTTGTGTATTCAGGTACAGATCATATCCCTCTTTAGGGATTCCTCTGGAGACAGTGTTTTTAGACCACCCCCCCCCCACCTCAGGGTTTTAACTCTGTTCTCTATCCATATAGAAGCTGTCAATTCTAGGGAATTATTTGTGAGAAAAATGTTTTGCATTTTACTGTGTCTTATGTCTGATAGTTCATGGTTGCTTTTCTATGGAAAGTGCAAATTATTAGAATTAACATTTTTAAATTAAAAATATAGGTTTTAAAAAAGCCTATTTATTTGTGTGTAACATATTGCTTTGTGAATCCTGCTGGGAGAGCAAAATCAGTGTAAAAAGGAAAACCATGATTCCCGTTTAGTTGATGGAAAGCTTTTTAACTTTTAAATATCTAAAGGTTTCCAGGAATTCCTGAGCTGTGCTTTACTTGAAGCCTTTTTTGGGAGCTCTTTAGCTGGGCTATTGGGCAAAACCAAGTTTTTGCCTAGCCCCTCACTTCCAGACTCAGCTGGGGAAACAGCCCCAGAACTAGCCCCAACCCCAGCCCCCGCCCCAGCCCCAGCCCCAGGGAAAGATGTTCAATTAGAAACTTGTTTCACTTGGGAACGTGATTATCATTATTTTATCGGTGTAATATGTATATTAAACTTTACCAAATGAACTATTGAGCAAGTTTTGAACAAGGTACAATGTGCTTGGAATTCTTAAAACATTACATGAGAAATTAGTCAATTGTCTAAAATACAACATAAATAGCAGATTCTCATAATGACAGCATTGATTCTCATGATATTGAACTGCCTTAGGATTCTTACAAGGTACTTATGTACTTAGTTCACACCTATAAAGGAGTTCACTCATTAGTCCACACATTAGACACACCTTTAAGAGAGCATAATTTTAAGGAGCTCTCACAAGCCCATTCTCTGGGAAGATATAAGGAGCCAGAATTCAGTGGAGAGGGGGAGAGTCAGGATAGAGTCAAGGAGAGGACTTCCGGGAGAATTTCAGGGGACTTCCAAGAAGAGGACTTTGGGAGATTTACAACTTGGATTGACTTCTGGGAAACCCACAATGCCACACTCTCAGAGGTGGAATCTGATTCCCACACTCTAGGAGATTCAGAATCAAGAATTCATTTGATATTCCACTGTTGTGCTGGCTGGATACACTCAGACAAGAGTTCTCAAGAATCAAAGAGAGAGAGAAATCTCTAAGAAAGCTAGCTGAGCCCCAAGAGAAGGAGACAAGACTTGAAGGAGAAAATAAAGGATCTGGAGATAAGATTTGGAAAGAGACAGTAAGGGACTTTAACCCCTGGCTGCATTTTGGGGTGATGAAACTGAACTGAAGTCAAAGCTGCCTCCAGAAGCCTTCCAAAAAACCTGCCCCCAAAAGAATGATTACAATTTAGAGAACAGAACACTACAGAACTGGATCAATCAACCCAATCCTCTTAAAAATGTATCAAGCTTACTGTTGCATTTTCTGCCTTGGATATGTTTTCTTACCTTGGCATGTTTCCTCCTGCCCTATTTTCTAATACACTATCATCACTCCTTAGTGAGCTTCAAGCATCCATTTTTTTATCTCAAGGTAGCACAGAAGAACAGGGAGAGGTTGAGGGCCAGCTCCAAGGAGGCAAAGGATTGGGAGCAGTTCAGGTTTTCCCAAAGCTTGTCCCATGTTCGATAGCTGTAAGAAGTCAGGATGGTATCTCACCACCTCTCTGTTCTGTCTCTAGGTGTTAGCACCCTGGATACCTTAGAATCACCCAGAGTTAGGATAGGCAAAAGTCTTTATCATTGGTGTTTAGCAGTAGAAATGAAGGAGATGGATGCATAGGATCTCCCCAACCTCACCTCTTTGTCTCCCACCCAGAGTGAGTCTGGGTAGTCTCAATCCACCTCCTAGCCCCTCCCTAATTCTCTGTATACACCAATGATTGGGCCAGCACAGGATAGTGGGAAGGGCCATTTTCAAGCATATTCTTATAAAGTATTGTCCAATCAGTATTTTGCCTCAAATGCTCGATTGTCTGACCTCAGTGCATTGACTTAAGAGTTTCAGCCCTTTACAGCTAGGGAAAAGCATGTCCTTGGAGATTGCAAGGAAGGGAGGAAACTGTCTGAGTGATTTCATAGCTAATAGTCCCATGAGAAAAGACTAATATTCTCAGGAAAACACACTATTGCCTTGGTGAAAGATATATACAAATTTATCCTCAGATGAATAAATGGAGTTCTTATCTCCTACCTGACCTGTACTCAATGTCAGCTAGTCCTCCATCCCTTTCCCCCACCAAGGTTTAGAAGCTCACAAGCTGCCTGGCTACTAGGGCTGGATGGCAGCAGCATAATTCTAAGATAATCAACTGAATTCATGTTATTTGGCAATTATCTCTCATGTTTCAAAAACAATATTCATGCCATTATTTTTCTTCTGATTTTTCTCATTTTGGAATTTAGGGGACAATATTTTTTTTTTTTTTTAGAAATACTGGTATTTGAAAAATTATTTCTAGGAGATTATGTAAATGTGTCCTTAGAACATGACCTCTTCTCAAAGTCTTATCCCCAAGTCTTTACTTTTTCCATTTGTCAAATACAAGATTGTAATTTATATAATATCTCACACTGTGTGGGACAATAACCACAAACCCAAAATAGTTCAAAAAGATGTTTCTCAGAGTCAGATCAGAGAGCAGTTGATTACATTTCTGCAAGAATAGGGTATCACCTCAACTAGTGCAATCAAGCAAAGGGTATCAAAATACAGCTGATGGAGAAGGATTTTTTTACACTCTGGACTGAGCAACTTCACATACGACTCCAGTTATCCCAGATTTTCTATCAGGGTTGGCAATGTGTTATAGGAACCTACTCCACTTAAGAACAGTAAGTATACATTACAAAGCTTGCTGATGTAGCAAAATGGTTTGTGCAAGACTAAGCAAGGTATAAGGGGGAGAGGTTTTCTCGAACTGTAGCCCTAAACTATGGCACTCTTCTGGGGGTAAGCTTTCTAAAAATGTCTCACGTCTCCTCGAATCCACCTGATACAATTAGCAAAATAAGGTCAAAATGGAAATCCTTCTTTGGGCACCAATCTTGGGATTTCAGAGAAAAACTCAAATCTTTTTTCTGACCTTTATACACAATATAGAATTGCAATGTCTAAGGAGATCCGTGCTATAGGAAGAGGCCTTTCCTTATTCATTACATTCACATTTCATCTGCAATAAAATTTCTACACAAAGGAGGAGACCCACATGAAAGCCTTTCTGCAAAAACAATTTGTATGTTTCTTTAAAGTGTGAATATTGTGATTTATAGTGACCTTTATCTTCCAGGTAAGGGCAAGTCTTGATTCACCACATTTGTAAATCTTCTTTCCTCAGTATCCTCAGATGTAAACTCAGAGATGAACTTTGGCTAAAGACCTTCCAATGGCAAGACCTTTTTCACAAGCAGAAAATCCCTGTTGACTGACAAGCTCTGTCCTCCATCTTTATGCCTTTTTCCATGATTTCAATTTTCTAGGAATTTCCTGGAGGCAATTCAGGGATGAAGTGAGTCTGAATGTTTTTCCACACACATTATATAAATGAGGTTTACATCTAGTATAGGATGTCCCATGTCTAGTCAAGGACTAATATCTATTAAAAACTTTACCATGATCCAGACACTCAAAATTTTTCCTCTAATGTGGACTCTGTTGTTAAGCAAGATTTGACCTTTGCCTGAAAGTTTCCACATTCATAAGATTTCTGTCTAATGTGGTTTTTCTCATGTTTACCAAGACTGTTGTGTCATGTGAAAGCCTTTCCACAGTCATTACCTTTATAAGGTTTCTCTCCAGTGTGGATTCTCTGATGGAAAGTAAGATGGCTGTGCCACATGAAAGACTTTCCACAGTCATTACATTCATAAGGCTTCTCCCCAGTGTGGATTCTCTGATGGGAAGTAAGATTGCTACGCTTTGTGAAAGCCTTTCCACATTCTTTACATTCATAAGGCTTCTCTCCAGTGTGTATTCTCTGATGGGAAATAAGATGGCCGCGCTGGGTGAAAGCCTTTCCACATTCATTACATTCATGAGGCTTCTCTCCAGTGTGGATTCTCTGATGTACTTCAAGGTAGGAGCGATATATGAAAGCCTTTCCACATTCATTACATTCATAAGGCTTCTCTCCAGTGTGGATTCTCTGATGTACTTCAAGGTAGGAGCGATATATGAAAGCCTTTCCACATTCATTACATTTACAAGGCTTCTCCCCTGTGTGGATTCTCTGATGTTCATGGAGACTAGAGCTAAGCATAAAAGCCTTTCCACATTCGTTACATTTATAAGGCTTCTCTCCAGTGTGGATTCTCTGATGCAGAGCAAGTTTAGAGTTGCATCTGAAACTCTTTCCACACTGATTACATTCATAAGGTTTTTCTCCAGTGTGGATTCTCTGATGGACAGCAAGACTGGTGCAATGTGTGAAAGTCTTTCCACATTCATTACATTCATAAGGTTTCTCTCCAGTGTGGATTCTCTGATGGACAGCAAGATGGGAGCGATATGTGAAAGTCTTGCCACATTCATTACATTCATAAGGTTTCTCTCCAGTGTGGATTCTCTGATGTAGAGCAAGTTTAGAGTTGCATCTGAAACTCTTTCCACACCGATTACATTCATAAGGTTTTTCTCCAGCGTGGATTTTCTGATGAACAGCAAGTCCGGATTGAGATGTGAAAGTCTTTCCACATTCATTACATTCATAAGGCTTCTCTCCAGTGTGGATTCTCTGATGGACAGCAAGTTTAGAGTTGCATCTGAAACTCTTTCCACACTGATTACATTCATAAGGTTTTTCTCCAGTGTGGATTCTCTGATGGACAGCAAGACTGGAGCAATCTGTGAAAGCCTTTCCACATTCATTACATTTATAAAGCTTCTCTCCAGTGTGGATTCTGTGATGGACAGCAAGTTTCGAGCTGCATCTGAAACTTTTTCCACATTGATTACATTCATAAGGTTTTTCTCCAGTGTGGATTCTCTGATGGACAGCAAGACTGGACTGATATGAGAAAGCCTTTCCACATTCGTTACATTCATAAGGCTTCTCTCCAGTGTGGATTCTCTGGTGTGCATCAAGGGAGGACAGCTTTGTGAAATCCTTTCCACATTCATTACATGCATAAGGCTTCTCTCCAGTGTGGATTCTCTGGTGTTCATGAAGACTGTAACTGCGTACAAAAGTCTTTCCACATTCATTACATTCATAAGGCTTCTCTCCAGTGTGGATTCTCTGATGGTCAGCAAGATGGGAGCGATCTATGAAAGCTTTTCCACATTCATTACATTCATAAGGTTTCTCTCCAGTGTGGATTTTCTGATGTTCACGAAGACTGTCACTCCGTGTGAAAGCCTTTCCACATTTGTTACACTTATAAGGCTTCTCTCCAGTGTGGATTCTCTGATGTAGAACAAGTTTAGAGTTGCATCTGAAACTCTTTCCACACTGATTACATTCATAAGGTTTTTCTCCAGTGTGAATTCTCTGATGGACAGCAAGATTGGAGTGAGATGTGAAAGTCTTTCCACATTCGTTACATGTATTAAGTTTCTCTCCAGTGTGGATTCTCTGGTGTAGCACAAGTTTAGAGTTGCATCTGAAACTCTTTCCACACTGATTACATTCATAAGGTTTTTCTCCTGTATGGATTCTCTGATGTTCACGAAGACTGGTACTTCGTGTGAAAGCCTTTCCACATTCATTACACAAATAAGGCTTCTCTCCAGTGTGCATTCTCTGATGTTGAGCCAAGTTGAAATAACATTGGAAATCGTTTCCACATTGATTAATCATGTAAGATTGTTTTTCTGTATGAATTCTCTCATGTTTAGCAGGAGTAGATAGCGCTCTCAAATTCTTTCCATGTTTCTTACATTCATGAGATTTTTCACCAGCATGGATTCTCTGATGCTTGGCAAGGGAAGAAAGTACATGAAAAGCTGTATCACATTGATGACACTCAGGTGTTTTCTCTTGAGGATGTATATCCTTATCTTTAGCAACACTGGAACTCTTTCTTAAAGCTTTTGTGTGTGTATTCCATTGACACTGTTCCTCTTCAATGTGGTTTCTTTTCTGTTTTGCAAGAACAACCCTGTATTCACGATATTGAAAAGGGTCTTTCCATGACATCATTTTCAGATTTACACTCATCTCCTTCATATCAAACCATGTGTCTGCATCTGAAAGAATCAAACACACATGTGTATCAATATAGCCTCTAATGCTGGCTAATAATAAAATCATTGACTTTTAATATCTCAAGGCAAAAATTTTCAAACTGAAATGGACAGATTCAATCATTTTTAAATGCTATTAGCTCAAACCAATAAGGTGATTCAATTAACACAGAGTTCCACACACAATACAATGACATTGGACCCCTACAACAAAGCTGAGACAAAGGCAACATGAAGATTCTCATAATTTAGAAACCAGGCTATGAACTATGAATGGCTGAGTAACCTGATCCAAATCCCTGTAGCAAAGATTAGAACTGGAACCTGGAAACTCAACCCATTGCACTAGACAGATGTTCTCCATTTTACTTCCAATGCTTTCCTTCAAATTCAATCTCAGGCCCCAGTTAGCTTTGCACCACTGGGAATGTGCTTCTTTGCCTCAGTTTTCCTGAAGAATGACGGTAATAATTAAATCCACTTCCCAGATTGTTGTGAGCATGAAATGAGATACCTTTAAAACTCTTGGCACATACTAGGCACAATATGCTTGTTAAGTACTATCATTGTCACTATGATTTTGATTCTCTCTACCATAACTCTTCCTTCCTCCATATACTTCCCTTTCTCTCTCTCTTTATATACAAATGCCTGTTGAACATGATGCATTTCATAAAAATAAATAAATAAAACCCCAAAACTTTCCTTTGTCTGGAGTAGGTAAAAATAAGTTTCATAAACTGTTGCTTATTCTCAAACCATCTCAAAGTTTTTATGCTGGATTTAAAACTTCTTGACAAGTTCTTTGTATACCTAGGACTCAATGCAATGCATAGAACAGAACAGATGCTTAATCAATGTTTATTGTTTGATTGACATTATCCAGGGCTGATCACATGTCCTAACCCCACCTCAGTGCTTGCATGCTGGTCCCTCTGAGAGGCTAAATCTCTGTTTCCATTTTGTCTCTTTCCTGCTCCCTCTGACCTATGAACAAATCCCATAGTAAAGATAACAAGGGCGTAGGGCTTCTGGTCCTGTTATGGAATAACCAGGAGTCTTTCCCTCCCATATCCCTCACCTAAGGGAAGCAGTCAGTTATGTAGTCAGTGATTTGGATTTAAGTGAGGGAGGGCTGCCCAAGGTCACCAGCTCACTTTCCCCCACACAGCCATCTATGGCCCCTGGCCAGTTATAAATCTGGCTTACTGGGAATGGCTCTGGATGTAGATGGCCAGGAGAGACTTGGGCCTGCTTAAGGTAATGTCTCCAACAGATCTCTTGTGACTAAAGGTGCCCCCATCCAGTGATTAATGCTAGGGAGCAATGGAGACAAAGAATCTTCTCTCTCACCTGGGCTAAGAAAATCTCAATAAATAAAAAAGGAATGAATGAGTGACTTTGGGAAGAACCTCAGGCTTTCTGGCCAAAGCATAAATGACTGTGATTTACACTCAGTCTAAGTCAATGAGGACCCAAAGATCAAATGGGTTTGGCAAGGGATCTATGGGCAGTCAATGAGAATCAAACTGATTTTGATTTGAGGTTTGTTGGTTAAGAAAGGAATCGGGGCAGTTAGGTGGCACACTGGATAGGGTACCTTGAAGCCAAGAGGACCCAAGTTCAAATCTGGCCTCAGACACTTAATACTTTCTAGCTGTGTGTCACTGGGCAAGTCATTTAACTGCATTTGAAAAGAAAAGAAAGAAAAGAAAGGAAAGAAAGGAAAGGGGAGGGGAGGGGAGGGGAGGGGAGGCGAGGGACGGGGAGGGGAGAAGAGGGGAGAGGAGGGAAGGGAAGGGAAGGGAAGGGGAAAGGGTAAGGGAAGAGAAGGAGAAAGGGAAAGGGAAAGGGAAAGGAAAAAAGAAAGAAATCTATCTAGGGATGGTTCAGTAGTAAAGAAAGGGGGAGGGGGATGCTTATAAGAGCATTAACAGATAGGGGTATATGATATCCTAGGTCATGGGTTCTCAAACTACAGACTGAGGACATTTATGTGGCCCGCAGGGTTATGGCAAATGGGCTGAGGGGCAGAGCCAGTGTATGAGCTTTTGTTTTTATTGTAGTCCAGTCCTCTGAAAGTCTGAGAGATAGTGAACTGGTCCCCTATTTAAAAAGTTTGAGTGTTAGGATTACAAGGAGAGAACTCAGGTTGTCTGGACAGTGACAAGGTGAGAAGTCAGTTGTCTGGACAATTACAAGGTGAGAACTTAGGTTGACTTGACAGTTCTCTGGCTCAGACTTTTGGTTCGGGCCTTTAAAGGGAGTTTACAGCTTAGGAATTCTAAGAGGAGCAAGTTCATTGGTGGAAGTTTTTCCCCCACACCCCATTAAGTTCTCACATGCGTATTCTCTGGGAGAAGGGCAGCATTGGGTCTGAGAGAATCTACTCTGGGATAGAGTTGTGATGCCAGCCAGGCTGAAAGAGACAAATCTGATTTGGGAAAGGACAATAGCTAGAGGAGATTCAGAGCTTGCAAGAAACCTGCACACAGAGGAAAAGATTTTACAGATCTCCCAGAGAAGGATTATAATTGAGCAGACGACCAGACCCTCACAATTCAAGAACTTTACATTTTGGCACACAACCTGGGGCCAGAAGTTAGTGCTATACATTTGAGATGGATATTTGAAGGTGAAACAGGAGTTTTTACTCCTTTTGTGGTTGAAAAAAATCCCAATCAATTGGTGGGGAAGAGACATTTTACAGCAGATAGGATTACAAATAAGCACTTTGGCTTTTTAGGCAGGGCTGCTGTTGAAGGCCTACCTGCACTTTCACCGATTTCTATTCAGTGGAATTCTGATTCACCAGTGTGGGTAGAACAGTGGCCCTTAAGAAGTGATAAAATTCAGGCCTTACTAGACATAGTGCAAGAACAACTTGACCAAGGACACTTATGGCCTTCTCTAAGTCCTTGGAATTCCCCAGTATTTGTGGTGAAAAAGAAATCTGTAAAATGGAGGATGTTAACTGATTTAAAAAGAGTAAATGAACAGATGAAAACTATGGGAACTCTTCAACCTGGACTTCCATCTCCTACTCAGATGTCAAGAGAATGGCCTCTATGGGTTATAGACATTAAGGATTGTTTCTATTCTATCCCTCTAGATAAGGAGGATGTGAAAAGATTTGCTTTTTCAGTGGCTAGTGTTAATTTAGCTGAGCCTTATAAAAGATATGAATGGACAGTTTTGCCACAGGGAATGAAAAACAACCCTACTATGTGCCAAATGTATGTTGCTACTGCTCTTGCTCCAGTAAGAAAAGCCTTTCCAAAAGTAATATTGTTACATTATATGGATGATATTTTGGGATGTGCACCTGAGGAACAAATGTTAGAAGCATGTCTACAAAAGACCATGGAAACACTACAGTACTACAAACTGCATATAGCTACAGAAAAAATTCAAAGACATGCTCCTTTTCAATATTTAGGATATGAAGTATATCCTAAGACACTCACAGTACAAAAGCTTTCTTTAAGAATAGAGAAGTTGAACACCTTAAATGATTTCCAAAAATTAATAGGAGATATCCAATGGATGCGTCCAGCCTTAGGCTTAACTACGAATCAACTGCAACCTCTATATGACATTTTAAGGGGAGACAGTGCTTTTTAAATTCACCACGCCAGCTTATAAAAGAAACACAAGAGGCTTTGAGAGAAGTTGAACTGGCTTTATCCAATGATAAAGAAAGAGTCACTCAAAAACCCTTGGAAATATCCGTTTTTGCTACAAAAGAGGCACCCACAGCAGTCCTTCATCAAGGAGACAGTGTGATTGAGTGGGTGAACCTCCCAGCACAACCAGAACAAAGGCTTTCTCCTTACCCAGTGCTCGTGGCTAGGATTTTATTAAAGGCTATTAAGAGAGTACTACAATTATCTGGAATAAGTCCTGAAAAAATATACACATTCTATACTAATGCACAAATTAATGTATGCTGTGAGACCATCCCAGAATGGCAAATTTTATTGGCCACAGCTCCAAATTTTGCACATGGATCTCCATTAAACATAACCCAGCTACTACATAATTGGCGATGGAATTTTGAAGAAAAGGTTTCTAAGGTTCCTTCTAAAGGACCAACAATCTTTACAGAGGCCTCCAAAGACAATATTTGTGCTGTATACTCTCATGATTTAACCATAAAGAGAGTAGTCAGGACTTCTTTTCAGTCCACTCAGCAGAATGAATTATTTGCTATCATGCTAGCTCTTACTTATTACCCAGGAGATGTAAATATAATTACTGATTCAGCCTATTCAGTAGGTGTAGTACAAAGAATTGCCACAGCCCAAATAAAATTTGCAGCCTCTAATATTTATCAGCTCTTTAAGGAACTTCAAGAGCAAGTGAGACAGCATCCAGGCAAGATTTATATCTTGCCTGTCCACTCACATAGTGGACTTCCAGGTCCTATTTTTGATGGAAATTCAAAGGCAGATAGCTTTTTAACTATGTTAGCCAATACTCCTTTATTTCAGAAAGCACAAGAATTTCATTCTAAATATCATCAAGCTGCTCGAGCTTTACATTTACAATTTGGAATCACAAGAGAGGAAGCTAGGAGCATAGTAAAAAGCTGTACAGCTTGTCTTCCTTTCCACGCTCCTACACTCCCTCCAGGGAAGAATCCTTGTGGTTTGTGACACAATGAAATTTGGCAAATGGATGTGACCCATTATACATCTTTTGGTTGTCTGTCTTTTATCCACATGGTGGTAGATACCTTGTCAAGATTCACTTTTGCAGTGCCAACAGCAAAAGAGACAGCCCAAGTGGTCACTGAATTCCTTATCCAAGCATTTGCAATTATGGGTGTGCCACAAGAAATAAAAACAGATAATAGACCTGCATATACTTCTAAACATTTTGCACACTTTTGTGCGCAGTATAAGATTTTACACACCACTGGCATATCTTTTAATCCCCAAGGTCAGGCAATAGTAAAGAGAAGAAACACAGATATTAAGACACTCCTTCAAAAACAAAAAAAAGGGGGAGCCACAGGTAACCCTAGAGAACTTCTAAATTTAGTTCTCTAACTTACATGAACTGATGCTGAGTGAAATGAATAGAACCAGAAGATCGCTGTACACTTCAATGTTGTATGAAGATGTATTCTGATGGGAGTGGATATCTTCAACATAAAGAAGATCTAACTCACTTCCAGTTGATCAATGATGGACAGAAATAACTACACCCAGAGAAGGAACACTGGGAAGTGAATGTAAATTGTTAGCACTACTGTCTATCTACCCAGGTTACTTATACCTTCGGAATCTAATACTTAATGTGCAACAAGAAAATGGTATTTACACACATATATTGTATCTAGGTTATATTGTAACATATGAAACATGTATGGGACTGCCGGTCATCAAGGGGAGGGAGTAGAGGAAGGGAGGGGATAATTTGGAAAAATGAATACAAGGGATAATATTATTTAAAAAAATTTACTCATGCATATATACTATGAAAAAAATTATAAATAATAAAAAAATAATAAATAAATTTAGTTCTGTATACCATTAATTTTCTAATTTTTGACAAAAATACACTGGCTCCGGCAGACAGGTTTTATAACCCACCAGAAGGGCAGTGTCCAGTGCAAGGAGCTCCACTGTCCTTAGATAATCGCCAGGTGTTGTGGAGAGACCCAGAAAGTGGTGAATGGAAAGGACCAGAAAGGTTAACTGCCTGGAGGAGAGGATTTGCTTGTATTTCTTCAGCTGGAGAAGGAATCAGATGGGTCCCAATGAGTTGTATTCACTTAGTCCATCAGAGAGAGACAGAAAAAGAGAAAGACCTCAAAACAAAGGAGAAAATCTAAGAAAACATCTGACACTGAAAGAGCATGGCTAATAAGAAGACTGTCAAAGAAATTTAAAACCAGCAGGAATCATTGGATTTCCTAACACAAGATGAGACTAATGGACAATGAACTTATGGACATTTATAAATTCTCAATTTATGATTATTTGATCATGTTATTTGTTACATTGTTAATTTACGTAATTATGTGTAATACCTCCCATACTAATGGATTTATGTTTCAAGGTCATGACTACCCTATGTTCTAAATCAAAAGAAAGGGGGAGATGTTAGAATTACAAGGTGAGAACTCAGATAGTCTGGACGGTGACAAGGTGAGAACTCAGGTTGCCTTGACAGTTCTCTGGCTCAGACCTTTGGTTCGGGCCTTTAAAGGGTGTTTACATCTTAGGAATTCTAAGAGAAGCAAGTTCAGTGGTGGAAGTATTTCCTGACGCCCCATTGAGTTCTCACATGCCTATTCTCTGGGAGGATAAAAGAAGGGCAGCATTGGGTCTGAGAAAATCTACTCTGGGATAGAGTTGTGATGCCAGGCAGGCTGAAAGGAGACCAGCCTGATTTGGGGAAGGATAAGAGCTGGAGGAGATTCAAGCTCCCAAGAAACCTGTTGTATTGTGATTTTAAAGGAAAGTTCGGATTCGCTCCTATAAATGACGCTCTCAAGCTCAGTTAAAAAGTAAAAGTAAAAAGTTTTAATCAAATAAGACAAAATATAGATAGTTTAGATTTGCATAAAAAAACAAATAAAAATAAGAACAATTAACAATATGACAATTATAGCAGATAGAGGAAGAGAATACATCACCAACTCAAGGGAGTTGGTGGGTTCAAGGGAACCCACAAGATCATCAAACGGCTGGGAGCCCCTCTTTTTCAGCCTTCTCAACTTGAGTTGTGTAGAGATTTTTCCGGGTGAAGCGCCCTCCCCACGGATGAGACTCGGTCATAATATGGGGCACTGACTTTTTATAGGTCTTTAGACAAAGAAGGATTTTTGCCAAAAAATTATATAAGGGTTTGGCACATACATCTGTGCAGGTGCGGGGTACGGGAGGGCTTCACTAGTTGACTCGTTCCATATCGTCTGTATCTTGACAGTTCTTTATTAATTGTCTATGCCCAGGGAGGGAGCCACTCTTCTCTGGAGCACAAACATCTCTAGGAATGGCTAGTTCCCAGCATCTAGTGTCAAAAATATACAGAGTTCATGGAACGGTCAAGTTCCCATAATTTGGAAGCTCAGGCCTGTTAGATTTGAGTGAGCTTATAATCCTAATATGAAATTTTAAATTTCTTATTCACCTGTGCACAGAGGAAAAGATTTTACAGATCTCCTCCCAGAGAAGGATTATAATCACAATTCAAGAACTTTACATTTGAGGACCACAGTCCTAGGTGGAGAGAAGGAAGGAAGGAAAGAAGAAAAGAAAGGAAACTGGCAAGGAAGGAAGAAGAGAGGGAAAAAAGTACAGGGAAGAAGGGAGGGAAGCATGCAGGAAGGGAGTCTTCCAACTAATCAATTCCAATTTGTGGCCAGCTTTGCTCAGAGGTTGTTGCTGCGAAATCCTGCCATTCCTATCTCCATACTTTTCCCATTGGATCCTTTCTCTTAGCCACCTTAGTTCAAGTTCTCTTCACCTCTTTCCTACATTTTTCGTAACAGCCATTGATTGGTCTTCATGCCTGGTCTCTCTCCATTGCTGCCAAAGAGATTTTCCTTAAGGACAGTTCTGACTGCAGCACTCCTCTATTGAATAAATAAATGCCCTGTCTGTGCTTAACTATAGCCTGCATGAGGAAATTGGCAGAGGATGAAAAGGGAGGAAAGAACAAAGTAAAAAATGCACAGCAGAGAACAAATGAAAAATTACAGGAAACCAAAAAGCAATGGACCGCTCTGAATATAATATCTTTCATTTATGGTTTATGGAAATTTATTATTACAGATTTTGAATCCTCCCTTATGTTCTACTGAATATAAAACATTTTTAAAAATTATTCTTTTCTGTATTTTTCTATTTTGTTTTTAGTTTTAAATAAATATCAAAAGAGTAAAAATAAATGCTTTTTGGTTAAGGAAGGTCTAAGAAAAGTCATATTAGCCCAAGTTCTCTTTCTTTGGTTGTAGATATTTGGATAGCCCCAAATTTCCAATAAAGACTTCTGCTAGGATCATTGATTCTTCATTAGAAGGGAACTGAAAAGCCATGGAGTCCAACCCCCTCATTTTACAGATAAAGAGACTGAGGTTCATAGGTTCAGTGAGATGCTCAGTTTCTCACTACCACAAGAATTTGAAAATGGATTCCAAGCAAGTTTTCCTGCCCCCATGCCCATCACATGAAGAAGCCCCCTAGGATAGCAGCCTGCACCCCAGCTTCATACTCACTCACCAGGATAGGATTTCCTCAGGCCTCCTCTCTCCACATGGGAAAAGAAATCTTTGGGAACTGGAAGTCCTGGGGAGGGGGAGGATAATGGGTGTGAGTCTTGAAACTTGTCATTTATTCCTCACTGGAACAGGGCTGGGGTGTGAGGCCCACTGGGTGGTTCCAAGGACAATTCAAAGATGGTTTTCAGGGCGCTTATTGCCAGGGAAAGAGGGCAGAGGGGAAAAGAGGCCATGGAAGCAGCCTGGAAGCAGAAGATCCTGATTTTGCTGCCTCCTTCACAGCAGGGTGGACACATCCCACAACCTCCATTTTCTAGACATGAGAAGCAGCTGGTAGCACAGAGAAGGGAGCACCAGGCCTGCAGTCAGGAAGCCTCTAGTTCAAATTTGGATTTAGGCACATCCTGGCTGTGCCACTCTGGGCAAGTAATTTCATCTGTTTGCTTCAGCCTCCAGACCTGAAATTGGGGATAAATATGGTGGCCAAAACAAAGGGTTTGGGTAGAGATTAAGTGCAATAATGCACATATAGGGAGCTCTGAGCACAAGGCCTGGATCCCAGCAAATGTATGGGCAAACCTCCTCCCTTCCCTTTCTCTCCCTGTATCTATAGGGGCATTTAGGAGATGTAGAAAGGAATGTATGAGTTACACCAGGGGCAGTGAGGTAAAATTTTGGTTTTTTTACCCAAAAGAACATTGCCAAGACAAAAGGGTTCCCCCTAGGAATAAGGGGTTCCTTCTCCTATCCCATGTTCATTGAAAAGGGGCAGGACCAGTTTGCAGACACAATGTAAAGACCATTCATAGAAGAACATGCAGCAGGAGGAACCTGTCTCTTGGGGACAGGAGGCTGCCCTTGGGCCTTTCTTAGAATTGATAAAAGCTTAAAACTCTGCACGCTAGGAAGAGAATGGTGACACCCCTGTTGATGGTATTCCCAGAGTTCCAAGGGAAGTTATCCTTACCCAGGGAGAGCAAGTTCTCAGCATTCTCCAGCATGACCTCCTTGTGCAGCTCTTTCTGATCTGGGTCCAACAGACCCCACTCCTCAGGGCTGAAGTCCACAGCCACATCCTTGAAGGTCACCAACTCCTAAAACACCAAGACCCAGAGGACTTAACAGTTGAAGCACGCTTCATAACTGACCTGATCCAATGCTCCTCAATTTACAGAAGGGACCTGAAGCATGGAGGAGGGATCTGCCCAAAGGTGACGGCCCTTACAGGATTCAGAGCCAGAACAGAAACCAAAGTTCCCCAAAGACTGGTGGAATATAGAGAAACACATCTTATATTTTCTGGTGGAACAAAATTGAGAAATGTCTTACTAGGAAATGGTACAGCCTGTAGAATCAGGAAAGTTATGGGTTCTATCAGAGAGAGATGAGGACTTTTGGAGGTGAAATCAGACAGTGCTATGTTAAGAAAATGGCATGAAGTGTTTGTGTGAAGCTAGCAAGTATTATGTGCTGTAAAGTTAAAACATTTCCATGATCACTGAGGAGAAAAAAAGATTCTGTGAATTTTCCAAAAGCCAAAAATTAAATTTTATCCAGATAAAAACACTATCCCCCTTCAATATTATTTTATTTTTCCAAATGTAAGTACAGATAGTTTGCAACATTCATTTTTGCAAGATTTTGCCTTCCAAATTTCAGAATCACACACTTCTTAATGGATCTGGCCCAATGGTCCTCAACTTACAAAAGCAAACTGAAGCAGAGAAGGAATTTACCCAAAGGTCACATTCTCTATGAGAACTTAGAAGCACAGCCCTACAAAGGCCTCCCACCTACACTGTATACAGCTGGTGTGGACTTAGCTGCTGACATGTTGTCTTTCATGTTAGAATGGAAGCTTCTTAAGGGCAGGGACTGATTTTTCCTTCTTTGCATTTCCTCTATATTTGCACAGAGCCTCTTCCCTTTCTAAATGCCTGTTGCTTTAACCCAAGCAATGGTAAAGGGAGAGAAAAGCTTGGGATGAGCTGAGTATGATGTAGTTATTCTAGAAGTGCCTAACTGTAGCTGAGGGGTCTTGTCAGGGACTTTCCTTCTGGGAATTGCCATGTATGCCATGTCAGCTGGTAGGGTGGGCCCAGGAGGTACAAGGGGCTTGGGCTCTGAGGCAGGAGGTTATGCCTTACAGGTGTTTCCTTGAGAAGATGAGGGGGGGTGTCCTCTTGCTGATCTTTTCTGAGGAGGCAGCACTAGCTGCAGGTGTCTCCCTTCTGTGGATTCACATGAGCAGTGCTGAGTGGGCTACAACATGGGGTAGTCCCAGAGGTGAGTAAATATAATTGGCCAGTTTCGGGTCCATAAAAAGAAAGATGTGAAGAGAAATAGAGAGAAGCAGAAATGTAGAGAGATTCAGACACAGAAAGAGAGACGCAGAGACATACATCCATTGCTCTTGCTTCCCGCTAACCCCTGCTGAGATTACCAATAAAGAAACATTGGCTGGTCTCCATGTCTTTGGGGGAAGATGGTTATGTATGACCTTGGCAGTCAGTAGCCTCAGTGGGAGGTAACAAGAGATAAAGAAAATAAAATGGAATAAAAGAAAACCTACCAGGAAGCAAAGAAATGCTGGACAGCTCCTGATCCATTTGTAACATTTATTGCGTAGGTTTGTTTTCTCAAATCTGTTCTTCTGTTCTGCTGGTTCCTTGATTTTTTTTTTTTTTCCCCTTCTCTTATTTTGCATTTAAGGTTAAAAACTAATTATACTAGAGGCTGCTAGATGGGGCAATGGATACAGCACTGGCCCTGAAGTCAGGAGAACTTGAGTTCAAATCTGACCTCAGATACTTAATATTTCCTAGCTGTGTGACCCTAGCAAAGTCATTTAACTGCAATTTCCTTGGCAAAAAAAAAAAAAAAAAAAAAGATAATAATAACCCACAAAAATGGTAAAGAGAAGGGATTCAGAGAGATTTGGGAAGATCTGTGTGGCCTGAGGTATCAGGAGCTGAGCAGCAGCAAGAGGACAATTTCTGCTCTGCTCCCAACCAGAGAAAGGACAAGAGCAAGGGAAGTTTCCAGGGTCCTGCTCCAGATAATACTCAAGGTCAAGGGTTTGAGGAAAGTCAGTGGCTGCAGGAGGGAAATTGGCCACAGGACACAGAGTGGTTAGAAGAGTGTGTGTGTGTGTAAGGGGAGGTGGTGCTGGACCAAAACAGGATAGACACTAATGAGTGAAGTGGTCATCCTTGTCAATGACCTATATTGAGGAAAAAATTTAAAGAAATATGTTGAAGCAGCAATTGGGGGAAGAGGGTTAGTGCTCAAGATGCCAAAGGGACAGTGAATCAGTCCAAACACAGCAGAGAGGAGGGCAGTGTTGTTATTACTGCATTCACTTTCCTGCCCATTTTTTAAACTAAGGATCTAATGATAAGAGAGATGGCCAGCCTCATAGACCATCCTCCAGATCTACGAAAAAGACCTCTTGGGCTGATGTTGCCACATCTGTGGGCACTTACCTGGGGTGGGGGTCTGCAGCTCTCAGGGGACATTCCCTCTGGCTCCAGGCTCCCTGCTTGGGCCAGGCCTTGGTCCTCTGCAGGCTGTTGGGAGGGGATGAGTATAAGTGAACAGATGTCCTTCCCTTCTTTTCCTGGACAGAGGGTTAGCCTACAGGAAATTACAGAGAATGAGGTTCCAGGGGAGTTACCAATGCCCTGCCCTAGGGCACAGACCCCAACCAACAGAGAGGCAATACCCATTGAGTGATTAAAGTTGGGGAAGAAATGAAGCCAAGAATGTTCTTTTACCCAGTCAAAAACAAGTCTGGGAGGGAAAAGTCCCCAGGACTATTGGCCATGGGGCAGTCAGGAGTTTATATAGAAGGGATAGGAAATAAGATGACTCTGGGGGGAATGGTACAAACTTGAAGATGAGCTTACCTTCTTACTCCTACTCTTAAGAGTCCCTTCCTCTCCCCCACCTTCCTACAGACGGAAGAGACAGGAGGGATTTAAGGTCCCAGATGAGATAAGAGTGTGTAGAATCTCAATGTCCCTGGAGTCAGAAATCTCCTTGCCAGTGATACTTGGTCCTCCCAGCATCCCTTCTCCCCAACAGACATTTTACCTAGACAATAAACTGACTGACAGATAAAATAAGGAGTTAAGGGGTCTGGGAGGCAATTTAGTCTGGGATTCAGCTCCTAGAATTTATGGTTGGGGAAGGGGAAGGGAGCTGGGAAACCTGGGTAAAAAGGAAGACATTTAATTGTCCAAAGTGATTTAGGTGGGTAGTTGAATCAGGAAAAACAGGATGGCTGAGTTCTGAAATCTAAGCAGAAGATGGGGGAAGGTTCCTAAGACTCTTGGGTGAATTCTAGGCTTAATATCCTGAATGTGCAAACAGTGAGACACACGCCTGGTAAGGAACCCAAGGTTTGCAGATCTAGAGAAGATGCACAGGAAACCATTTAGTTCCTACAACCATAGGGGTTCCTAGAAGCAGAAAGGCAGAGCCTGTGGAACCTCAGAAAAAAATCCCTTCTGAAAGCACACAATCAATTCACCAAACAGAACCTGGAGGCAGAGCTAGGATTCCCGGGTCCAGGAGGGGAGGCTGAAAGTGGGCCTTCTGGGTCACTATGGGGAAAGCCTGCCTTTGGGCAAATATAACCTTATGGTAAGCTTGAGAAAGAGCACAACACAGGATATTGGTGAAGTGTTTAGGAACCTGAAAAAAAAGGTAGGGGCCAAGAATTCATTAAGTAGAAAGATCTGAAAGGGAATTATTGTGACAGATGGGGAGGACACTGGCCATCAGAGCAGATAAGAAGTGTGAATGTTTATATAAGGGCAGCCAGCAGAAGCCAGGACTTATGAGGAGCCATGGCTCACACCTAACTGGGTCCTACCCCAGTAGGGATGGTTTGCAGTAAGTAGAAAATGGAAGAGAATGCCCAGAGATCTCATTTCCAAGCCTTCCTGCTTCTTATTAATTTATTCCATAAATGTCCTGGGAGGCTCAAGAACCCCAAGAAGCCTATCCCCTGAAGCCTGGAGGGTGGGACCTCACTCCCCAAATCATCCAGGGGGATGACCTCTGAATGCTGTCTATCTCCCCTCCCCCAGCCCTGCCTACCATCATGTGGCCAATGGCCATTGGAAAAGCTCTTCTCCAGGTGGTCTAGACTCCTCCCAGGCTTTCAAACTCCACCCTAGGACTCTTATTTCTCCTGGCCACTTATTTCAGCCTGGCCACCAGGCTGCTCATCTTATCTCCCATGACCTTCTCCTCTCCTATGCTTCCATCACCTGATGTTTTTTGGGGGGAAGGATACAGGACTTTTATCTTGCCACTGGACTTGGCAGAGCACTGCCTCTTTAACATCCCATTCAAACACAAATCAAGACATCTCCCTTTTATCAGTGGTCCTCTGGAAGAATAAAAGCCTTTCCACAGTGTAACCATTACAGTTTTCATGAGATTCAATTTCCTATCATATTTGTAATGAATATTTTATATTAGATTCCTAATGAATATACTAATAATTTAGATTTCTCAGAGCTGCCTTTTCTGGGTTAGGAGGCAGGACTCACAATGCAAAGTGAAATTATCAAACATTGTGATAATGTATATTCTTGTGCTGTACTGTATTTATGTACAATCAGTGAATTGACTGGAAAACTACAGAAAACCGTTCTTACCACAGAACTCTGTTTTTTGGAGAGGGAATGATCTCAACTTTCAAGAATTGAAACAATCCAAGAACTCTTGTATCTTCTTCCATTGGGAAACCAATCAAACTTCGGGAATGATTGTAGTGTAACTGAGTTTCCCCCACTCTTCCCACTTAGGATTTGTGTATAAAATCCCTGCCTCTTCTGCAACAAGTGGAGATCTCCTGCCTAGGAGAACTTCCAGTTTGCAAACTGTATTCCTCACTGAGAAAGTGGTAACTTAATTTCTAAAACCTGCCCCTAGTCCAGCTCCCCACATATTCATTACATTTATGAGAGGATAAACCTTCTACCTAATAAGATTTGAATTCTAACCAAAGATCGTCCCACACTGATTGAGTATGTATATGTATATTTGTATCACTTTATATATTATAGCTATTATTATGGTTATCATTTAAAATTTTTTGAACAATTGTTACAGAAAATTTCACATAGAATTTTCTTAAATGTTACTTTGGGTTTTATAATTTTATAATTACTAATTAATCTGTCTGCCTCTTTTTCTATATTTTAGAGAATGAGGAAAATAGCAAATCTAAGCTGTAAGGCAAAATCAGTCCAGCATAAATGCCTCCTTTCTGTCAGATGCTAAATGACAGAAAGATTCTTTCTTTCTTTCTTTTTTTTTTTTTTTAATATATATTTTAATAGTTTTTATTTACCAGATATATGCATGGGTAATTTTACAACACTGATAATTGCCAAACCTTTTGTTCTAATTTTTCCCCTCTTCCCCCATCCCAGATGGTAGGTTGACCAATACATGTTAAATATGTTACAGTATAAATTAAATACAAAATAAGTATACATGTCCAAAAATTTGTTTTGCTATACAGAAAGAATGGGACTTTGAAATAGTGTACAATTAGCCTGTGAAGGAAATAAAAAATGCAGGCAGACAAAAATAGAGGGACTGCGAATTCCATGCAGTGATTCATAGTCATCTCCCAGAGTTCTTTCACTGGGTGTAGCTCCATTGGAACTGATTTGGTTCATCTCATTGTTGAAAATGGCCACATCCATCAGAATTGCTCATCATATAGTATTGTTGTTGAAGTATACAACGATCTCCTGGTCCTGCTCATTTCACTCAGCATCAGTTCATGTAAGTCTCTCCAGGTCTTTCTAAAATTATCCTGTTGGTCTTTTCTTACAGAAAAATAATATTCCATAATATTCATATGCCACAATTTATTCAGTCAATCTCCAATTGATGGGCATCCACATAGTTTCCAGTTTCTGGCAACTACAAAGAAAGCTGCCACAAACATTCTTGCACATACAAGTCCCTTTCCCTTTAAGATCTCTTTGGAATACAAACCCAGTAGCAACACTGCTGGGTCAGAGGGTATGCACAGATTGATAACTTTTTGAGCATAGTTCCAAATTGCTCTCCAGAATGGCTGGATATATTCACAATTCCACCAACAATGTATCAGTGTCCCTGTTTTCCCACATCCCCTCCAACATTCTACATTACCTTTCCCTGTCATTCTAGCCAATCTGACAGGTGTGTAGTGGTATCTCAGAATTGTGAATGACAGGAATTTTCAAAAAAAAAGGTAAATAACAATTTCTGCCCACAACAAATGCACAAAATAAGGGGAGAAACAAGAAGCTAAGAAATAACTTGCAAACAAGCTACAGGCGAGATAAATAGGATATCATTGAAAAGAGGGAAACACTGAGTACTTATAAATGAAGTGAACAGTGAAAGTTATCTCACAAGATGGAGACAGGGCTCTAAAAATTGATTTGCTACACCCCAAGCCCAAGTTTTTTTCTCCAGAGATCACCAGTTTTACAAAGAATAGGATCATATTGCCCTTTTTTTGTGGGACTAAGTTAGGGCTAAATTGGCATTAAAACTCCCACATAACATAATTTAATATTCCTAAAGATATGATTGGGTTAAAAGTTTTTCCTCATTTACAACTTAGAATGTGAGGCCATTTCTGCTGACTAATCAGGGCAAACGTCCAACCTATAGGGAGTGTTATCCCAAATCCTTATGTAATCCATGTCTGTTGACTGTCTCTTACCTCTCTTCAATGCCAGATTACATTAGGTGTTTGGGGAGATGCTTAAATCTCCCAAGTTCTGGCAAATTAAAATCCTTTGTTTTCTTAAGATGCCTCTGATTTGTTGAAGTTGAAGGTCTTCTGCCCCACACAATTAAAGGTTTTCTACAGAAAGAAAGCTTTCCATTGGAAAATGAAGGTAACTAGGAGGCACAAATGAGGGAGAGCACATAGCCAGAGAACAGTCAGAGACATTTTTTGAAAGCTAGAGTTAGGGTATCTTCTTCCTGGAATAAAAAGGAAGCCATTGTCATGAGCTCCCAAAGAACTGAGGTGTAAGAACCCTGCCCATAATCAGTGAGGAATAGAAAGCATTCACATTGGAGGTTATAGAAAATCCCTGCTGTTTACCGAGTCCAGGAAAATTGGATCTTCAGGAAAATCACTTTGTTGGATAAATGAAGGATACATTGGAGTCAGACAATCTGCAATCAGGCCAACACACAAGCAGGCTGCTTCAGTACTCCAAGGGTGAGGTGACAAGGAGCTAGAGCAAGAAGGTGGAAATATCAGTGGAGAGAAGATGGATGGCAGAGATGTTCCAGGATTGACATGATGTAAGTGTGGATAAGAATCAGGATTCATGGAGGACATGTTGGTTGTGATCCTGAGAGACTGAGAGAGTAGTGGGGCCCTTATCAGGAAGAAGAGACAAAGACAAGAAAATGATTTCAGTCTTACAGGGTAATTGTAAGACATCTCAAATTAGAGAACTAATTTGCTATGTCTAAAAGACATTTGGAACAGAGGGGATTGAGGTTGATTGACCTCATTTTTTAATATCAAATAGTATTTTATTTCCCAATTACATGTAAATACAATTTTAAACATTTTATTTTTAGTTCCAAATTCTCTCCCTCCCCTTTTTACTTCCTTTCACCTTAAGATAAGCAAGTTACAAAGGTTTCATAGGTACAATAATGTATAACAAATTTCCTCAAGAATTTTCTTCTCATGAAAACTGAGTAAGGCAAGAATGAAGGATCCAGGACTATTTCCAAATTCACAGTTGACTGATAATCTTGTCAATAAAAAACAAAATCCAGACCCACTCCACAGTTGTTTGCTGACTGATGATCTGGTCTGTGATAATCAAAACCCAGAGACTTCTCCCTAGTCCTACCCGTAGGCCATAGAATGAGCCTATCTGTGATTGAAAGTTGGATCATTATTATCTCCTTGCTTCTATTTCTCTGTAGAATTCCCTTTGAGGTTTAGCTGGCTTTGTAATGGTGTTACTATTAAAAGAAAGTATTCCCTGTTGAATAGGAGATAAGTTTAAGTCTGTAAATTCTATTGATATACCTCGTGACACCAGTCTGAGCCCCCAAATTTTTGGGGTCTCTCACCTGAGATAACAGAGAAGGCAGCAATGCTTTAGGTTAGCTTTTGACAAACATGGGCCAGTCCTCTTTCATGTCATGTTGTCTGGGTCTGTGCTTCTGGGTAGAATGTCTGTTTCACATTTGTTCTGTGAGCTACTTTAAAAGTACAATCAAAAAAATATCCCTGAAACACCTCAGTTATGGGGACTGTTACCAAGATCGGTGTAGCCCAAGTCTTTCTATTTGCTCACTCTTCTCATTTCAGAAGTGGAAAAAAATTCAATTTTTGCCTCACCTGTAGGAATAGAGGAAGCAAAACTGAAGGGACCACACACAACCTTGCCCAGATATCCCCAAACCAACTTGGGGGAATGGGAATGGGGTGGGGGTCAGGCTTTATGTTAAGCATTTCCTGAGCTCTGGCCCCTGAAAATATTTATGTCTCCATAAACTTCCATTAATTTCTAGATCATCACTTTGACATATTTACCAACATAGGGGCACCATCTTTTCTTTTGAAATCTTTTTTGTGCCCTGAGGCAATTGGAGTTAAGTAAGTTGCTTAAGGTCACACAGCCAACAAGTCTTAAGTGTCAGACATCACATTTGAACTTAGATCCTCCTGACTTCAGGGCTGGTGCTCTATCCACTACACCACTTAACTAGCCCCTCTAGATCTTTGCAGTAACAAAAATCCATTGGGAAATTTCATGTTATATATAGGGGTCATAAGACTTTGGAGTTTATAGATCTGCTGACTGGCATTGGGTTAGAGGAAATACAGTAGAGTGATTTTAGGGACCAAACTCCAAAAGATATTACAGAACTTTGATCTTTTCATTTGAAGGCCATGTGAATCTTTTGTCAAGTGTGTTTCTTTTGCAGAATTTCGAGTTCTACTTTCCAATGCATTATGCTACCCTCCTCTGCATTAATCGTCTATCACCTCATGTACATTTTATTATGAAAATTCTAATTTCCTCAATGATATCCTTTGATACTTCCTCATTATTCCTACCCCTCCTTATCTTTAGATAAAAACTAAGTGGGAAAAGGGAATGGGATCAACAGGCAGTAACTGATCACTGAAGTGACCTGAACCCCACTTTTTAGCCCACCTAAACTTCCCTTCCTTCCACTACCAGATGACTGATTAGAACTTTAGCTAAAAACTCTCTGATGCACTTATCTCCCTTATTTCAAGCTTCCATTATGGTGCAAAGCTATTTCCCACCACTCTGGAGGGACAATGGACAGAGCATACTGCCCGGAGTCAGGAAGACTTCAATTGAAAACCACTCAGACAGTTTTCACCTGGGTGACACTAGGCAAGTCACTGTCCCTCTGTTTTCTTCTGTTATTTTTCCATATATTTAGAATACTAATAGTACCTCCTACTTGCCATGGTTGTTGTAAAGAAGAAATATTATTTGTGTATCACTTGGACAATAAATGATATTATATGAAGGTTAGCTATTAATGCTGTGATTTAGAGGGAGAAAACTTTGGAATACAGGGTTTGTCAATGGTGAATGTTGAAAATGATCTTTGCATGTATTTACAAAAATAAAAAATACTACCAGTAAAAAAAATTCTGGATTGATTTTTGACATAAAGTTACCTAAAATAGAAGAGAAAATTAGAAATAAAAGAAAGTCTTACTTTCTCTTCATAAAACTCAAACACCTTTTATAGGAAAATCAACCAGAAGGAACTTGGGAAGAAACCAGAACTTTTGCCTTTCAAATAATTGCCTTACATGGTCATTGTAAGACATCTCAAATCAGTGAAATGAGCAGAACCAGGAGATCATTAGATACTTCAACAACAATAATGTATGAGGATGTATTCTGATGGACGTAGATATCTTCAACAAAGAGAAAATCTAATTCAGTTCCAATTGATCAATGATGGACAGAATCAGCTATACCCAGAGAAGGAACACTGGAAAATGAGTGTAAACTGACTGCATTTTTGTTTTTCTTTCCAGGTTATTTTTACCTTTTGAATCCAATTCTTCCTATGCAACAAGAAATTTGGTTTTGCACACATATATTGTATCTAGGATATACTATAACATATTTAACATGTATGGGACTGCCTGCCATCTAGGGGAGGGGATAGAAAGAGGGAAGAGGAAAGTTGAAACACAAATGAGTACAAGGGATAATGTTATAAAAAAATTGCCCATGCATATATACTGTCAAAAAAAAGTTATTACTATAAAATTAAAAAAAAAGAAATTAAAAAAAAAAAAAAAAAAAAAGAAGAAGACATCTCAAATCAGACAACTTGTTCAAGATGTCCAAAAGACAGTTTGGAACAGAAGGGCTTGAGGTTGATTGATATCAATTTTTGTTTATATTGAATATTACTGTTTTCCCCAATTATATGTAAAGACAATTTTTAACTTTTTCAAAAAAAATTTTAGCGGCAGCTAGATGGCACAGTGGAAAGAATACCATCCCTGAAGTCAGGAGGACCTGAGTTCAAATGTGGTCTCAGACTCTTAATACTTCCTAGCTGTGTTTGACCTGGGTAAGTCAATTAACCCCAATTGCCTAAGCAAAACAAACAAACAATCTTTGCTTCTTCTTTTGATGTTTGCTTGCATTTTGTTTTCATTCTTAGGTTTTTTTCTTTCTTTCCTTCTATACTCAATTTTTTCTTGTGCAGCAAGATATTAGATTTAACAAATATTTTAACATATTTAACATGTATTAGACTATATGCCATCTAGGGAAGGGGTGAGGGGAAGAAGGGAAAAACTTGGAACAGAAAGTTTCCCACTCATGCACATGTTTCATAATAAAAAGCTTTAATAAAATTTGAAAAGAAAAGAAAAAATAGAAAAGAATTTGAAACATCTCATTAGAAAAACTGGAGAATTGGAGAGGCTGTGGGAAACCTGGGACACTGATAAAATTGTTGGTGGAGTTGTGAAAGAATCCAACCATTCTGGAGAGCAATCTGGAATTATGCCCAAAAAGTTATCAAACTGTGCATATCCTTTGATCCAGCAATGCTACTACTGGGCTTATATCCCAAAGAAATACTAAAGAAGGGAAAGGAACTTGCATGTACAAGAATATTTATGGCAGCCCTCTTTATGGTGGCCAGAAATGGTGACTAAGTGGATGCCCATCAATTGGAGAATGGCTGAATAAATTGTGGTATATGAATGTTATAGGATATTATTGTTCTGTAAGAAATGACTAAGAGGATGATTTCAATAAGGCCTGAAGAGATTTACATGAACTGATGCTGAGTGAAATGAGCAGGACCAGGAGATCATCATATACTTCAACAACAATACTATATGATGATCAATTCTGATGGCCATCTTCAACAATGAGATGAAGCAAATCAGTTCCAATAGAGCAGTAATGAGGTGAATCAGCTACACCCAGCAAAAGAACTCTGGGAGATGACTATGAACCACTACATAGAATTTCCAATCCCTCTATTTTTGTCCGTCTGCATTTTGGATTTCCTTTATAGGCTAATTGTACACTGTTTCAAAGTCCGATTCTTTTCATACAGCAAAATAACTGTTTGGACATGTATACATATATTGTATTTAACTTATGCTTTAACATATTTAACATGTATTGGTCAACCTGCCATCTAGGGAAAAAGGTGAGGGGAAGGAGGGGAAAAGTTGAAACAAAAGGTTTTGCAATTGTTAATGCTGGAAAATTATCTATGCATAAAACCTTTTGTTAAAATTAATTCAATCAAAGGGGCAGCTAGGTGTCTCAGTGGATAGAACACCAGCCTTGAATTCAGGAGGACCAGAGTTCAAATCTAGTCTCAGACACTTAATTCTTCCTAGCTGTGTGACCCTGGGCAAGTCACTTAACCCCAGCCTCAAAAAAAAAAAAATTAATTCAATCAATCAATTAATTTAAAAAAAAAAAAAAAAAAAGGAAATTCGGTTCTGCACTCATATATTGTATCCAGGAAATATCATAACATATTCAACATGCCCCATTTAGGGGAAGGGATGAAGGGAAGAAGGGGAAAATCAGTACAGAAGTGAGTGCAAGGGATAATATTGTAAAAAATTACCCATGCATATGTACTGTCAAAAAAATGTTATAATTATAAAATAAAAATTAAAAAAAAAAAAGAAAAAAGAAAAACTAGAGAACAGATCAAGGAGAGACAATAAAAGAATTGTGAGATTACCTAAAAGTTATAATTTTTAAAAGAATCTGGATACAGTATTTCAAGAAATTAAGAAAATTGCTCTGAAGCTCTAGAACAAGGGGGAAAGAAAAAATTGACTGTTCACTAACTGAAAGAGATCAGAGGAAAACTTACAAGAATATCCTAGCAAGATTTAAAAGTTCTTAGATTAAGGAGAAAATATTGCAATCTAACCAGAAAATAAGACAGAATAAAATACTGCAGAAATAGTCAGGATTTCACAATACCCAGCAGTTTCTACCCTAAAAGACCATAGGTCTGGTTACATTAAATGTCATAGAACAAAAGTTGCATCCAGAGAATAATTTGCCCAGAAAGATGAATGTAATCTGGAATGAAGGGGGGGAAATGGACATTTGATAAACTGAAAAGCTTTCAAGTATTTGTAACAAAAAGAGCAGAACTCAATGGAAATTTTAATATAAAAGATCCAGAAAAAAGAAAAACATTAAAGACTAATTCTAAGGCATTCGTTAAGACCAACTACTTATAGATGTGAAACTATTATCAGTATAACTGTAGGTAGTTTAAAAGACTGGAGCAGGGGCAGCTAAGTGGCACAGTGGATAGAGCACCAACCCTGGAATTCAGGAGGACCCGGGTTCAAATCTGGTCTCAGACACTTAACACTTCCTGGCTGTGTGACCTTGGGCAAATTATTTAACCCCAGCCTCAGAAAAAAAAAAAAAAAAAAAGACTGGGGTTGAGTCTTGTATGATGGGGTGGGAAAAAGTAAAAGGGAACAATTGGGCAAGAGGAAGAACTAATACTGAGAAAGCAGGTGGGGAGGAGGTTGAAGAGCAGGTAATATTGTAAGCTTTCTCTCTGACTTTTCCAAGAAACATTGTATAACATCCAGAAGGATGTAGAAACCTTCTGAATACATAGAGGTAAGGAAACTGGGAGATGGGATGGGGGAGGAACTTTTAACTGGATGGGATGGAGAGTGAGAGAGTGGAAAAGAAGATCAAGTGATAGGGATAGGGTAAAATCAGGTTTGAGAAAGAGAATGGTGAGTAAATATAAGATGGAAAGACAATCAGTTGTGTGGTTTGGATATTTAAAGTGGTTCTTTGTGATAGCAAACACCTGAAAATTGCAGTGCTTCCCCCTTTGCTCCATATTTATTTTAAATTTAAAATTCCATTATTAGAAATTAAAGACAGTAAGCCTTACAGTACTAAGAATCCTGAGACTGGACTCAAGAAAGGTTGATTTCAAATCCATCCTCATACTCATTAGCTGTGTGTCCCAGGGCACATTATTTCATAGATCTGTGCCTCAGTTTCCCCAATTATTAATAGGGAAAATGATAAGACCAAAGGCACAGGTATATTGTGGGGCTCAAATGAGAAAATATTTATATACTTAGCAGAGTGCCTGCCACATAGTAAGTATGTATAGATTATCCCTTGCCCTTCTTTTCCCACTCACTGTGCTGGAATTTGAGGGACTAAAGAAGGAAGTATAAGGATAAATTTCTGATATCAGGCAGCATTAAGAACAAGAAGAGCTAATTTATGCTTGATAACAAGAAGACCTTTCTAAGTCTAGACCTATCCCAACAAGGAAGAGGTTCCCTTGACAGGTGGAGGGTTCCCTTCACTGCACAACTTCAAGAAAAGGCTGCAGGAGCAGCTTTCAGAGACTTTGTAGACGAAATTCTCATCTGGTTAGAAGTTACACTAGATATCATTTCTCAGATTAGCTCCTATTAAGAAATTCTTTAATGCTGTATTGCTTTTTACACATTGCAGAAACTAGACACTGACCAAGATCTAACACTCTATACCTAGATAAAGTCAGAATGAGTTCTTGATTCAGATATAGTCCATGATACTATAAACAAATTAGGAGAACATGAGATAGTCTGCCTCTCAGATCTGGGGAGAACAAAGGCATTTGTGGCCAAAGAAGAACGAGAGAATATTAACACACACAAAATGGATAATTTTGATTACATTCAATTAAAAAGGTTTTTACACAAATAAAAGTGCTAGCAGTGCTGACCAGACATTGTGCTGGGCTGTGGCTGTGGACAAGGCAGAATAAGCACTTGTTGGGAAAGTGCAGTACTTTAGGGAGGAAAAACATTTCCAGGACAGCAGTTGAGGAACCCTACATGTGCCTTAGGTGAAAACTGATATTGAGGTTGAGTTCTTGGACAGAATTCAGAACATTACAATAAGGAGGAGCTGAGGGTTAAGGCAGCATTACCCAGAAATCAAACTTGATTGTAACAATGATCATTATTATGAGCTGCTAAAAAATAATAAAACCAAATGAAAATTTGGGATGAATAATCAAAGGAAAAAGAACCTCACAATAGCTATTTTGGTTTAAAAGAAGATCACAGTTAATATCCAAAACATAGTGAGGTTAAAAAACAAGCCATTCCTATCCCAAAGGGTAACTTCAAAGGTACACGACAAGTCCAAAAGGAGTTCCTGAAAGAACATAAAAAGGAATTCAAAAATCAAATAAGAGATCAAGGAAATATAGGGAGGGTGTAATGAAAGCAATCCAAGAAATTATGAAAAACAAGTTCATCAATTTGTAGGAGGTAATAAAAAAATTCCTGAAAAGCAGAATTGAAGAAGAGGACTCGAGTGACATTATATGACACCAAAAAATAATTAAACTAGAAAACAAAGAAGAGAATCTGAAACATCTCATTAGAAAAGCTGAAGAACAGATCGAGGAGAGACAATATAAGACTACCTAAAAGTTATTATTTAAAGAACAATCTGGATACAAAATTTCAAGAAATTATGAAAGAAAATTGCCTGGAAGTTCTAGAACAAGCAGGTAAAGGGAGGAAGAAAAAATCTGCTGTTCACCAACTGAAGAGATCACCCAAGGAAACCTTATCCTAGCAAAATTTCACAGTTCACAGATTAAGGAGAAAATACTGCAATGAGAGCAGAAAATAAGACAGACTTCGACATTGCAGCAATAGTCAGGATTTCACAAACCCAGCAGCTTCAACTCTGAGACCATGGCTTTGGTTACATTAAATTTCAAAGAACAAAAGACCTGGAGTTACATCCTGAATAGTTTACTCAGAAATGTGGAATATAGTATGGAATGAGGGGGAAAATAGATATATGACAAACAGAAAAACTTTCATATATTTGTAACAAAAAGACCAGGACTCAATGGAAAATTTAATATATAAGCTCCAGAAAAAAGGAAAACATTAAAGACTAATTACAAGACGCTCTTTAAGGCCAATTATCTGCTTAGATATGAGAAAATGTTATCAGTATAAAATCCCAAAGGTTTGGAATTAAAATGTGTATGACCAGGCAGGAAAGGATAAAAGGAAACAATTACAAAAATTAGGCAAGAGGAAAAACTAATACTGGGAAAAGGGAGGAGCTGTGTGGAGAGCAGGTAACATAGTAACCTTCCTCTCTCAATTCATGAGGAAACAATGTATACATCGGGAAGGCTGTGGAAGCCTCGAGGTTATGTACCACACTCTGGGGCTGGAAGGACGGTTCTGGATGGAGGCACCAGGGGAAACTGGGGAAGCCTGAGATCTAGCCCGGGGAGGGAGGGGGCGGATGAGGGGAAGTTTCAGGGCTTTAAAAGAGGGGGCAGGGAAGCAGGAGGAAAGGAGAGCCCAGGTCAGATCTGGGAGAGAAATTCTGACCCAGCTCAGGGTAGGATCAGGGACACTAGAGGGGCAGGCGGCTTGGGGGGACACGGATCCCGGGAAAGCAGCGTGGCTGTGCCCTGAGGTCTTCTCAGGAGCTGAGGAGGTTGCCTGGGACCCTCTGGTAGAGCTTGGGCTTGGCGACTCTAAAGGGGGCCTGGAAACAGAGAGTCAAGGCTTGGGGTCTCATCGGGCAACAGCCCAAGAGCCTGGGGGATGGGGGAGCCAGGCACAGCCAGGCAGGAGTTTTGGGGCCCACGTCCAGAGTGGGTGCTCAGGGCAGGCAGAACTCTTGAATCTATTAGGGGCCTAAGTGGGAAGGCAGAAGCACCACGTTTCTAACCGGGATCCAGGAACAAGGAGGGACGCCCGGGTACTTACGGGCAAGGTCTGAAATTGGGGAAATGTGAATCCGAGATAAATCCGGGGACGGTAACGTCTGGCGTTTGGGAAGAATTGGGGTGGGAAAAGCAGGGGTGGCGAGGGGAGGAAGGCTGGGAAGGGAGGGCTTGTCCTATAGCCGGATCTGGCAGAGCAGCATGAAAGTCAGATGATCCCCCATTAGCAAAGACAAAGGCAACTAGCAACAGCTCAGAGGTGAGTAGGGAGGTGGGTGAGTAGATATGCCGGGAGGTGGACGGACCTACCTGGGACCTGCCCCTACAGAGCTGCCTTGCAGGAGGCAGAGAGATCTCAAGTCCAGCAGTCCCAGTTTCCAGCCAGCTCACTGGAGGAGATTTCTCCGGGGCCCAAGAGTTGCCACCTTAGCCAGCCCTGAGACTTCCCAAAGTGAGCCGTTTCTTTCTAGGACGCCCAAGAGCAGGAAGTCAGGCCCTGAGCTGCTTCCCCGCCCCAAACCCCGCCCCCATCACGTGAAATGTCTTCACCGAGGGAGAGGCCCCATGTGGGCCCTGGACTCCGCCCAGGCTTCCAAACTCCACCCCAAGGCTCCTATTCCACCTGGATCATCATCCACCAAGCTGTTCATATATTTCAGAGGCAGGATTTAAACCTAGGTTCTTTGACTTTTGAATGAGAGCTCTTTCCATGGTACTTACTATGCTCTCATAAGGAAAGACCGCCAGGAAAAGGAAACATGCATGGTTCTGACTTCCTCAGCCTAGTGGAGACATGGTACCTGTAATATTGATGGTCCTATGCTTTCTGACATTCTCTTTGTCAAAGATCAAAAGTTGATCTGGATTGTCTCTCATGCATCCTGTCCAGGAAACTGAAATGACCAGAAATGAATTAAAACATCTTGAGTCCACTGTGCAGAGGTTACTCACTGAAAAAAAGGGGTGAGCAGCATTACTAGTCCCTTATCTCTTTTGTGGATATGGCAGTTCCCTCAATCAGAGATTTGAGTTTCAGTGCTTGGGGGGAGGGGAAAGAAAAGAGGATATCTTACCTTTCAGGGATAAACAACCCTGTTGTCTCCATCTCTACTGGATTCCATTTCTGATGTTACCAGGAATATTTCATGAAGAGCCTAGGCTACATGCACAGTAATAATTCCCTCACTCCACCATTCTACAACTGAACCTGCTCTCTCCATTCCCTTCTACCTAGCATGGATTCTTCATTTCTACCTGGTAAAGTACTTCTGATTATTCAGACCTCCACCTAGGGCTGATCTCTTTTATCAAGCCTGCCCAGCTGATACAGATATATGAGTATTGTATGTCTTTCCAATTCTTGATATCTCTAGCATTGAACATGGATTTGAAAACATTAAATGTTTAATAATGCATGTAGGATTCAATTGCAAAATATTTAAAGCTCTGAAGGTCAAAATAGGCTGCTTGTTATAAGACATGATGAAAGGAACAAGTCTGATCTCAATCTCTGTGTTTTCTATTTCTTCTCTGAGTCACTTGAAAGGTAAGTTAGATACCAGAATTTCCGAAAGCTATTTGGGGGCAGAATTGTGACAGACCCTTCAAGGCCTGCCTCTGCCTTTCCACCACTATAGACTAAATTGAGATTATTATTTCCTACTGGTGGGAACTTATAGAGTTCCAGTATGTCCCATGGAGAAAGTCATTTCAGAAGTACTTCCTCCAATAACCACTACAGACTTGCCCAACCTCTTACAGCTTTTATTTAGAATATTTAGAGAGTCTTCCCCCATTCATCTCTATTCAAATTTATCACCACATTCAAATCATAACCACAGCTAAAAGCTACCAGCACATCTCCAAAACTTATAAGCTGCTATCTTTTAGATAATCAATTACTAAATTTTCAAAAAATGGAACAATTTAACACAATCATAAAAAAGAAAACAAATTTTTGGGAAAACTCGCTGTTAATTTGGTAGAATTCTCACCTAAAAAGATATTTCAATATAACCTCCAAATATTACATTACTTAGAAAGAAAAATAACATAATAAAAAGTTAGAGGCATATGGAAAATTTCTCTCCAGCATTATGAATTCAGGAAGAATTCATGACCAAAATAGTATATAGATAAATACACAAAATTTTTATATAACATTTTTAAAGCTTTTTTTTGGTCCTCCCCAAATCCAATGCAACCAAAATTAGAAGGAAAACGGTTAAGTGAAAAAAAATTTGTTTTATTACAATTTTCTTGGTTTCCAAGATATTTGGGGAATTATTTCATGTTTTTAAAAATAAGCGCTATTTTTCCTTTGATGAATTGCTAAAAGATTTAGTCAAGTAGCAGTCTAAGAAATATAAACTAATGCTAGACCCATGAAAAATGATTAATAATTATGGTGATGAAAAGAAAACCACCACTGAGTTTTGACCTTTAATTGATCATATTGATAAAATTCACCTGAAAACAGAAAAATGTGTAAGACATTGCAAGGTAACAATCACATTATGGTATTGGAGTTGGAATTCTTAATTGATTTAGACATTCTGGAAAGCAATTTGTATTTATGCCAAAAGTAACTGAATTATAGATGTCTTTTGACCAAGCAATGTGTCAAAGAGCTTTTCAAAAAGAGGAAAAGAAACTATATGAAATGAAACACATATAGCATTTCTTTGTGTAGGACAAAGTTCTGGATATAGATTCTGGCTCATGCCCCCAGATTAGGGAATGGCTGAACAAAATAAGACATATGGATGTAATTAAATACTAGTATGTTGCTGAAAATGAAACAATATGCTGCCAATCATATTCAGTCAACAGGAGACTTTTAGGAACTAGAAAAGCAAGAAGAATAGCTTTAACTTTAATAGCAATCTTGCAGAAATAAACAACTCCAAAAGAATTCAGAACTCTGTGGAACACAATGATCTATGATGATTGCAAAGGATTGATTATGAAGAATGTACTGAAATTAGTATAGAAAGTTTATGAATTGATGCACAAAATAAAATATTTTGATTTGTCCACTATGGGAATTTGTTTTGTTTGATTATGTTTAATTTTTTCAAGTGTTTTTTTTTTCTTTTTTCCATTGGGTAATTGGAGGTGATACAGAAAATAAACCCTTGGTAATTGAAAATGTGAATTAAAAATAAAATTGAATAAGTACTTACTGCTGCTCTTTAATGTTAGATTTAAGGTGAAACCAAACTTTTTCCAAAATGGATAATTGGTAAATCTTTGTATAACTAAATGAAAAAATCCTCCAAAAACAAGGTCCCCATCTCTGTAGTATCTGGGACTGAAAGTGCTTCTTAGATAGCAGAAGTTCCCTTCCTCCATTACCAAAGAGAATGGCAGTTGTGAGAGCAGGAAGAAGAGCAGCTCCAAGGTGAGGTTCACATGTTTTCTATCCATTTTGGGGATGCATTGTGCAACAAGCAAAATAAAAGCATCTAACAACTTCAGGTACCTGGGGAAGGGAGAACTCTCTCTTCCAGGTCAACAGTGTCTTTCTTGAACTGCTTCTCAAACTTTAACCCTCACACTTGTAGAGACCGAATGTAATATAACTCTGGCACATGTCCCCAGAGAGACATTGCTGGCTAGGTCAGAGGGTATTTATGAGAATTTACCCTTAATAAATGATCACTGAAATGTCCTTGTGGATAGGATCCTGTGTTTGCTTCCCAAGGTCCAGAAAGAAGGAGCTTCATTCATGAGGGGCTGTTGGAACCACTGCTCCTTAGGGCTCTACACCAGTGTCCCTGTGTCTGAGTAAAAAATTTGTTATTCTCAATTCTCCTTCCCAACTTCTCTATCCTCAGCACTACTAATTGCTATCAAGTGGGTAGGAATCCCAGTGACCTCTCCAGAAGCAGGGAAATTTTATTCTATGTGAGAACCTGTGTAGGAACCTGAGCAACTTTAATCTGGTACATCATAGTAGAGACTATGATACATAACAAGGCCAAAAAGTAATAGTGCCTGAATGGCCAATATCTGGATGATCTTAATCTCCTGCCCCACACTCTCAATTCAACAACCTTGACTCTCTGGCATAGATCCTCTTCCAATTATTTTTTCACTAGTCCTTCCAGCAGGATATAGAACTTTTTCCTGCAGTTATGGCCTGGCAAAATCCTCCAAGGTCAATTGGATTTCTAACTAGTTCTGATACAGAAGAACCTACCTTTTATTTCTGTATTCACTCAATTCTCAGCCCTTCAGTAGTGCATGCCTACTTTTGAATCAGGCATATCATAATTCAAAAGAAAGCACCATATTATATCACTCTAGTTCCACAAATACCGTACATTTTTATACTTTGATCATTAGTGATACAATGAAATGACTCATTTAAACTTATGAAAGAATTCAATAACTAAAACATTAATAGCAACTTAACAGCTACAGTGACAGATGGAGTTTTCTCAATGGAGAGGATTTTATACCAATGAATTAATGGATCTAGTCTCTAATGCTAAACTGTGTGTGCAGAGTCTGGGGATTCAAGGACTAAAACACCAATAGTCCTTTCTGTAAACAAATTTTCAGTCTCCTTAGAAAAAACTTGGTGTAAGAAAAAAATAAATGCTTCTTTACTTGGATCTGGGATGATGCTTTCAGCCTGATGCTATACCGATGTGGCAGCAGGGCCACTTGGAGTTGGTTCATGTCTTTTTTCACCACTCTGAGGTGGTTATTCTCCTCTACAAAAGTGAGGATATGATTGTAACATTCAGACTTGGGAGTGAGACCTCCACATAGCTCATGAGGAATCTTGTCTTCCTTGTAGCCACTGATATCATTTACAAGGCACTTTCATATACTGGTCCTGGTCTAAATAATTCTGTTTAACTTCTGTAACACTACTATCATTTTAAAGGAAAATAAACTAAGGCACAGATACAAGAAAAAAAAACTTTCTCATGATTCCATAGTAAGTATAACAGGATAGAATACAAATCTGTGTATCTTGCTTATAATTTCAGTTCTTGTGCCAGCATACCACATTGCCTATCAATGAGGTCATTCAGCTCTTTAGAGTATATCAAAAAGAGTTAAATTTGATCAATTCAAAGATTAACCATGATTCTAACAGTCTTAGTTTTAACCACCATTCATGAGATACTCTAAAACAATTCACTTTAGCTACTTTTCTGTGGAGAACTATTCTTTTTTTTTTAATAATAGTTTTTATTTACCAGATATATGCATGGGTAATTTTACAACATTGACAATTGCCAAACCTTTTGTTCTAATTTTTCCCCTCCTTTCCTCCTCTCCCTCCCTCCCCCACCCCTGCAGATGGCAGGTTGACCAATACATGTTAAATATGGAGAACTATTCTTTATTACTGAAATATCACTGAATTATCTGTCATTTCTAATGAGAGTTGAACTTAGTTAACTGTTATTTAGTTGAGAATTTCTGAGGAAATTCCTAAAGAGAATGGAAAGGGTAACTTCCATCTTGCATGAACTGCATTGATGAGATGCTGTTTGATTGTTTTGGATGAATGCAATAGTGATGAGTGTTGAGTAAATTCTAAGTGACAATATCTCATTTTCCTGCTTTTGAAGAACATAGGGTAATTTTTTAATGTAGCTTTTTATTTACAAGATATATGCATAGGTAATTTTTCAGCACTGAATGTTGCAAAACCTTTTGTTCCAATTTTTCCCCTCCTCCCCCTATCACCTCCCCCAAATGGCTGGTTAAAGTATATGTTAAATACAATATATGTATACATGTCCATACAGTTATTTTGCTGCACAAGAAGTATTGGACTTTGAAATAGTGTACTATTAACCTGTGAAGCAAATAAAAAATGCAGGCAGACAAAAATGGAGGGATTGGGAATTCTATGTAGTGTGTTCACTCATTTCTAAGAGTTCTTTCACTGGGTGTAGCTGGTTCAATTCATGACTGTTCTATTGACACTTGTAATGTTCTCTTCTCTAAATTGTAATCATTCTCTGGGAACACATCTCTTGGGGAGCTTCTGGAGGCAACCTTGGCTTCAGTTCAGTTTCAATAATCACCTCAAATGCAGCCAGGAGTTCAACGCCAGATCCATTATTGTGTCCTTCAAAATCCTGAATCTTTTCCTGGGCCCAGTTAGCTTTCTTCAAGGCCTATCTCTCTCCTTGATTCCTGAGAGCTCTTGTCCTAATATCTCCAGACAACACAAAGGTGGAAGTGGAAATGAATCTTGATTCTGCCTTCAAGAGTGGGATGGTGGGTTGGCTTGTGAATCTCCTGTTAGTCAATCCTAGTTGTGAATCTCCTGGAAGTCCATAAGCAGGCTTTTCCTTTCCTCCTTATATATGCTCTCTAAAGGTGTGAAATCTAATGTGTCAACCAATGAGTGACCTCCTTTAAGGGTATGAACTCCTTTAAAGGTGGGAACTAAATACATTACCTTGTCTCAAGTTCTGGCCCATAACATCTCCTTGTAGGATCAGATCAATCATACAATCATGCTGAACCATGCTAAATTAGATAATTAGTGTCTTTCTGATTCCAGTGACTTAGCACCTTGTAATAATCCTAACAGGAACTGATTTGTTTCATCTCGTTGCTGAAGAGGTCCACGTCCACCAGAATTGATCATCCACCAGAATTGATCATCATATGGTATTGTTGAAGTATATAATGATCTCCTGGCCCCGCTCATTTCATTCAACATCAGATCATGTAAGTCTATTCAGATCTTTCTGAAATTATCTAACTGGTCTTTTCTTACAGAACAATAATATTCCATAACATTCATATATTACATTACTCAGCCATTCTCCAATTGATGGTCATCCACTCAGTTTCCACTTTCTGGCCTGCCACAAACATTCTTGTATATACAGGTTCCTTTATATCTCTTTGTGAAATAAGCCAAGTAATAACACTGGATCAAATGGTGTGCATAGTTTGATAACTTTTTGAGCATAGTTCCAAATCACTCTCTAGAAGGGCTGAATATGTTCACAATTCCACCAACAATGTATCAGTGTCCCAGTTTTCCCACTTCCCCTCCAACATTCTGCATTATCTTTCCCTGTCCTTCTAGCCAATCTGACCTCAGAGTTTTTCAATTTGCATTTCTCTGCTTAATAATGACTTGGAGCATCTTTTCATATGGCTAGAAATAGTTTCAATTTCTTCATCTGAGAATTGTCTGTTCATATCCTTTGACCATTTATCAATTGGACAATGGCTTGATTTCTTATAAATTAGAGTCAATTATATATTTTGGAAATTGTTAGAATCCTTACTAGGTGTGAAGTCAGTACTTAAAAATTCTCTACTTCATAATTCACACCTTTAAAAGGACTTTACACCTTTAGACTTCTGAAAGGAGTTTATACCTGTAAAGAAGCTAGCTCATTGGTTCTCTAAGGAGTTTCCACAAGCCTGTGGAGTACCCACAAGCCCATTCTCTGGGAGGATAAAAGGAGCCAGGATTCAGGAAGGAGATGATTTGAAATTCTATAGTGGTGCTGACTGGGGACACTTGGAATGAGCAGATTCACAAGAACTAAAGGAAAAGCTTGCTCATGGAGATTCAAAACTAGGATTGACTTCCAGGAAACCCACAATCCCACACTCTTGGAGGAAGAGTCTGATTCATTCCTGTAAAGGTCCTGATCATCTCTAAGTTATAATCCTTCTCTGAGAGGACATCTCTTTTGTGTAAAATCTTTTCCTCTGTGACCAGGTTTCTTGATAGGCTTCTGGAGCCTCCAGCCAGAGCAAAGGTAGAATCTTGAATCCTCTTCTTCCTGAATCCTGGCTCTGAATCTCCTCGAGCTTCCCTGAAATTCTCCTGTGAAGTCTTGTTCTTCTTCCAACCTAGACTCTCCTTCCAGACCACCATCTAAACTCAATCTCCCAGTCAGATTCCTCCTTGCCTGACTGCCCTCCTCTTTTATCCTAGCAGAGATTGAGCTAGTGAGAACTCAACAGGGCTTCTGAGAGCTCCTACAGCCAGTGAACTTGCTTTTTTAAAAGGTGCAAACTCCTTTAAACATGTAAACTCTCCGCCAGAAGTCCAAAGGTGCAAACTCCTTTTAAAGGCCTGAACCAAAGGTGTGAATTCTGAGCTAGAGAATTGTTTAGACAACCTGACTTATCACCTTGTAATCCTAACATCTCCCCCTTTCTTTTTATTTAGAACATAGGGTGGTCATGGCCTTGAAACATAAATCCATCAGTATGGGAGGTATTACACATAATTACATGAATTGTATAAACACATATTAACATAGCACATATTAGAAGTGATAAAACAAATAACATGATCAAATAATCATAAATTGAATTGTGGTACATTTGAATACCTAAACCTTTCATTTAAGAGTGATATCCAGAAATAATTTTCTAATTATTCATTCCACAATTTCCCCTAGAAATTTGAGGAAATTTTAATGGCTCATATATCCTGCTTCTCTCTTATTTGTGAAAGTAAATTTTTGAGCTTGTATAACAGTTTACATATATTTTTGTTTAATTCTCTCTTCTTAGAGTGACAAAAATATTATCATTTTTCAAGATCTTTTTTCTCAGCAAAGATGCCAATTATGATTTCTGATTAATTTATAATATGTTCAGAATCTAAGGCTAAACACAGGTCCACTAGAAATCTTTTTCTAAGTTGATTTATTAAGAATTTCTTTAGGAACCATTCAAAGAATTTCAATTCCTTGCAGCAGATTCTTGCCCACACATCAATATCTTTCCCAAAAAACAATATTAGGTGCTTTCTCCAGTACTGTTAATTTTTTATTGCTGTCTTAAAAAAAATGCCCATTCCAAATTCTGTTCCTTTTTCCCATTTCTTTTCGTTTCTTTTCCACTTTTTTTTCTTTTCCACTTCTTAAAATATATATATATACAATCCTATTATACACGTAAAATAATGTAAAACATATTTCTATGTTTGCAATGTTGTGTAAAAAAAGAATGAAAATAAATCTCAGAGATTCTCAGTTTTCTTTCTGAAAGTGGATATTTTTCACCATGCATCCTTTGGAACTGTAAATCACACTCTTTGCAGATGATAACCCCAGAGATTCTAATAAAAAGTTATTAGAAATAATTCACAACTTTAGTAAAGTTGCTGGATGCAAAATAAATCCACATAAATCCTCGGCATTTTTATACATCACCAACAAAATGCAACAGCAAGAGATACAAAGAGAAATTCCATTCCAAATTCCAAACAAATCCAAACAGGAATTATATGAGCAAAATTATGAAGCACTTGCCACAAAAATAAAGTCAGATTTAAATAATTGGAAAGAAATTCAGTGCTCTTGGAGAGGCTGAGCGAATATAATAAAGATGACAATACTCCCCAAACTGATCTATTTATTTAGTGCTATGCCAATAAGACTCCCAAGAAACTATTTTAATGACCTAGAAAAAATAACAACAAAATTCATATGGAAGAATAAACGGTCGAGAATTTCAAGGGAACTAATGAAAAAAAAAGTCAGATGAAAGTGGTCTAGGTGTACCTGATCTAAAGGTATATTATATAGCAGCAATCACCAAAACCATTTGGTATTGGCCTAAGAAATAGACCAGTCGATCAGTGGAACAGATTAGGTACAAAGGACAAAAAAGGGTACATCTATAGCAATCTAGTGTTTGAAAAACCCAAAGATACCAACAATTGGGATAAAAATTCATTATTTGAAAAAAAAAAACTGTTGGGAAAACTGGAAATTAGTATGGCAGAAATTAGATATGGATCCACACTTAACACCATATGCCAAAATAAGATCAAAATGGGTCCATGATTTAGGCATAAAGAATGAGATCATATGGAAGTGGAAATCTTCAACATAAAGAAGATCCAACTCACTTCCAGTTGATCAATGATGGACAGAAATAACACTGGGAAGCGAATGTAAATTGTTAGCACTACTGTCTATCTACCCAGGTTACTTATACCTTCGGAAGCTAATAATTAATCTGCAACAAGAAAATGGTATTTATACACATATATTGTATCTAGGTTATATTGTAACACATGTAAAATGTATGGGATTACCTGCCATTGGGTGGAGGGAGGGAGGGGATAATTTGGAAAAATGAATAAAAAAAATTAAAAAAAAAAAAAAGAATGAGATCATAAATAGATTAGAGGAACAGAGAATAGTTCTGTGGAGGAGGAAGGAATTTATGACCAGAGGAGAACTAGAGATCATTATCGATCACAAAATAGAAGATTTTGATTACATCAAATTAAAAGGCTTTTGTACAAACATTACTAATGCAAACAAGATTAGAAGGGAAGTAACAAATTGGAAAAATATTTTTACAGTTAAAAGGTTCTGATAAAGGCCTCTTTCTAAAATTTATAGAGAACTGACTCTAATTTATAAGAAATCAAACCATTCTGAAATTGATAAATGGTCAAAGGATATGGACAATTCTTAGATGATGAAACTGAAATTATATCCACCCATATGAAAGAGTGTTTCAAATCTCTACCGATCAGAGAAATGAAATTAAGACAACGCTGAGATATGACCACACACCTGATAGATTGGCTAAGATGACAGGTACAAATAATGAATGTTGGAGGGGATATGGGAAAACTGGGACACTAATACATTGTTGGTGGAGCTGTGAAAGAATTCAGCCATTCTGGAGAGCAATTTGGAACTATGCCCAAAAAGTTATCAAACTGTGCATACCCTTTGATCCAACAGTTATGCTATTGGGCTTATATCCCAAAGAAATACTAAAGAGGGGAAAAGGACCTGTATGTGCCAAAATGTTTGTAGCAGCCCTTTTCATAGTGGCTAGAAACTGGAAGATGAATGGATGTGCATCCATTGGAGAATGGTTGGGTAAATTATGGTATATGAATGCTATGGAATATTATTGCTCTGTAAGAAATGACCAGCAGGATGAATTCAGAAAGGTTTGGAAAGACTTACATGAACTGATGCTGAGTGAAATGAACAGAACCAGAAGATCGCTGTACACTTTAACAACAATGCTGTATGAAGATGTATTCTGATGGAAGTGGATATCTTCAACATAAAGAAGCTCCAACTCACTTCCAGTTGATCAATGATGGACAGAAACAACTACACCCAGAGAAGGAACACTGGGAAATGAATGTAAATTGTTAGCACTATTGTCTATTTATCCAGGTTACTTATATCTTCAGAATCTAATACTTATCATGCAACAAGAATATTGGATTTACACACATATATTGTATCTAGGTTATACTGTAACACATGTAAAATGTATGGGATTGCCTGTCATCTAGAGGAGGGAGTAGAGGCAGGGAGGGGAAAATTTGGAAAAATGAATACAAAGGATAATGTTATTTAAAAAATTACTCATTCATATATACTGTCAAAAATTTTATAATTTTAAAATTAAAAAAAAGCTGGAGTTTTTATAATGTATAATAAAGTAAAATGTTAAAAAAAAGGAACTGCAAATCATTGTATTAATCAGAGTAGCAAAGTCTTTACATTTGATTAAAATTAATATGCCTGTTACAGTATACAATTTCCTGATTCTTTTGCTAAAATTTAAACATCTCTTTGAAATACTCACATTAATTACAGTACATTAGAGAATGAGAACCTTGAAGGCAATGACTTCAGTTTCCACTTTATTTGGATATATCCATGCTTACTGAAGTGCCTGATACATACTAAATGCTTAGCAAGTGATTATTGATTGATTATTCAATTTATACCTATGTAGTAATCCTGTCAACGTAGCAAATAAGTTTACTTTTGTATGGCCTCTTCTTGATAGAATTGTGCTGGCTTCTTGAAATTTGATCTTCCTTTACTTTTTTAATTTATATTTTATTTTTACAATTAATTAAAATTTTTTCTTTAATTGAATAGAGAGAAAAATAAAACTTTCAGAATAAAAAAAAATATGTTCCAATTTAAACTCTTGGAACATCATCTCTTTGTCAGGAGACTAGCATTACATTTCATTATGAGTCCTATGGTATCATCTCTTCCTTTTCTCGTTATCGAGAAGTAGTTCTCCAAATTATTCCCAATTTCTTTTCCAGAAATCAGACATTTCACTGGTTTCTATATTCAGATTCTATATTAATCTCAAATTTGTGAAATTACAGTTTGAACAATCATAAGAGTTTATACATGTCTGTATTGAATTCCACCTTCTTGCATTTAGGTCAGTATCCTGGCCTTCTGACATCTTATTTGCCTTTGTCTTCTTCACAGAAAAGCACCTAGATACATGTACAGGTAATTTTTCCAAAGAGAAAAAAAGCTACACATTATAATTATTTCCTTATGTAATTTTGATAAAGGCCATGTATGCCTTTAGCTCATTCTTTTATAAAATATAAACATCTCAGGGCAAAAGAGACCCAATTAAAGTTTTTTCCAAGCTTATAAAAGTTGCATTTCAGAAGAAAACTGATTTTTTTTTTAAATGTTCTAAACTCTGGTTATACAAGACCCAGGCAGTTTTATTTTATTTATTTGCTGAGGCAATCAGGGTTAAGTGACTTGCCTAGGGTCACACAGCTAGGAAGTGTTAAGACCACATTTGAATTCAGGTTCTCCTGACTTCAGGGCTAGTGCTCTGTCCACTGCACCCTCTAGCTGCCCCAATTTTAAAATTCTTAAAATATAATGGCTAAGCTCTTTTTTCGGTCATGGATTTTAGGAAATCCAATTCTCCTTATTTTTTCTCCTTGATATGTTTTCGTGGTTGATGTACAATTCCTATTTTTCATATTAGATCTTGTAATATTTTTCTTTTTCTCAAAGATCATTGATTTTAATTGAGTATAGTCTAATTTTCAGGGAGTTTTTCATTGGCATAAAATTGTGTATTTCATGTGACAAGTTGTTCATTTCATCGAGAATTCATTGTTCCTTTGCTCTAATTTACTGTCAGTATGTAACATTCATGAGGCTAATTTTTGTGCCTTCTAGCATTACATGATTTTACTCCTAACTTCATTTTCATTTGTGATCAAAAATTGTCTATAGACAAAAGAGGAAAACTTTAGAACTAAGACGAGTTTGTGGGCCTTCCTCTATGTTCCTGTGTTCTTATACCCTTAAGGATGTCAGACAGAGCAGAAGCAGATGTTGCTGAAGGAGTATTTCCAAGTGGTGCATTCTTTATGATCTTCCACCTCGGGTCAAGAATTCATTGTAGGGGGTGATGCCAAGGCCTAAGCAGTCTTGCTATCTCCAGACAGAAGTCAATAATTACACAGGAACGTCTCCTTTAGCCTTCTGAAAGCAAATGCAGAGGCACCATCATCTGAGAGAATACAAGGTAAGATAAAAATGTTTCCAATTTAAGAATTCTATTTATTGTCTGTAATACTGTAGATTTGGTGTATTATAAAAATTAAATAGTATCTAGTGATGTGTTTTTGTTTTTTGTTTTAAATTCTGATGATAGCACAGGTCATCATAGAATGCTAGGAAATTGTGCAAAGAATGCTTTGCATTTCACCATGTCTTGTGTCTGATAGTTCATGGTTGCTGCTCTATGGAAAGTTCAAATTATTAGAATTAACATTTTAAAATAAAAAATAGCTTTTGAAAAACATTTATTTCTGTGTAACACACATTGCTTTGTGAATATTGCTGGGAGAGAAAAGTGAGTGTAAAAGGGAAAACCATGACTCGTGTTTAATTGATGGAAATGCTTTTCAACTTGAAAATACCTAAAGGTTTCCAGGAATTCTTGAGCTGTGCTTTACTTGAGGCCTTTTTGGGGAGCTCGTTAGCTGGGTTACTAGACAAAACCAAGTTATTGCCTAGCCCCTCAACTCCAGACCCAGCCTGGGGAACAGCCCCAGAACTAGCCCCAAACCCAGCCCCAGCCCCAGGTAGGGATGTACAATTAGAAACTTGTTTCACTTGGGAATGTGATTGTTATTTTATCTGTGCAATTATGTATATTCAACTTTACCAAATGAACTATTGAGCGAGTATTGAATAAGCTACAGGGTGCTGCATTCTGAAAATATTACATGGGAAATTAGTCAATTCTCTAAGATACAACATAAAATAGCCAATTCTCACGACAGTATTGATCCTCATGATATTGCAAATAGGTTGTTGAACTGGATCAATCAATCCAATCTTCTTAATAATGTACCAAGCTTCCTGTTGCATTTTCTGGCTTGGATATGTTTTGTTACCCTGGCATGTTTCTTCCTGCCTTGTTTTCTAAAACACTTTCACCACTCCTCAGATGAGCTTCAAACATCCCTTCTTTTATCTCAAGGGCACAGAAGAACAGGGAGAGATTGAGGTACAGCTCCAAGGAGGCAAAGGATTGGGACCAGCTCAGGTTTTCCCATAGCTTGTCCCATGTTTGATGGATGTGAGAACTTAGGATGGTAATTCACCACCTCTCTCTTCTGTGTCTAGGTGTTAGCACCCTGGATATAGTAGAATCACCCAGAGTTAGGATAGGCAAAAGTCTTTATTATTGGTGTTTAGCAGTAGAAATGAAGGGGATGCATGCGTAGGATCTCCCCAACCTCATCTCTTTGTCTCCCACCCAGAGTGAGTCTGGGGAGTCTCACTCCACCTCCTAGTCCCTCCCATAACTCTCTGTATACACCAAACGACTGGGCCAGCACAGGATAGTGGGAAGGGCCATTTTCCAAGTATATTCTTATAGAGTATTGTCCAATCGGTATTTTGCCTCAAATGCTCGATTGTCTGACCTCAGTGCTTCGACTTAAAGAGTCTTAGCAATTTACATCTAGGGAAAAGCATGTCCTTGGAGATTGCAAGGAAGGGAGGAAATTGGGTAATTTCATAGGTAATAGTCCCTAGAGAAAAGACTAATGTTCTAGGGAGAACACACTATTACCTTGGTGAAAGATATATAAGCCCTTATACTCAGATGAACAAATGGAGTTCTTATCTCCTACTGTACTGTACAGCTAGTCCTCCATCCCTTTCCCCCACCAAGGTTTAGAAGCTCACAGGCTGCCTGGCTGCATGGGGATCAACATCATTCTAAGATAATAAATTGAATTCATGTTATTTGGCAATTTTCCCCCTTGTTTCAAAAACATTATTCATGCCAATATTTTTATTCTGATTTTTCTCATTTTGGAATTTAGTGAACAATATTTTTTTTAAATACTAAATTTCTAGGATATTATGTAAATGTGTCCTTAGAACATGAACTCTTCTCAAAGTCTTATCCCCAGGTCTTCACTTTTTCCATTTGTCAAATACAAGATTATAATTTATATAATATTTCACACTGTTTGGGACAATGACCACAAACCCAGAATGGTTAAAAAAGATGTTTCTCAGAGTCAGATCAGAAAGTAGTTTATTCCATTTCTGCAAGAATAGGTTATCACCTCAACTTGTGCAATCAAGCAAAGGGAGTCAAAGTACAGCCAATAAAGGATTTTTTTACACACTGGATTGAGCAACTTCACCACACATAGGACTCCAGTTATCCCAGATTTTCTATCAGGGCTGGCAATGTGTTATAGGAACCCACTCAACTTAACAACAGTAAGTATACATTACAAAGCTTACTGATGTGGCCAAATGGTTTGTGCAAGACTAAGCAAGGTACAAGGGGGAGAGGTTTTCTGGAACTGTAGCCCTAATCTAGGGCACTCTCCTGAGGATAAGCTTTCTAAAAATGCCTCCTGCCCCCTCCAATCCAACTGATACAATCAGCAAGATAAGGTCAAAATGGAAACCCTTCTTCAGACACCAATCTTAGGATTTTAGAGGAAAAACTCAAATCTTTTTTCTGCTCTTTATACACAGTATAAAGAATTGCAATGTCTAAGGAGATCTGTGCTGTAAGAAGAGGCCTTTCCTTATTCATTATATTCACATTTCAGCTGCAATAAGATTTCTACACAAAGGATGAGATGCAGGTGAAAGCCTTTCTACAAATACATTTTGTATGTTTCTTTCCAGTGTGAATGTTGTGATTTATAGTGACCTTTATCTTCCAGGTAAGGGCAAGTCTTGATTCAGCAGATTTGTAAATCTTCTTTCCACTCAGTATCCTCAGATGTAAACTCAGAGATGAACTTTGGCTAAAGACCTTCCAGTGCCAAGTCCATAGGAGACTTCTTCACAAGCAGAAAATCCTGTTGAATGACAAGCTCTGTCCTCCGTCTTTATGCCTTTTTCCATGATTTCAATTTTCTACGAATTTTCTGGAGGCAATTCAGGGAAGAAGTGACTCTGAATATTTTTCCACATAGATTATATAAATGAGGTTTACATCTAGTATAGGGTGTCCCATGGCTAGTCAAAGACTAATATCTATTAAAAACTTTACCATGATCCAGAGACTCAAAATTATTCCTCTAATGTGGACCCTCTGTTGTTAAGCAAGATTTGGCCTTTGCCTGAAAGTTTCCACATTCATGAAATTTCTGTCTAATGTGGATTTTCTCATGTTTACCAATACTGTTTTGTCTTGTGACAGCCTTTCCACAGTCATTACCTTTATGAGGTTTCTCTCCAGTGTGGATTCTCTGATGGAAAGTAAGACTGCTGCGCTGGGTGAAAGCCTTTCCACATTCATTACATTCATAAGGCTTCTCTCCAGTGTGGATTCTCTGATGGACAGTTAGACTAGAGTGAGATAAGTAAGCCTTTCCACATTCATTACATTTATAAGGTTTCTCTCCAGTGTGGATTCTCTGATGTCGAGCAAGTTTAGAGTTGCATCTGAAACTCTTTCCACACTGATTACATTCATAAGGTTTTTCTCCAGTGTGAATTCTCTGATGGACAGTAAAACTGGAGCAATCTCTGAAAGCCTTTCCACATTCATTACATTCATAAGGCTTCTCTCCAGTGTGGATTCTCTGATGGACAGCAAGATTGGAGTGAGATGTATAAGCCTTTCCACATTCATTACATTCATAAGGCTTCTCTCCAGTGTGGATTGTCTGATGTAGAGCAAGTTTAGAGTTGCATCTGAAACTTTTTCCACACTGATTACATTCATAAGGTTTTTCTCCAGTGTGGATTTTCTGATGAACAGCAAGACTGGAGTGAAATGTGTACGTCTTTCCACATTCATTACATTTATAAGGCTTTTCACCAGTGTGAATTCTCTGGTGGACAGCAAGTTTAGAGTTGCATCTGAAACTCTTTCCACACTGATTACATTCATAAGGTTTTTCTCCAGTGTGGATTCTCTGATGGACAGCAAGAGTGGAGCAATCTGTGAAAGCCTTTCCACATTCATTACATTTATAAAGCTTCTCACCAGTGTGGATTCTGTGATGGACAACAAGTTTAGAGCTGCATCTGAAACTCTTTCCACATTGATTACATTCATAAGGTTTTTCTCCAGTGTGGATTCTCTGATGGATATCAAGACTGAAACGATATGCGAAAGCCTTTCCGCATTCCTTACATTCATAAGGCTTCTCTCCAGTGTGGATTCTCTGATGTTTAGCAAGACTGGAGCAATGTGAGAAAGCCTTTCCACATTCATTACATTCATAAGGCTTCTCTCCAGTGTGGATTCTCTGATGTTTAGCAAGACTTGAGTGAGATAAGTAAGTCTTTCCACATTCATTACATTTATAAGGCTTCTCTCCAGTGTGGATTCTCTGATGTCGAGCAAGTTTAGAGTTGCATCTGAAACTCTTTCCACACTGATTACATTCATAAGGTTTTTCTCCAGTGTGGATTCTCTGATGGACAGCAAGTTCAGAGTTGCATCTGAAACTCTTTCCACAATGATTACATTCATAAGGCTTCTCTCCAGTGTGGATTCTCTGGTGGACAACAAAAGTGGAGCAATCTGTGAAAGCCTTTCCACATTCATTACATTTATAAAGCTTCTCTCCAGTGTGGATTCTGTGATGGACAACAAGTCTAGAGCTGCAAGTAAAAGTCTTTCCACACTGATTACATTCATAAGGTTTTTCTCCAGTGTGGATTCTCTGATGGACCCTAAGACTGGAGCACTGTCTGAAAGCCTTTCCACATTCATTACATTCATAAGGTTTTTCTCCAGTGTGGATTTTCTGATGGACAGTAAGACAGAAGCGCTGGCTGAAAGCCTTTCCACATTCATTACATTCATAAGGCTTTTCTCCAGTGTGGATTCTCTGATGTTTAGCAAGACTGGAGCAACGTGTGAAAGCCTTTCCACATTCATTACATTCATAAGGCTTCTCTCCTGTGTGGATTCTCTGATGTCTAAGAAGTTTAGAGTTACATGTGAAACTCTTTCCACACTGATTACATTCATAAGGCTTCTCTCCAGTGTGGATTCTCTGATGAATAGCAAGACTGGACTGAGATATGAAAGTCTTTCCACATTCATTACATTCATAAGGCTTCTCTCTTGTGTGGATTCTCTGATGTTGAGCCAAGTTGGAATAACATTGGAAATCCTTTCCACATTGATTACATATGTAACATTGTTTTTCTGTATGAATTCTCTCATATTTAGCAGGAATAGATTGCTCTCTCAAAGTCTTTCCATGTTTCTTACATTCATGAGATTTCTCACCAGCATGGATTCTCTGATTCTTGGCAAGGGAAGAAAGTACATGAAAAGCTGTATTATATTGATGACACTCAGGTGTCTTCTCTTGAGGATGTATATCCTTATCTTTAGCAACACTGGAACTCTTTCTTAAAGCTGTTGTGTGTGTATTCCATTCACATTGTTCTTCTTCAATGTGGTTTCTTTTCTGTTTTGCAAGAACAACCCTGTGTTCATGATATTGAAAAAGGTCCTTCCATGAGATCATTTTCAGATTTGCACTCATATCCTTCATATCAAACCATGTGTCTGCATCTGAAAGAAACAAACACACATGTGTATCAATATACCTTCTAATGCTGGCTGAAAATAAAATCATTGACTTTTAATTTCTCAAGGCAAAAACTTTCAAACTGAAATGGACAGATTCAATCATTTTTAAATGCTATTAGCTCAAACCAATAAGGTCATTCAATTAACACATAATTCCACACAAAATACAATGACATTAGACCCCCACAACAAAGCTGAGACAAAGGCAACATGAAGGTTCTGATTATGTAGAAACCAGGCTATGAGCTCTGAATGGCTGAGTAACCTGATCGAAATCCCTACAGCAGAGATTAGAACTTGGAACCTGGAAACTGAGGCTTCTCAATCCATTGCACTAGTCAGATGTTCTCCATTCTACTTCTAATCCTTTCTTTCAAATTCAATTTCATACATCAATTGATGCTGAGTGGAACGAGCAGAAATAGGAGATCATTATACACTTCAACAATGATACTGTATGAGGATGAATTCTGATGGAAGTGGATATCTTCAACATAGAAAGAGTTAATCCAATTCCAACAGATCAATGATGGACAGAATCAGCTACACCCAGAAAAGGAACACTGGGAAATGAGTGTAAACTGTGAGCATTTCTTTTTGTTTTTCTTCTCAGATTATTTTCACCTTCCAAATAAAATTCTTCCTTTGCAACAATAACAATAACAAAAAAAAAAAAAAAAAAATTCAATTTCAGGGCCCACTTAGCTTTGCACTACTGGGAATGTGTTTCTTTGCCTCAGTTTTCTTGCAGAGTGAATATAATAATTGTACCCACTTCCCAGGTTGTTGTGAGCATGAAATGATATACTTTTAAAACTCTTGGCACACACTAGGCACAATATGCTTAAGTTCTATCTCTATCACTATGATTTTGATTCTCTTCACCTTAAGTCTTCCTTCCTTCATACTTCCCTTTTCCTCTCTCTTTATATACAAATGCCTGTTGAACATGAGGCATTTCAATAAAAAACAAAAACAAAAACACTTTCCTTTGTCTGGAGTAGCTAAAAATAAGTTTCATAAACTATTGCTTATTCTCAAACCATCTCCAAGTTTTTATGCTGGATTTAAAACTTCTTGAAAGCTTCTCTTTGTATACCCAGGGCTCAATGCAATGCATAGAACAGAACAGGTGCTTAATCGATGTTTATTGTTTGATTTGACATTATCCAGGGCTGATCACATATCCTAACCCCACCCCAGTGCTTGCATGCTGGTCCCTCTGAGGGGCCAAATCTGTTTCTATTTCTGTTCATTTCCAGCTCACTCTCACCTATGGACAAATCCCATAGTGAAGATAACAAGGGCCTAGGGCTCCTGGTGCTGTTATGAAATAACCCTAACCTAAGGGAAGCTGTCAGTAATGTAGTCAGTGACTTGGCTTTAAGTGAGGGAGGGCTGCCCAAGGTCACTGGCCTTACTTTCCCCCACAGAGCCATCTATGGCCCTTATCCAGTTATAGATCTGGCTTACTGGGAATGGCTCTGGATGCAGGTGGTCATGGGAGTCTTGGGCCTGCTTAAGGTAAGGTGGGGTCTCCTGTGACTTAGGCTGCCCCCATCCAGTGATTAATGCTAGGGAGCAATGGAGGCAAAGAACTGCCTCTCTCAATAAATTAAAAGGACTGAATGAGTGATTCTGGGAAGAACTTCAGGCTGTCCGGCCAAAGCATAAATGACTGATTTGCATGCAGTCTAAGTCAATGAGGACCCAAAGATCAAATGGGTTTGGCAAGGGATCTATGGGCAGTCAATGAGAATCAAACTGATTTTGATTTGAGGTTTGTTGCTTAAGAAAGGAACCAGGGCAGCTAGATGGCATCCTGGATAGAGAACCTTGAAGCCAAGAGGAACCAAGTTCAAATCTAGCCTCAGACACTTAATACTTCCTAGCTGTATGTCTCTAGGTAAGTCACTTAACCACATTTGGAAGAAAAGAAAGGAAAGAAAGGAAAAAAAGGAAAGAAAGGAAAGAAAGGGAAGGAAGGAAAGGAAAGAAAGAAGGAAGGATGGAAGGAAGGAAGGAAGGGAAGGATGCAGAAGGGAGTCTTCCAACTAACCGATTCCACCTTGTGGCCAGCTTGGCTCAGAGGTTGTTGCTTGTCCTATCTATCTGTGCTTAACTGTAGCCTGCATGAGGAAGTTAGTAGAGGATGAAAGGGGAGGAAAGAATAAATTAAAAAGTGCACAGCACAGAACAAATCAAAAACTACAGGAAACCAAAAAGCAATGGACCTCTCTGAATACAGTATCTTTCATTTATGGTTAATGGAAATTGATTATTACAGATTTTGAATCGTCCATTATGTTCTGGTGAACAGAAAACATTTTTTAAAATTATTCTTTTCTGTATTTTTCTATTTTGTTTTTAGTTTTAAATAAATATCAAAAGAGTAAAAATAAATGCTTTTTGGTTAAGGAAGGTCTAAGAAAAGTCATATTAGCCCAAGTTCTCTTTCTTTGGTTGGAGATAGTTGGAGTGCCCCAAATTTCCAATAAAGACTTCCGCTAGATTCATTGATTCTTCATTAGAAGGGAACTGAAAAGCCATGGAGTCCAACCCTATCACATTATAGATAAAGAGACTGAGGTTCAGAGGTTCAGTGAGGTGCTCAGGATCTCACTACCACAAGAGTCTGAAAAGGGATTCCAAGCCAGTTTTTCCACCCCCATGCCCATCACATGAAGAAGCCTCCTGGGATAGCAGCCTGCACTCCAGCTTGCAACTCACTCACCAGGACAGGAGTTCCTCAGGCCTCCTCTCTCCACATGGGAAAAGAAATCTTCTCTGGGAACTGGAAGTCCTGGGAGGGGGGAAGATAGTGAGTCTGAGCCTTGAAACTTGTCATTTATTCCTCACTGGAACAGGGCTGGGGTGTGAGGCCCACTGGGTGGTTCCAAGGAAAACTCAAAGATGGTTTTCAGGGTGCTTATTGCCAGGGAAAGGGGGCAGAGGGGAAAAGAGGCCATGGAAGCAGCCTGGAAGCAGAAGATCCTGATTTTGCTGCCTCCTTCTCAGCAGGGTGGACACATCCCACAACCTCCATTTTCTAGACATTAGAAGTAGCTGGTAGCACAGAGAAGGGAGCACCAGGCCTGCAGTCAGGAAGCCTCTAGTTCAAATTTGGATTTAGGCACATCCTGGCTGTGCCACTCTGGGCAAGTAATTTCACATGTTTGCTTCAGCCTCCAGACCTGAAATTGGGGATAAAGATGGAAGCCAAAACAAAGGGTTGTGGTAGAGATCAAGTGTAATAATGCACATATAGGGAACTCTTAGCACAAGGCCTGGATCCCAGCATATGTATGAAAAGAACTCCTACCTACCCTTTCTCTCCCTATGCAGGTCTTTAGGGGATGTAAAAAGGAGGAACAAGGGCCCACATGCCATGCTGGAAATTTATGAGTTACACCAGGGGCATTGAGGTAAAAATTTATTTTTTTACCCAAAAGATCATTGCAAAGACAAAAGGGTTTCCCCTAGGATAGGGGTTCCTTCTCCTATCTCATGTTCAGTGAAAAGGGGCAGGACAGTTTTCAGAAGGTTCACAGATAGAACTGCAGGGTTCCCATTCTACAATGCAAAGACCATTCATGGAAGATTAGGAGGACCCAGTTTCTTGGGGACAGGAGGCAGACCTTGGGCCTTTCTAAGAACTGATAAAAGCCTGAAACTCTGCACCCTAGGGAGGGGATGGTGGCACACCAGTTGATGCCATTCCCAGAGTTCCAAGGGAAGCGCTCCTTACCCAGGGAGAGCAAGTTCTCGGCATTCTCCAGCATGACCTCCTTGTGCAGCTCTTTCTGATCTGGGTCCAACAGACCCCACTCCTCTGGGCTGAAGTGCACAGCCACATCCTTGAAGGTCACCAACTCCTAAAACACCAACACACAGAGGATATAAGAGTGGAAGCACATTCATAACTGACCTGATCCAATGCTCCTCAATTTACCGAAGGGACCTGAAGCATGGAGAACGGATCGGCCCAAAGGTGACAGCCTTTTAGGCTTCAGAACCAGCACTGAAAGCAAAGTCCCACAAAGACCAGTGGAATATAGAGAAACACATTTAATATTTTCAAGTGGAATAAAATTGAGAAATATCTTACTAGGAAATGGTATTGTCTGTGCAATGAGGAAAGTTATGGGTTCTCTCAGAAAGAGATAAGGACTTTTGGAGGTGAAATCAGACAGTGCTATGTTAAGAAAATGGAATGAAGTGCTTGTGTGAAGCTAGCTAGTATTATGTGTTGTAGGGCTAAACCGTTTCCATGATGGCTGAAGAGAAAAAAAGATCCTGTGAATTTTCGAAAGGCTAGAAATTAAGTCTTATCCAGATGAAAACACTATCCTTCCTCCCAATAATATTTATTTTTCCAAATGTAAGTACAGATGGTTTGCAACATTCATTTTTGCAAGATTTTGCATTCCAAATTTCAGAATCACACACTTCTTAATGGATCTCGCCCAGTGGTTATCAACTTACAAAAGCAAATTGAAGAAGAGAGAAGGGATTTACCCAAAGGTCACATCCTGGATGAGAACACTTGGAAGCACAGCCATGCAAAGGCCTCCCACCTAACACTGTACACAGCTGGTGAGGACACAGCTGCTGACATGTTGTCTTCCATGTTAGAACTGAAACTTTTTGATGGAAATGACTGATTTTTCCTCCTTTGCATCTCCTCTACATTCCCACAGAGCCTCTTCCCTTTCTAAATGCCTGTTGCTTTGACCCAAGCAATGGTAAAGGGAGAGAAAGGCTAAGTATGAGCTGAGGATGATGGAGTGACTCTAGAAGTGCCTAACTGCAGCTGAGGGGTCTTGTCAGGGACTTTCCTTCTGGGAATTGCCATGTATGCCATGTCAGCTGGTAGGGTGGGCCCAGGAGGTACAAGGGGCTTGGGCTCTGAGGCAGCAGGTTGTGTCTTACAGGTGTTTCCTTGAGAAGGAGAGGGGGGTGTCCTCTTGCTGGATCTTTTCTGAGGAGGCAGCACTAGCTGCAAGTGTCTCCCTACTGTGGATTCACATGAGCAGTGCTGAGTGGGCTACACAAGGGGTATTCCCAGAGGAGAGTAAATGTAAATAACCAGCTTGGAGCCCAAAGGAAGAAGGATGCAGAGAGAAGTAGAGAGAAGCAGAGATATAGGGAGATTCAGATATGCAGAAAAAGAGAAGCAGAGACATCCATTGCTCTTGCTTCCTGCTAACCCCTGCTGAGATTACCAATAAAGTAACATTGGCTGGTCTCCATGTCTATCCAGGGAAGAAGGGCATGTATGGCCCTGGCAGTCAGTAGCCTCGGTGGGAGGGAACAAGAGATAAAAGAAAATGAAATGGAATAAAAGAAAACCCACTAGGAAGCAAAGAAATGCTGGACAGCTCCTGATCCATTTGTAACCTTCATTATGTAGGTTTTTTATCAAATCTGTTCTTCTGTTCTGCTGGTTCCCTGATTTTTTGTTTTCCCTTCTCTTATTTTGTATTTAAGGTTAAAAACTAATTATACTAGAGGCCGTTAGATGGGACAATGGGTAGAGCAGTGGCCCTGAAGTCAGGAGAACCTGAGTTCAAATCCTACATCAGACCTTTAATAATTACTAGCGGTGTAACCCTAGTGAAGGCATTTGACTCCAAATTCCTTGGCAAAAAAAAAAAAAAAATTCAAGCATAACCACAAAAATGGTAAAGAGAAGGGATTCAGAGAAATTTGGGAAGATCTGATGGTCTGAGGCAGCAGGGGGATAATTTCTGCTCGGCTCCCAACCAGGGAAAGGGCAAGAGCTAGGGAAGCTTCCAGGGTTCTGTCCCAGACAATAATAGAAACTTGGTGACAGGAGGAAACTTGGTCACAGTAAATAGAGTGGCTAGAAGGGGTGTGTGTGTGTGTGTGTGTATGAGTGTAGTGGGGAGATGGTGCTGGACCAAAGCAAAGACACTAATGAGTGAAGTGGTCATCCTTTTCAGTGACCTATATTGAGGGAAAATTTAAACAAACATGTTGGGGCAGCAACTAAGGGAAGGGAGTTCCTTCCTTCCTGTCTTGTCCTGCCAAAGAGACAGTGAATCTGTCCAAAACACAGCAGACAGGAGGGCAGTGTTGTTATTACTGCATTCATTTTCCTGACTCTTTTTGTAAAGTAAGGATGCAATGATAAGAGAGATGGCCAGCTTCACAGACCATCCTCCAGATCTATGAAAAAGACCTCTTGGGCTGATGTTGCCACATCTGTGGGCAGAATACACTTACCTGGGGTGGGGGTCTGCAGCTCTCAGGGGACATTCCCTCTGGCTCCAGGCTCCCTGCTTGGGCCAGGCCTTGGTCCTCTGCAGGCTGTTGGGAGGGGATGCGTATAAATGAACAGATGTCCTTCCCTTCTTTTCCTGGACAGGGGGCTAGCCTACAGGAAATTACAGAGGATGAGATTCCATGGAAGTTACTAAGCCCCTAGCCTTGCCCTAGGGCACAGACCCCAACCAACAGAGAGGCAACACCCATTGAGTGATTAAAGTTGGGAAAGAAATGAAAGAAATGAAGCCAAGAATGTTCTTTTACCCAAAAACAACAAGTCTGGGAGGGAAAAGTCCCCAGGACTATTGGCCATGGGGCAGTTAGGAGTTTACATAGAAGGGACAGGGAATAAGAAAACTGGGGTGGGATGGTGTAAACTTGAAGATGAGCTTACCTCCTCTTACTCCTACTCTTAAGACTCCCTTCCTCTCCCCCACCTTCCTACAGACCCAAGAGGGAGGAGGGATTTAAGGCCCCAGATGGGATGAGAGTGTGTAGAATCTCAATGTCTCCTGAGTCAGAAATATCCTTGCCTGTAATACTTGGTCCTCCCAGCATCTCTTCTCCCCAACAGACATATTACCTAGACAATAAACTGACTGATGGATAAAATAAGGCGGTAAGGGCTCTCTGGGAAGCAATTTAGTTTGGGATTCAGCGACCAGGACCACCATGTCGGGAGAAGGGGCAGGGAGCTGGGAAGCCTGGGTAAAAAAGAAGAAATTTAAGTGTCCAGAAGTGATTTAGGTGGGTAGTTGAATCAGGAAAAACAGGATGGCTAAGGCCTGAAATTAAGCAGAAGATGGGGGAAGGTTCCCAAGACTCTTGAGTAGATTGTAGGCTTAGAATCCTGAAAGGGAATATGCAACCAGTGAGCCACATGCCGGGGAAGGAGCCCAAGATGTGCGGGTCCAGAGAAGTTGGCACAGGAAACAGCTTCAGTTCTTGCAACCAAGGAGAGCTCCTGGAGGCAGAAAGGCAGAACCTGTGGAACCTCCTAAGAAATCATGTCTGAAGCCACACAGAAAACAGGAGCTGGAGGCAGAGTTAGGACATCCGGGTCCAGGACGGGGGCTGAAAGTGGGACTTCTGGGTTACTATGGGGAAAGCCTGCCTTTGGGCAAATATAACTCTATGATAAGTTTGAGGAAGACGGCAACATTAGATATTTGTGAAGTGTTTGGGAACCTGACAAATAAGTAGGAGCCAAGAAATCGTTATGTAGCCAGACCTGGAAGGAAATTTTTCTGACAGATGAGGAGGACAATCCAAGGGAAAGGTGATAAAGATCTACTCAAAGAAGGTTGAAACAGAGAAGTGGATGGCAGAGATGTTGCAGGGTTGACATGAAATAAGTGGGAATAAGAAAAATGATTCATGGAGGACACCTTGTTGTGAGCCTGAGGGAAGGAGAGGGTAGTGGGGCCCTTATCAGGAAGAAAGAAGAGACAAAGACAAGAAAATGAGTTCAGTCTTAAAGGGTAATCATAAGACATCTCAAATTAGAGAACTAGTTTGGTATGTCTAAAAGACATTTGGAACAGAGGGGATTCTGGTTGATTGACCTCATTTTTTTTTTTTTTCAATCACACCAAACATAAAACATTTTATTCTTATAACCATATAGCATGTATTTCTGTACTTTTTAATTCTACAGATGAAAGATTTTAAGAAATAAAATCATATATCAACTTGTGACATGAAGTATGGCATTAAATGGATCCCTTTTAGATATTCATAATTTTGTCATAGATTAGATATCAGAGAACATAAAAGTATCATGTAGTTTACATTTTAAATACCTCTAAAGTCTTATTTCTCTTTACTGATCATCTTAACCTGTGATATTAATATCTATTCAGTGCTATAAATGACATGAATACCTTATGTCAACAAAGGCAAAATATAATCCAAATAAGATTTACTGACCTCATTTTTTATATCAAATAGTATTTTATTTCCCAATTATATGTAAATACAATTAACATTTTCAGTTCCATATTCTCTCCCTCCCCTTTTTACTTCCTTTCACCTTAAGATGATAACCAACTTATAAAGGGTTTATAGGTGCAATAATGTTAAACAAATTTCCTCAAGAATTTTCACTTCATGAAAACTGAGTAAGGCAAGAATGAAGGATCTTGGACTATTTCCCAATTCACTGTTGACTGATAATCTTGTCAGTAAAAACCAAAATTCAAACCCACTCCTCAGTTGATTTCTGACTGATGATCTGGTTTGTGATAATCAAAACCCAGAGACCACCCCTCAATTCACTGCTGATTAATGATCTGGTCAGTAAAAACCAGAGATTACTCCCTAGCCCTTCCCCTAGGCTATAAAATAGGCTATCCATATTTGAATGTTGGATCATTTTATCTCCTTGCTTCTGTTTCTCTGTAGAATTTCCTTGGAGTTTCAGCCAGCTTTGTAATGGTGTTACTATTGCAATAAAGCTTTCTCCCTGGGCTAGGAGATGGGGTCAAGCCTGTAAATTCTGTTGAGACACTTTGTGACACCAGTCTGAGCCCCCCCACATTTGGGGTCTCTCACCTGGGATGCCAGAGAAGGCAGAAGTGCTATAGGGTAGCTTTTGACAAAGATGGGCCAGTCCTCTTTCATGCCATTTTGTCTGGGCCTCTGTCTCTGTGTAGAATGTCTGACATGTTTCTTCTGTGAACTATTTTAAAATTGCCACCAAAAAAATATTCCTGAAACACCTCAGTTATGGGGATTGTTAGCAAGATTAATATAGCTCAAGTCTCTGTTTGCTCAACTCTTCTCATCTCAGAATTGGAGGGAAATTAAAATTCAGCCTCAACTGCAGGAATAGGGGAAGGAAAACTGTGGGGACCACACACAACCTTGCCCAGAAATCCCAAGCCAGCTTGTGGGAATGGGGATGGGGTGGGGTCAGGCTTTATGGTCAGCATTCCATGAGCTCTAGCCCCTGAAACTATTTATGTCTCCTTAACCTTCCATTGTATTTCTAGATCATCACTGTTGACATATTTACCAACATATGGGCATTATCTTTTTTTTATAGATCTTTTTTGTGCCCTGAGGCAATTGTGGTTAAATGACTTGCCTAAGGTCACACAGCCAAGAAATATTAAGTGTAGGAGACCAGATTTGAAGGCAGGTCCTCCTGACTTCAGAGCTGGTCCTCTATCCACTGTATCACCTACCTAGCCTCTGTAGATTATCCCAGTAACAAAAATACATTAGAAATCTCATGTTGTATACATGGGCCTAAGACTTTGGAGTTTATAGATCTACTGACTGGCATTGTGTTAGAAGAAATACAGTAGAATGAGTTTAGGGGCCAATCTCCAAAAGGTATAACAGAACTTTGATCTTTTCATTTGCAGGCCATGTGAATCTTTTCTCAAGTGTGTTTCTTTTACAGAATATCATGTTCTATTTTCCAATGCATTGTGCTGCCCTTCTCTGTATTAATTATCATTCACCTCATGAACATTTTATTATGAAAATTCTAATTTTCTCAATGACATCTTTTGATACTTCCTCATTGTTCCTAATCCTCCTTATCTTTACACAAAAGCTAAATGGGAAAAGGGAATGGGATCAACAGGCAGTAATTGATCACTGAAGTGGCCCACATAAACTTCCCTTCCTTCAACTCCCAGATGACTGGCTAGAACTTTAGCTGAAAAGTCTCTGACCTTTTTTCTCTTATATCTCCCTTATTTCAAGCTTCCATTATGGTGCAAAGTTATTTTCCACTACTCAGAAGACACAAAGGACAGAGTATACTGCCCGCAGTCAGGAAAACTTGAATGGAAAATCACTCAGACATTTTTCACCTTGGTGAAACTAGGCAAGTCACTGTCCCTCTGTTTTCTTCTGTTACTTTTCCATACACTTAGAATACTAATAGTACCTCCTACTTGCTATGGTTGTTGTAAAGAAGAAATATTGTTTGTGTATCACTTGGACAATAAATGATATTATATGAAGGTTAGCTATTAATGCTGTGATTAAGAGGGAGAAACTTTGAAACACAAGGTTTGGCAATGTTAAATGTTGAAAACTATCATTGCTTGTATTTACAAAAAAAAAAAAAAATACTACCAGTAAAAAAATTCTGGATTGATTTTTGACCTAAAGTTACCTAAAATAGGAGAGAAGATTAGAAATAAAAAGTCCCACTTTCTCTTCATAAAACTCAAACACCTTTCACAGGAAAATCAACCAAAAGCAACTTGGAGAGAAACCAGCACTTTTGCCTTTCAAGCAATTTACTTACAGGGTCATTGTAAGATATCTGAAATCAGTGAAATGAGCAGAACTAGCAGATCATTAGACACTTCAACAACAATACTGTATGAGGGTGTATTCTGATGGAAGTGGGGTATCTTCAACAAAGAGAAAATCTAATTCAGGTCCAATTGATCAATGACGGACAGAATCAGCTACACCCAGGGAAGGAACACTAGGAAATGAGTGTAAACTCTTTGCATTTTTGTTTTTCTTCTCAGGTTATTTTTACCTTCTGAATCCAATTCTTCTGGTTCAACAAGAAATTTGGATCTGCACACATACATTGTATCTAGGATATTCTATAACATATTTAACATCTATGGGACTGCCTGCCATCTAGGGAAGGGGAAGGAGGGGAAAATTTGGAACAGAAGTGAGTGCAAGGGATAATGTTGTAAAAAATTACCCATGCATATGTACTGTCAAAAAGAAGTTATAAGTATAAAATTATTTTAAAAAATAAAGTAAAGTTTAAAAAAAATTAAAAAAAGAAAAACTGGAGAAAATTCATTCTATGCAACAAGAAATTCAGTTTTGCCCAGAGATTCTACTAAAAAGCTATTAGAAATAATCCACACCTTTAGCAAAGTTGCAGGATACGAAATAAGCCCACACAAACCATCAGCATTCTAATAGATCACTAACAAAATCCAACAGTTACAACTACAAAGAGTAATTCCATTTAAAGTAACTACTGATAGTATAAAATATTTAGGAATCTATCTGCCAAGGGAAAATCAGAAACTATATCAGCAAAACTATAAAACACTTTCCACACAAATAAAGTCAGATCTACTCAATTGGAAAAAGATTAAATGCCCTTGGATTGGGTGAGCAAATATAATAAAAATGATAGTACTATCTAAACTAATATATTTATTTAGTACTCTACCAATCTAAACTAATCTATTTATTTAGTACTATACCAATCGGACTGCCAAAAAAATATTTTAATGAACTAGAAAAGATAACAACAAAGTTCATATGGAAAAACAAAAGGTCAAGAATTGCAAGGGAATTAATTAAAAAAAAAAAAAAATCAAATGGAGGTGACCTAGCTGTACCATATCTAAAATTATATTATGAATTAGCGGTTACCAAATTTGAACTGGCTAAGAAATAGACTAGTTGATCAGTGGAATAGGTTAGGTTCAAAACAAAAAACAGCTAATAACTTCAATAATCTAGTGTTTGACAAACCCAAAGATTCCAGCTTTTAGAATAAGAACTCACTGTTTGACAAAAATTGCTGGGAAAATTGGAAATTAGTGTGGCAGAAACTTGGCATTGACTCATACTTAACACCATACACCAAGATCAAGTCAAAATGGGTTCATGCCATAGGCATAACGAATGAGATTATAAATAAATTAGAAGAGCATAGGATAGTTTACCTCTCAGACCTGTACAAAAGGAAGGACTTATGACTAAAGAATAATTAGAAATCATTATTGATCACAAAATCAAAAAATTTGATTATATCAAATTAAAAAGGTTTTGTACAAACAAAACTAATGCAGACAAGATTAGAAGGGAAGTAATAAACTGGGAAAACAATTTTACAATTAAAGGTTCTGATAAAAGCCTCATTTCCAAAATATATAGAGAATGAACTCTAATTTATAAGAAATCAAACTATTCTCCAATTGATAAAAGGTCAAACGATATGAATAGACAATTCTCAGATGAAGAAATTGTAGCCATATGGAAAGATGCTTCAAGTTATTGTTAATCAGAGAAATGTAAATTAAGACAACTCTGAGATACCACTACATACTTGTCAGATTGGCTAGAATGACAGGGAAAGATAATGCAGAATGTTGGAGGGGATGTGAGGAAATTGGGACACTGATACATAGTTGGTGAAATTGTAAATACATCCAGTCATTTTGGAAAGCAATTTGGAACTATGCTCAAAGAGTTCTCATACTGTGCATACCCTTTGATCCAGCAATATTACTACTGGGCTTATATCCCAAAGAGATTTTAAAGAAGGGAAAGGGACCTGTATGTGCAAGGTTTGCGGCAGCCCTCTTTAGAGTGGCCAGAAACTGGAAACTGAGTAATGCCCATCAATTGGAAAATGGCTGAATAAATTGTGGTATATGAATATTATTGTTCTGTAAGAAATGACCAACAGGATGATTTCAGAAAGGCCTGGAGAGATTTTCATGAACTGCTGCTGAGTGAATTGAGCAGAACCAGAAGATCACTATACACTTCAACAACAATACTTTATGAAGATATATTCTGATAGACAAGGCGCTTTTCAACAATGAGATGAACCAAACCAGTTCCAATAGAGCAGTAATGAGGTGAACCAGCTACACCCAGTAAAAGAACTCTGGGAGTTGACCATGAACCACAACATAGAATTCCCAATCCCTATGTTTTTGTCTGCCTACATTTTTGAATTCCTTAACAGGCTAATTGTACATTGTTTCAAAGTAAGATTCTTTTCGTAAAACAAAACACATGTTGGGACATGTATACATATGTTGTATTTAACTTATACTTTAATTTATTTAACATATATTGGTGAACCTGCCATCTGGTGGAAGGGGTGGGGGGAAGGAGAGGAAAAGGTGAAACAAAAGGTTTTGTAATTGTCAATGCTAGAAAATAACCTATGCATAAAATTTTTGCAAAAATTAATTTATTAATAATAAAAAAAAAGAAATTTGGTTCTGCACTCATATATTGTATCTAGGATAGATTATAACATGTTCAACATGTATAAGACTGCCTGCTATCTAGGGGAAGGGGTGGAGGGAAGGAAGGGGAAAATTGGAACAGAGGTGAGTGCAAGGGATAATGCTGTAAAAAATTACCCATGCATATGTAGTGTCAAAAAAAAATGTTATAATTATAAAATAAAAACAATAAAAATTAAAAAAAAAAGAAAAAGAAAAAGAAAAACTGGAGAACAAATCAGGAAGTAATATAAGAAATTTGACATTTCCTAAAAGCTATAATTTTTAAAAGAATCTGGATACAATATTTCAAGAAATTAAGAAAATTGCTCTGAAGTTCTAGAACAAGCAGGTAAAGGGGGAAAAGAAAAAAATCGACTGTTCAACAACTGAAAGAGATCAGAGGAAAAGTGCTAGGAATATCCTAGCAAGGTTTAAAAATTCCCAGATTAATGAGAAAATATTGCAATCTAACCAGAAAATAAGACAATAAAATAATGTAGAAATAGTCAAGATTTCACAAAACTGAGCAGTTTCTGCTCTAAAAGACCATAGGTTTGGTTACATTAAATCTCATAGAACAAAAGAACTGCAGTTACATCCAGAATAATTTACCCAGAAAGTTGAATATAATCTGGAATGAGGGGGGGAAATGGACATTTGATAAACTGAATAGCTTTCAAGTATTTGTAACAAAAAGAGCAGAACTCAATGGAAAACTGAAGACTACCTATTTACTTATAGATGTGAAAATGTTAACAATATAAATGTAGGTAGTTTAAAAGACTGGGCCTGAGTCTTGTATGATAGGGTAGGAAAAGGTGAAAGGGAACAATTATAAAAATTGGGCAAGAGGAAGAACTAATACTGAGAAAGCAGATGGGGAGGAGGTTGGAGAGCTGGTAATATTGTAACTTTATTCTCTGAATTTACCAGAAAACAATATATACATTCAGAAGGATGTAGAAGCCTTCTAAATATATAGAGGTGAGGAAACTGGGAGATGGGATGGGGGAGGAACTTTTAGCTGGATGGGATGGGGAGAGTATCAGAGAAGATCAAATGACAGGGCAAAATCAAGGTTGAGACAGACAATGGTGAGTAAATATAAGATGGAAAGACAATCAGTTGTATAGATTGGATGTTTAAAGTGGTTCTTTGTAATAGCAAACACCTGGAAATTGCAGTGATTCCGCCTTTAGTCTGTATTTATTTTAAATTGAAAATTCCATTATTAGAAATTAGAGACACTAGGTCTTGCAATACTAAGAATCCTGAGAATGGACTCAAGAAAGGTTGATTTCAAATGCATCCTCATATTCTTACTAGCTGTGTGTCCCAGGACACATTATTTCATAGATGTATGCCTCAGTTTCCCCAATTATTAATAGGGAAAATGATAAGACCAAAGGTAGGTTGTGGGGTTCAAATGAGAAAATATTTATATACTTAGCAGAGTGCCTGCCACATAGTAAGTATATACAGATTATCTCTTTCGCTTCTTTTCTTAGTAACTGCACTGGAATTTGAGGGTCCAAGGAAGGAAGTATAAGGACAAATTTCTAAAAGCAGACAGCATTAGGAACAAGGAGGGCCTATTTATGCTTGATAACAAGAAGACCTTTCTAAGTCTAGACCTATCCCAATAAGGAAGAGGTTCCCTTGACAGGTGGAGGGTTCCCTTCACTACACGACTTCAAGAAAAGGCTGCAGGAGCAGCTTTCAGAGACTTTGTAGACGAAATTCTCATCTGGTTAGAAGTTACACTAGATATCATTTCTCAGATTAGCTCCTATTAAGAAATTCTTTAATGCTGTATTGCTTTTTACACATTGCAGAAACTAGACACTGACCAAGATCTAACACTCTATACCTAGATAAAGTCAGAATGAGTTCTTGATTCAGATATAGTGCATGATACTATAAACAAATTAGGAGAACAAGGGATAGTCTGCCTGTCAGACCTGGGGAGAACAAAGGCATTTGTGGCCAAAGAAGAACTAGAGAATATTAACACACACAAAATGGATAATTTTGATTACATTCAATTAAAAAGGTTTTACACAAATAAAAGGGCTAGCAGTGCTGACCAGACATTGTGCTGGGCTGTGGCTGTGGACAAGGAGGAATGAGCACTTGATAAGAAAGTGCAGTACTTTAGGGAGCAAAAACATTTCCAGGACAGCAGTTGAGCATGTGCCTTAGGTGAGAACTGATATTGAGGTTGAGTGCCTAGAAAAGAAAATTTAGGATGAATAATCAAAGGAAAAAGAACCTCAAAATAGCTACTTTGCTATAAAAGAAGATCACAATTGATATCCAAAATATAGTGAGGTTAAAAAACAAGCCATTCCTATCCTAAAGGGTAACTTCAAATATACACGACAAGCCCAAAAGGAGTTCCTGAAAGAACATAAAAAGGAATTCAAAAATCAAATAAGAGATCAAGGAAATATAAGGAGGGGAAATGAAAGCAACACAAGAAATTATGAAAAATAAATTCATCAATTTGTAAGAGGTAATAAAAAATTCTTGAAAAATAGAATTGAAGAGGACTCGAGTGACATTATATGACACCAAAAAATAATTAAACTAGAAAACAAAGAGAATCTGAAACATCTCATTAGAAAAGCTGGAGGACAGATCAAGGAGAGACAATATAAGAATTGGTGGACTATCTAAAAGTTATTATTTAAAGAACAATCTGGCTACAATACTTCAAGAAATCATGAAAGAAAATTGCCTGGAAGTTCTAGAACAAGCAGGTAAAGGGGGGAAGAAAAAAAATCAACTGTTCAGCATCTGAAGAGATCACAGGAGAAAACCTTACAAGAATATCCTAGCAAAACTTCACAATTCCCAGATTAAGGAGTATACACTGCAATCCAAGCAGAAAATAAGAGAGACTTGGACACTACTAAAATAGTCAGGATTTCACAAAACCAGCAGCTTCAACTCTAAAAGACCATGGCTTTGGTTACATTAAATTTCAAAGAACAAAACACCTGGACTTGCATCCTGCATAATTTACCCAGAAATCTGCAATGTGGAATGAGGGGGGAAATAGACATATGACAAACTGTATTTGTAACAAAAAGGCCAGGATTCAATGGAAAATGTAATATAAAAGATCCAGAAAAAAGGAAAACATTAAGGACTAATTACAATGTGCTCATTAAGGCCAATTATTTTCTTAGATATGAGAATATGTTATCAGTATAAAATCCTAAAAGTTTGGGATTAAAATGTGTATGTCCAGGCAGGAAAGGGTAAAAGGAAACAATTACAAAAATTAGGCAAAAGGAAAAAGTACAACTGAGAAGTGGGGGAGGGGAGGTGAAGAGCTGGTAACAAGGTAACATTCCTCTCTGAATTTAGGAGGAAACAATGTATGCATGGGGAAGGATGTAGAAGCCTTGTGAATATGAAATAAACTTTGGGGAGGGAACGATGGCTCTGGATGGAGGCGCCAGGGAAGCTGGGGAAGCCTGGGATCTGGTCCCCTAAGGGTGGGGATAGTGAGGGCTTTAAAAGAGGGGGCAGGGAAGCAGGAGGAAAGGAGAGCCCAGGTAAGATGTGGGAGAGAGAAATATTGACCCACCTCAGGGTAAGGAGATCAGGGACACTGGAGGGGCAGAAGGCTTGGGGGGACTCGGATCGCGGGAAAGCAGCGGTGACTGTGCCCTGAGTCTTCCTAGGAGCTGGGGAGCGTGCCTGGGACCCTCTGATAGAGATTAGACTTTGGTGACTCTAAAGTGAGCCAAGAAGGAGCCATGGTCTGGGGGATGGGGGGAGAGAGGCAGAGCCAGGCAGGAGTTTTGGGGCCCACGTCCAGAGTGGGTCCTCAGGGCAGGCAGAACTCTTGAATCTATTCGGGGCCCAAGTCGGAAGACAGAAGCACCACGTTTCTAACCGGGATCCAGGAACAAGGCGGGAGTCCCGGGTCCTTGTGGGCAAGGTCAGAAATTGGGAAAAAGTGAATCGGTGATAAATCCGGGGACGGTAACGTCTGACGTTTGGGAAGTTCTGGGGTGAGAAAAAAAGGAATAGGGAGGGGGGGGCTGGGAAGGGAGGGCTTGTCCGAGTCTGGCAGAGCAGCACGTTCCTGGTGCAGCTGAAGGTCAGATGATCCCCCATTAGCAAAGACAAAGGCAACTAGCAACAGCTCAGAGGCGGGCGGGGCGGGGGGGAGCGGGGGGAAGGGGAGGGTAGATATGCCGGGAGGTGGACAAACCTACCTGGGACCTGCCCCTACAGAACTGGCTAGCAAGAGGCAGAGAGATCTCAAGTCCAGCAGTCCCAGGTTCCAGCCAGCTCTCTGGAGGAGATTTCTCCCGGGCCCAAGAGTTCCCACCTTAGCCAGCCCTGAGACTTCCCAAAATGAGCGGACTCCTACTATGACTACCAAGAGCAGGAAGTCAGGCCCGGAGCTGCTTCCCCGCCCCAAACCCCGCCCCTATCGCGTGAAATGTCTTCACCGCGGGAGAGGCCCAAAGTCTGCCCTGGACTCCGCCCAGGCTTCCAAACTCCACCCCAAGGCTCCTATTCCACCTGGATCACCACCCACCAGGCTGTTCCGCTCTGAGATCTCCTCCCCCAGGCCGCCTCCTTTTCCCACTCTCATTCACAGCTTTGGGGCTGATTCCTTCCTCTGTGGAGCTGAAAGGGTGGCTGGAATAAGCCTGGGCCGCAGCCAAATAGAAAGTAGTGGGTCCCATGTTAGAGGTGCTGACTGCTACTCGACTTTGGGAACATTGGGGATCCTATTTACCTTCAACTGTTTACCCAGATTGGATTGGATTTTCTCCCAATCTAAATTAGAATGAGGGCTCTCTTAAAGAGACTTGTTCTTCCATCATAATAATAGGGATGTTTGAGCCTCTTCAGGGAGATCACTAAAAATGAAACATTGAGGTGATATGAGTAGGAGCTGTAGGAAAAAACATTCAGCATAATTGGATCAGAATATAACTCCATCCTACTCTGAAGGCAGTGTGTCCAAAGGGTCAAATGATCAGAAGGATCAAGTGATTTTTCTAAATGTGTGATTCAGAAATGGTGAAGGACCACCCTTTAATAAAAAAAAAGCTGAAGAGATCTCTAGATGGAAAGCCAAGTGTATTATACATTCTCTCCAAAATGGGGAGTCTCAACTGTGGAGCAGACACTAGAAGGGAAGAAACACCTTCAGGGGCAGGGTTAACACTTTTAATCCCTAATGTATATACCCCCTCCCATCACTGACCCTCATCCTCATTGGCTGAGGATCTTACATTCTAAACAAGGGAACTACCCCAGAAATTGACCTTGACCATTAAGTACCTAGTTGCCCATATTTGGCTGAAATAGGGAGAAAATTATGTCATGGGAGAATAGCAGGAAAGAGAATTTAAGTATGCCCTTGACTTAATCTTCAAAGTCCTTCAGGCCTACTCAAACTCTGAAGTAGATGGATCCTTACTGGATATCAGATAGCAGAAAGGGATTTACCTTACCACTTTCCAAATTTCTCCTCATCACCTGGCAATTACATTGGAGCTGCTTGAACTGGACACTGCCCTTCTGTTGGGTTAAAAAAGCTTGTATTATCCCCAATTGTATCCCTTTCTGCTATCTGATTGCTTTTTTGCTGAGTGATCACATCAGAGTCCTGAACTTCTAAAGGTGTAACCTTGGTTGCCATCATGCCCTATTTGGGGCCCTGAAGCTGGGCCCCATCTCTCATTTCCCTGGGACAATCTACATTCTGAGTCCCAGTGGAAAACTCTGTTGCATTTTGGACACAGAGTTTTGGGTCTTCTCTCACCCTGTCTTCTCACTCTATCTCTATACCTACATTGGACTCTCAGATGTACTATTTTTCCACACTGAAAACATTGGCGAGTCTCTCTAGAAGTCCCTTGCCAAGAGAAACCCTGTCTTTCCATGTCCATCATAGTCTGGGTGTAATAAGTATTTGTGCCCACTGTGGCACAGCATCTCATGATCTCCTCTAAAGGAGCATCTTTGTGCAGTCCCCATATAATTCTTCTGCAAACCTCATTAGCAGTTTCCTTAACCAGATGTCTGGTCATTATTTCTGTAGCTTCATTTTCTCCAATGGTTCTTTTGACAGCTGTTTGAAAACATCCCACAAAATCTGCAAAAGTTTCATTGGGACCTTGCTCTATTTTTATGAAGGCTTCCCCTCAATCTTTCCCTGGGAGGGAACCCCAAGCTTTTATTGCAGCAGTAGCAATTTGTTCATACACTTCTATGGGGTATTTAGTCTGTGCTGAATTATCTGCATACTGACCTTCACCTGATAGTCAAAAGTAATTTATATGTTAACTCCAATTTACTTATTGCAACAACTCATAACTCATGATACTCTGAAAGCCACAAAAAAGTTTTGTCCATTGCAGATGATATGATGGTATACTTAGAGAACCCCAAAGCTTTTGCTTAAAAGCTATTAGAAATAATTCATAACTTTAGCAAAATTCCAGGATACAAAACAAATGCACATAAACCCTCAGCATTTTTATATATTACCAACAAAATCCAACAGCAAGAGATACAAAAAGAAATTCCATTCAAAATAACTGTGGATACTATAAAATATTTAGGAATCTAGCTAACAAAGTAAAGTCAGGAATTATATGAGCAAAATTACAAAACACTTGCCACAAAAATAAATTTAAAAATGAAATAGATTTAAATAATTAGAAAAATATTAAATGCTCTTGAATATGCCTAGCGAATATAATAAAGATGACAATAATCCCTAAACTAATATATTTACTTAGTGCTATACCAATCAGACTCACAAGAAACTATTTTAATGACCTAGAAAAAATAACAACAAAATTCATATGGAACAACAAAAAGTCTAGAATTTCAAGGGAATTAATGAAGAAAAAAAAGTCAAATGAAGGTGGCCTAGGTGTACCTGATCTAAAACTGTATTATAAAGTAGCAGTCACCAAAATCATTTGGTATTGACTAAGAAATAGACTAGTTGATCAGTGGAACAGGTTAGGTTCACAGGACAAGATAGTGAATAAATATAGAAATCTAGTGTTTAACAAACACAAAGATCCCAACTTTTGGGATAAGAATTCATTATTTGACAAAAACTGCTGAGAAAACTGGAAATTATTATGGCAGAAAATAGGCATGAACCCACGCTTAATACCACATACCATGATAGGATCAAAATGGGTCCATGATTTAGGCATAAAGAACGAAATCATAAATAAATTAGAGGAACATAGGATAGTTTACCTCTCAGACTTGTGGAGGAGGAAAGAATTTGTGACCAAAGGAGAACTAGAGATCATTATTGATCACAAAACAGAAAATTTTGATTACATCAAATTAAAAAGCTTTTGTACAAACAAAACCAATTCAAAGAAGATTAGAAGGGAAGTAACAAATTGAGAAAACATTTTTACAATTAAAGGTTCTGATAAAGGCCTCATCTCCAAAATATACAGAGAATTGACTCTAATTTATAAGAAATCAAGCCATTCTCCAATTGATAAATGGTCAAAGGATATGAACAGAGAATTTTCAGATGATGAAATTGAAACTATTTCCACTCATATGAGTGTTACAAATCACTATTGATCAGAGAAATGCAAATTAAGACAACTCTGAGATACCACTACACACCTGTCTGATTGGCTAAGATGACAGGAAAAGATAGTAATGAATGTTGGAGGGGATGTGGGAAAACTGGAACACTGATGCATTGTTGGTGGAGTTGTGAAAGACTCCAACCATTCTGGAGAACAATCTGGAATTATGCCCAAAAAGTTATCAAACTGTGCATACCCTTTGATCCAGCAATGCTACTACTGGGCTTATATCCCAAAGAAATAATAAAGAAGGAAAAGGGACCTGTGTGTGCCAAAATGTTTGTGGAAGTCCTTTTTGTAGTGTTTAGAAACTGGAAAATGATTGGATGCTCATCAATTGGAGAATGGTTGGGTAAATTATGGTATATGAATGTTATGGAATATTATTGTTCTGTGAGAAATGACCAATAGGATGAATACAGGGAGGCTTGGAGAGACTTACATGAACTGATGCTGAATGAAATAAACAGAACCAGGAGATCATGGTACACTTCAACAAAAATACTCTATGAGGATGTATTCTGATGGAAGTGGATATCTTCAACAAAAAGAAGATCTAACTCAGATCCAATTGATCAATGATGGACAGAATCTGGATGTAGATCCAGAAAAGGAAATGAATGTAAACTGCATTTTTTTTTCTTCCCAGGTTATTTTTACCTTCTGAATCCAATTCTTCCAGTGCAAAAAAAAAAAAAAAAATCGGTTCTACACCCATATATTTAATATGTATGGGATTGCCTGCCATCTAGTGGAGGGAATTGAAGGAAGGAGGGGAAAATTTGGAACAGGAGGGTGCAAGGGATAATGTAAAAAATTACCCATGCATATGTACTGTCAAAAAAAAAAAAAAGTTATAATTATAAAATTAACAAAACAAATGTTAAAAAAAAATTAAAAAAAAAAAGTTTTGTCCAGTGTTAGGATTACCAGGTGGGAATTCAGGTTTTCTGGAGAGTGACAAGGTGAGAATTCAGGTTGTCTGGACAATTACAAGATGAGAACTCAGGTTGACTTGACAGTTCTCTGGCTCAGACCTTTGGTTGGGGCCTTTAAAGGAAGTTTACACCTTAGGAATTCTAAGAGGAGCAAGTTCATTGGTTGAAGTAATGTTTCCCAGAAGCCCTTGCATTATCCCATGCCCATTCTCTGGGAGGATAAAAGGAGGGAAGCATTGGGTCTGAGAGAATGACTCTGGGATAAAGTTTTGACGCCAGGCAGGCTGAAAGGAGGCCAGTCTGATTTGGGGAAGGACAAGAGTTGGAGGAGATTCAGAGCTCCCAAGAAACCTGCACACAGAGGAAAAGATTTTACAGATCTCCTCCCAGAGAAGGATTATAATTGAGCAGACGGCCAGACCCTCACAATTCAAGAACATTACAGTCCAGGTCCTAAATATATCCCTGCTATGGATTTCTAATCACTGGGGGTTAAGATTTCATAAGCCAAATTATCTAGTAACAGCTTAACATAAGACAACATAGTCATGTAAAGAGTACAACACTTTTTCAAATCCTTAATTTTTTCCAGATCCAAAGAAGTGTGTCTTCTCCTTTGTTGACCTGAAGAGTCAAGCTCTTCAATGGCAGGGTATGCATTTATTAAATCAGATATATCCTGTCCTTTTTTAGCCTTAACCAATGACTTATGTAATCTTGTCATAGGCTGATTGTTGTTGCTGATTTTGTTACTGCCTGTCCCCCTCCTCCTTTTCCCTCCACCCATGAAGAGTTAATTGAGGGAAGTAGATCAGGGAATGGGGAATGCCCTAATAGCTTCTCCTGTGAATCACCACTCAAAATTGTACTTAAATCCATTATTATCTGATTGTTCATCCTTTTCACCTAATTTATCTGGATCCTCCCCCTCCTGCTCTTTCTTGTTTTTCCTTATTCTATATCTTATATAATTTCTTAAACTCAATTGTAGTAAATTATATATATATATATATGTAAAGCATTTCTTTGGAGATTGAGTCAGGTCCATTATCATTGTAGTATTGACATAGTTGCTCTCCTACTAATTTCCACTCATCTATATTAAATTATTTTTCCATAGAGAACGAAGGAGATGTATACTATACTGTTTCTAAAAGTTCAATGATCTGCTCCCAAGTTACAATCAAACCTTGATTTTTTATCATTCTGATCAAGCTTTCAACATATTTTCCTTTTGGGAGAGAAATATCTTTTCTAAACTTTTGTCCCATTTTACTTGAAATGCTATTTAACCCTTAACAAAATTTCCTTATCTATTTTTGTACTCCCCCTAATTTCTGGGTCACAGATGAAGGTTCTTGGTCCCACATTCTGGAGCCAAAATGTAATGTTTTCACCAAAATATAATATTCTCTGTTGAGGTTTTCTTGGGGTCTCTGGGGATATTGGGAGCAGCCTTCCTTCCAGTTTAGTAATCAACACGAGTGCAGCCAGGTGTTAAAGTCCAAATACTTTGTTGTCTCATTTAAAATCTTTTCTTTTTTCCTGGGGTCAGGTTAGCTTTCTTAGAGGCCTATCTCTCTCCTTGGTTCTGTGAGCTTGAGCTTCTGCCTCCTTCTCTGCCCTCTGAATCTCTCCCAACCCAAAGGTTTGTGCTTCAGCCTCCAGCCACCACAAATCGAATGAATCTGTCTCAGCCTCCAAGAGCTTCTAGTGCCCTTGTCTTTTTTGGCCCTGAGAGCTTCTTGCTTATATGCTCCACAGAGTATACACCAATCATTATATCACTAGGAAACCATTATTTGTTGTAGGATTAAATCAATGCTAAACTAGATTTAAGCATTGTCTCCTCAATTCCACTTAATACCTTGTTTCAAGTTCTGACCCATAACATCACTTGGAGGATTAAATCAATCATATTGAACCATGCTAAATTGGTAACTATTTTGTCTCTCAATTTCATTGACAGTACCTTGTAAGAACCCTTTGTTTTGAAAATGGTATTTACACACATATATTGTATCTAGGTTATATTGTAACACATGTAAAATGTATGGGATTACCTGTCATGGGGGGAGGGAGTGGAGAGAGGGGGGAGATAATTTGGAAAAAATACAAGGGATAATATTATTTAAAAAAAAGATAATTGTATAAATATGTTTACATATATTGAATATTGTATAGCATATATTGGATTGCTTACTATCTAGGAGAAGAGGGTAGGGGGAGGAGGGGAAAATTTGGAACACAAGGCTATGCAACTGTCAATGTTAAAAAATAATGCATGCATATTTTTTGAAAATAAAAAGTATTAAAAAAAAAGAAATAACAAAGGGTATGGTTTTAGACTTGGTTATAAATTGACACACAGTGGAGTAATTTGTATTATTAGAACAATATTGTATTTTTAAAAAAATCAATGAACTTGAAAGATTTAATGACTTAGCAAACATGATTCCAGAGTACGAGCACCAATGATCAATCATTCTACCTATTTTCTGCATGATTAGAGATGAATTCAAGATGTCAAATAAAATATACATTTTTGGACATGTTCAATTAAAAAAAAAAAAAAAAAAAAGAACCCTTTGTTTCAAGTTCAGAATACTGGCCCATAATAGACAATCATTGTCTCAACAATTCCACTGAATTAGCACCTTGTAAAAATCCTTGTTTCAACTTCAGAGTTCTGGCTCATAACAGTATACCACAATAAACTGGAGCTAAATTCACACTAAAAAAAGAAAAAAGAAAAAAAAAACATCAGGGGTACACAGTTCAATTAGGAGACATTAGGAAATTCATGGACATTGATTACAAAGTTTCTCCAAGGTTACCTGAGGAAGGCTGTTCCAATTGTTATAGATGGATTGCTTCTAAAAAACAAAGCTGGCTAAAAAAGGGTAAAACAGAGCAATCACCTCATAAATTTGGGTGGTGAAGAAGGAACTGACACAGAGCCTGCAGGTGGGATGTGTTGGAAATGTTAGAACCTTGCTCTCCTCCGAATGGAAGAACCTGGAAATCTAAAAGTGTGTTCTCAACTTCTAGAGAGGTAGAAAACTGGGGAAAGGATAGCAGCAGGACTTTTAGAAAGGGTGGGGGAGAAGATAAGAGAGGAACTCCTGGGGAGCAAGAGGGAGAGATAAGGTAACAGAGATAGGGTAAAAGGAAAGGCTGAGAAGGACAATAGTGAGTAACAGTAAGACAGAGCAAAGCTCACAAAGTGTAATTATTTTTTAAAAAATGAAATACATCAATCATTTTTTAATTGAATTGAAAAAATACAGGGAAGAAAACCAAATCACTAGAATCGAAAAAGAAAAGAGTACATATACCACTATGATGAAATCAAAGCAATCATAAGGAATAGTTTGCCTAATTTTGTGCCAATAAATTTAACAATTTTAGTGAATGGAAGAATGTTTACAAAAATATAAATTACCTAGATTAGTAGAAGAAGAAACACAATGTCTAAATGGAGGAGCCAGGAATATATTTTAATTGTAGGCTGAAAGATTTCTTTCCAGTATTTTTAGGCAAGTTCTTTTCCCATTCTTTCTGTATCAATCAAGGAGAAAAAATGTTCTGTATACATTTATGGCAGTCTGAATAGACGCTTTTCCTAAGCTACCATTTTCACTGAACTCTTGTTATGGAAAGACCATCCTCCCAACACTTTCCTTTAGTAATCAGTGATAAATTGCATATTGCCTGAGGTTAAATTATTTCAACATTATGTATTATTTCCCTTTCCCTCATTTTGACAGTTAATTTGCCACATTAGTGCCTACTTGTACAAGTTTGTCAGCTTAAACTATCTTCAAAGTGTACTTGCATCTTCCACAAGATCAGTTTTGCACTGAATAAGTAGTAAGTCCTTCAATAAGTCACTTTCAAGCAGAATTCAAGGAATTTTCTGAGTAAGACATGGGGTTGGGTTGCATAGATTGTTGCCTTCTTGGCATCCAGTGTGTATCATATAGATATACATCAGGAGAGTGGAAATGAATTGAAAAATGCAATATATTGCATTCCAGTGGCCCACCTGGAGTTCTAGTTCTATTAGATGTGTTACTTCCCCTTTCTCTTCTCTACAACTAGAATGCAAGTATTCACATTTTGTCATTACTGTCTTGATAGGAAAGATTTGTTGAAAACTCTAAAGTCCAATGTAAATGGAAGAGATTTTGGTAAATATGTCTTCTTGCCAGCCATCTATCCCTGAGCAACTGAGCCACAGAGAAACTGGGCAAGAAATTTCCAATTTTGTAGACCTCTAACTCACAAACTCCCTGATACTGCTGACTCTGAGACTTCAGTCTCTTGGACCTTTCTTCTAGGCTTTTCTTGGCACCTGGACAGGATATGCTGTCAAGTTTCTATTGTTCGATTGTCATGTGGGAAACTCATTCAGCTTTCTTTGGTTATTCCTGGGTCTGTTTTTGCTGAAGGATAACAAAAGCATCCTCACAGACTTACCTGTATGGTTGGAAATGTGCTCCTCTGTTTTGCTACAGACAAAACAGCAGACAGGTTTTCCTTTTTGGGCTTTTATCTGCAATCCAGGGCCACAGATTGCACCACATCTGGACTGAAAAGGCTACACAGGCAAGTATCCAAAGGCTTTTCAGGCAGCATCAATTAAAGACTTACTAGAGTTTGTTACCCATGCTTAATTTATTTGTAGCAATACATACACAATGTGACTATTCTGCAAAGCCTACTAATGCTCTTTTTTTTACATAAGTAGAGCAGTCATTCTGCCACAGCTCAAGTCATTTCCCCTGCAAAAGTGCCCCACATTATTAAAGACCTTAGGAATTGTATTTTGTTCCATCCGCAAAAGAGAAATCTTATTAGAATCAGAAGTAGTTGACATTTTCTTAAATAAGCAAAGAGAAGGAAACAATAGAATGAAAAATTTCAGAAAATTAGAGATATCAAGGGAAAATTTCACACAAAAATGGACTTAAAAAAACACAATGTTAGTGATTTAATAGAAGTAGAACTTACCCTAAAGAGTTAGGAAGACACAAAGGACCTATCCAAGGAAGGTTCTAGCAGCAGCAATAACCACAGTGGTGTCAAGGTATTCTGCAGAATGAAATCAAAAGCCCCTCAAAAAGCACTGCTAAGAAGACTGAGGGAAGAAATGGAATTCTAGCTGAGATATATTTTAAATTCCAAAAGATGGTGCTATTAAATGATGCACTCATTTTTTATAAAGATTTTTCCAAGCGAGGTCTCAACAATAAATGTATCAAGAATAACCAGAAGAGCAGGTTGGTTTTCAGATAGAGGAACTAGAGGTAAAATTGTCAACATTCACTGGATTATGGAAAATGGAAGGGAATTCCAGGGGAAAAAATCGATGTCTGTTTCATTGAATACCTCCTTGACTATATGATTCATGACAAATGTGCCAAGTCCTCAAAAAGGTGAGAGTACCAGATTATCTTACTTGTTGCCTGAGGAAACTGTATACAGACCAAGAAGTAACAGATAGACTTAGCCTTGGAACAACTTGTCAATTTCAGATTGGAAATGAAGTATGATGAAGCTGTATATTATCTCAGTTATTTAAATTATATGCAGATTACATCATGAGAAATATCAGGCTAAATGAACCAAAAGCTGTAATTAAGTTTTCCAGGAAAAATATTCACAATCTCAGATATGCAGACAATACCTTTGTGAGGGCGGTAAGACAAGAACTAAGAAGTCTCTTGAGTAGAGCAAAAGAAAGCTTACAATTGAAGCTAGAAGCTCACAATAAAAAGCAAAGAAAAAAGTTAATATCTTGTTAACACTGTCTAATTAGTGGAAGAAGAAATAGTAGTGTAACATTTTGTATTTTTTAGGTCAAAGATCACAGCAGATGATGTCTGCAACCATGAAATTAAAAGGCTTTTTCTCCTTGAAGGAAAGCTCTGACATGTTTAAATAACATACTGAATATCAGAGAGTTCACCTCATCAGCAAAATCTGTACAGGTGTTTTTTCCCCAGTAATTGTGTATGATTGTTAGAGTTAGACTGCAAGAAAAGTTAAACACAGCAGAATTAACAGTTTTGAATTGTGATGCTGGAGATGTTTAAGAGTCCATGGGAAAGCAAAAAGATGAAGTTAATCAATACTTACAAAATATAGTTCAGTATATGAACATGGTGATAAAACACTTCACACAAATAAACTCGAGAAAACACACTATTACCTTAGTGAAAGATATATAAACCCTTTTATTCAAATGAATAAATGGAGTTTGTTCTTATCTCCCACCTGATCTGTACTCAATGTCAGCTTGTCCTCCACCAGTTCGCCCACCAAGATTTAGAAGCTCACAGGCTGAGTGGCTGCTAGGGCTGGCTGGGCAGCAACATAATTCTAATATAATCAACTGAATTCATGTTATTTGGCAATTTTCTCTCATGTTTCAAAATCAATATTCATGTCAGTATTTTTTTTTCTGATTTTTCTCATTTTGGAATTTAGGGGACAATATTTTTTAGAAATACTGGTATTTGAAAAATAATTTCTAGGAGATTATGTAAATGTGTCCTTAGAACATGAACTCTTCTCAAAGTCTTATCCCCAAGTTTTACTTTGTCCATTTGTCAAATACAAGATTATAATTTATATAATATCTCACACTGTGTGGGACAATGACCACAAACCCAAAATGGTTCAAAAAGATGTTTCTCAAAGTCAGATCAGAAAGCAGTTGATTACATTTCTGCAAGAATAGGGTATCACCTCAACTAGTACAATCAAGCGAAAGGAGTCAAAGTATTATAGCCAAAAGAGTAGGATTTTTACACTCTGGACTGAGCAACTTAAACACACATAGGACTCTAGTTATTCCATATTTTCTATCAGGGCTGGCAATGTGTTATAGGAACCCACTCCAATTAAGAACAGTAACTACACATTACAAAGCTTGCTGATGTAACAAAATAGTTTGTGCAAGACTAAGGAAGGCATAAGGGGGAGAATTTTTCTGGAATTGTAGCCCTAAACTATGGCACTCTTCTGGGGGTAAGCTTTCTAAAAATGCCTCACTTCCTCTTGAATGCACCTGATACAATTAGCAAGATAAAGTCAAAATGGAAACACTTCTTCAGACATCAATCTTAGGATTTCAGAGGAAAAACTCAAATCTTTTTTCTGCTCTTTATACACAGTATAAAGAATTGCAATGTCTAAGGAGATCTGTGCTGTAAGAAGAGGCCTTTCCTTATTCATTATATTCACATTTCAGCTGCAATAAGATTTCTACACAAAGGATGAGATGCAGGTGAAAGCCTTTCTACAAATACATTTTGTATGTTTCTTTCCAGTGTGAATGTTGTGATTTATAGTGACCTTTATCTTCCAGGTAAGGGCAAGTCTTGATTCAGCACATTTGTAAGTCTTCTCTCCATTCAGTATCCTCAGATGTAAACTCAAAGATGAACTTTGGCCAAAGAACTTCCAATTCCAAATCCATAGGAGACTTCTTCACAAGCAGAAAATCCCTGTTGATTGACAAGCTCTGTCTTCCATCTTTATGCCTTTTTGTATGATTTCAATTTTCTAGGAATTTCCTGGAGGAAATTCAGGGATGAAGTGAGTCTAAATGTAAATGAGGTTTACATCTAGTATAGTATCTCCCATGTCTAGTCAAGGACTAATATCTATTAAAAACTTTACCAAGATCCAGACACTCAAAATTATTCCTCTAATGTGGACTCTCAGTTGTTAGGCAAGATTTGACCGTTTCCTGAAAGTTTCCACATTCATGAGATTTCTGTCTAATGTGGATTTTCTCATGTTTACCAAGAATGTTGTGTCTTGTGAAAGCCTTTCCATAGTCTTACCTTTATAAGGTTTCTCTCCACTGTGGATTCTCTGATGGAAAGTAAGACTGCTGCGCTGGGTGAAAGCTTTTCCACATTCATTACATTCATAAGGCTTCTCTCCAGTGTGGATTCTCTGATGGACAGCAAGATTGGAATGAGATGTGAAAGTCTTTCCACATTCATTACATTTATAAGGCTTCTCTCCAGTGTGGATTCTGTGATGGACAGCAAGTTTAGAGCTGCATCTGAAACTCTTTCCACACTGATTACATTCATAAGGTTTTTCTCCAGTGTGGATTCTCTGATGGACAGTAAGACTAGAGCAATCTTTGAAAGCCTTTCCACATTCATTACATTCATAAGGCTTCTCTCCAGTGTGGATTCTCTGATGGACAGCAAGATTGGAGTGAGATAAGTATGCCTTTCCACATTCATTACATTTATAAGGCTTCTCTCCAGTGTGGATTCTCTGATGTCTAGCAAGTTTAGAGTTGCATCTGAAACTCTTTCCACACTGATTACATTCATAAGGTTTTTCTCCAGTGTGGATTTTCTGATGAACAGCAAAACTGGAGTGAAATGTGTAAGTCTTTCCACATTCATTACATTTATAAGGCTTCTCTCCAGTGTGGATTCTCTGGTGGACAGCAAGTTTAGAGTTGCATCTGAAACTCTTTCCACACTGATTACATTCATAAGGTTTTTCTCCAGTGTGGATTCTCTGATGGACAACAAGAGTGGAGCAATCTGTGAAAGCCTTTCCACATTCATTACATTTATAAAGCTTCTCTCCAGTGTGGATTCTGTGATGGACAACAAGTTTAGAGCTGCAACTGAAAGTCTTTCCACACTGATTACATTCATAAGGTTTTTCTCCAGTGTGGATTCTCTGATGGACAGTAAGACTGGAGCACTCTCTAAAAGCTTTTCCACATTCATTACATTCATAAGGCTTCTCTCCAGTGTGGATTCTCTGATGGGAAGTAAGACTGCTGCGCTGGGTGAAAGCCTTTCCACATTCATTACATTCATAAGGCTTCTCTCCAGTGTGGATTCTCTGATGTTTAGCAAGACTGGAGCAATGTGTAAAAGCCTTTCCACATTCATTACATTCATAAGGCTTCTCTCCAGTATGGATTCTCTGATGTCGAAGAAGTTTAGAGTTACATGTGAAACTCTTTCCACACTGATTACATTCATAAGGTTTTTCTCTTGTATGGATTCTCTGATGTTCACAAAGACTGGTACTCTGTGTGAAAGCCTTTCCACATTCTTTACATTCATAAGGCTTCTCTTCTGTGTGGAGTCTCTGATGTTGAGCCCAGTTGGAATAACATTGGAAATCCTTTCCACATTGATTACATATGTAACATTGTTTTTCTGTATGAATTCTCTCATATTTAGCAGGAGTAGATTGCTCTCTCAAATTCTTTCCATGTTTCTTACATTCATGAGATTTCGCACCAGCATGGATTCTCTGATTCTTGGCAAAGGAAGAAAGTACATGAAAAGCTGTATCACATTGATCACACTCAGGTGTTTTCTCTTGAGGATGTATATCCTTATCTTTAGCAACACTGGAACTCTTTCTTAAAGCATTTGTGTGTGTATTCCATTCACATTGTTCCTCTTCAATGTGATTTCTTTTCTGTTTTGCAAGAATAACCCTGTATTCACGATATTGAAAAAGGTCTTTCCATGAGATCATTTTCAGATTTACACTCATCTCCTTCATATCAAACCATGTGTCTGCATCTGAAAGAAACAAACACACATGTGTATCAATATACCCTCTAATGCTGGCTGATAATAAAATCATTGACTTTTAATTTCTCAAGGCAAAAATTTTCAAACTGAAATGGACAGGTTGGCTCAAACCAATAAGGTCATTCAATTAACACAGAGTTAACGCAATGACATTGGACCCCCACAACAAAGCTGAGAAAAAGGTAACATGAAGGTTTTCATAATGTAGAAACCAGGCTATGAGCTCTGAATGGCTGAGTAACCTGATCTAAATCCCTGCAGCAGAGATTAGAACTTGGAACCTGGAAACTGAGGCTTCTCAATCCACTGCACTAGACAGATGTTCTCCATTTTACTTCCAATCCTTTCTTTCAAGTTCCATTTCAGGCCCCAGTTAGCTTTGCACCACTGGGGATGTGCTTCTTTGCCTCAGTTTTCCTGCAGAGTGAAGGTAATAATTGTACCCACTTCGCAGGTTGTTGTGAGCATGAAATGATATACCTTTAAAAATCTTGGCACATACTAGGCACAATATGCTTATTAAGTACTATCATTGTCACTATGATTTTGATTCTCTCCACCTTAACTCTTCCTTCCTTCATATACTTACCTTTCCCTCTCTCTTTGTATACAAATGCCTGTTGAACATGAGGCATTTCAATAAAAAACAAAAACAAAAACACTTTCCTTTGTCTGGAGTAGCTAAAAATAAGTTTCATTAACTGTTGCTTATTCTCAAACCATCTCCAAGGTTTTATGCTGGATTTAAAACTTCTTGAAAGCTTCTCTTTGTATACCCAGGGCTCAATGCAATGCATAGAACAGAACAGGTGCTTAATCGATGTTTATTATTTGTTTGACATTATCCAGGGTTGACCACATGTCCTCACCCCACCCCAGTGCTTGCATGCTGGTCCCTCTGAGGGGCCAAATCTCTGTTTCTATTTCTGTCTATTTACAGCTCAATCTCACCTATGGACAAATCCCATAGTGAAGATAACAAGGGCCTAGAGCTCCTGGTCCTATTATAGAATAACCAAGAGTCTTTCCCTCCCATATCCCTAACCTAAGGGAAGCTGTCAGTTATGTAGTCAGTGACTTGGATTTAAGTGAGGGAGGGCTGCCCAAGGTCACTGGCCTTACCTTTCCCTACAGAGCCATCTATGGCCCCTGGCCAGTTATACATCTGGCTTACTGGGAATGGCTCTGGATGCAGATGGTCATGGGAGACTTGGGCCTGCTTAAGGTAAGGTGGGGGTCTCCTGTAACTTGGGCTGCCCCCATTCAGTGATTAATGCTAGGGAGCAATGGAGACAAAGAATCTTCTCTCTCACCTGAGCTAAGAAAATCTCAATAAATAAAAAGTAAGCAATGAGTGACTCTGGGAAGAACCTCAGGCTTTCTGGCCAAAGCATAAATGACTGTGATTTACACTCAGTCTAAGTCAATGAGGACACAAAGATCAAATGGGCTTGGCAAGGGTCTATGAGCAGTCAATGAGAATCAAACTGATTTTGAGGTTTGTTGCATAAGAAAGGAATCAGGGCAGCTAGATGGCACCCTGGATAGAGTACCTTAAAGCCAAGAGGACCCAAGTTCAAATCTGGCCTCAGAAAGGAAAAAAAGGGAAAGAAAGAAAAGAAAGAAAAGAAAGAAAGAAAAGAAAAGGAAGGAAGGAAGGAAAGGAAGGAAGGAAGGAAGGAAGGAAGGAATCTATTCACCAATGGTTCAGTGGTAAAGAAAGGGGGAGGGAGGATGCTTATAAGAGCATTAAGAGATAGGTATGTAATGTTCTTGAATTGTGAGGGAAAGGTCTTCTGCTCAATTATAATCCTTCTCTGGGAGGAGATCTATAAAATCTTTTCCTCTGTGTGCAGGTTTCTTGGAAGCTCTGAATCTCCTTCAACTCTTGTCCTTCCTCAAATCAGACTGGTCTCCTTTCAGCCTGCCCGGCATCAAAACTCTATCCCAGAGTCGATTCTCTCAGATCCAATAGTGCCCTTCTTTTATCCTCCCAGAGAATAGGCAGGTGAGAACTCAGTGGGGCGTGGGGAAATATTTTCACCAATCAACTTGCTCCTCTTAGAATTCCTAAGGTGTAAACTCCCTTCAAATGCCAAACCAAAGGTCTGAGACAGAGAACTATCAAGACAACCTGAGTTCTCACCTTGTCACTGTCCAGACAACCTGAGTTCTCACCTTGTAATCCTAACAGCGGTATACAATATCCTAGGTGGACAGAGGGAAGGAAGGAAAGTAGAAAAGAAAGGAAAACAGCAAGGAAGGAAGAAGAGAGGGGAAAGAAAGCACCGGGAAGAAGGGAGGGAAGGATGCAGGAAGGGAGTCTTCCAACTAATCGATTCCAGCTTGTGACCAGCTTGGCTCAGAGGTTGTTGCTTGTCCTATCTATCTGTGCTTAACTGTAGCCTGCATGAGGAAGTTAGTAGAGGATGAAAGGGGAGGAAAGAATAAAGTAAAAAGTGCACAGCAGAGAACAAATGAAAAACTACAGGAAACCAAAGAGCAATGGACTGTTCTGAATATAATAACTTATGACTTATGGAAATTTATTATTACAGATTTTGAATCCTCCCTTATGTTCTGGTGAACAGGAAAGATTTTTAAAAATTATTCTTTTCTGTATTTTTCTATTTTGTTTTTAGTTTTAAATAAATATTAAAAGAGTAAAAATAAATGCTTTTTGGGTTAAGGAATGTCTAAGAAAAGTCATATTAGACAGTCCAAGTTCTCCTTCTTTGGTTGGAGATAGTTGGAGGGCCCCAAATTTCCAATAAAGACTTCCGCTAGATTCATTGATTCTTCATTGGAAGGGAACTGAAAAGCCATGGAGTCTAACCCCTTCATATTATAGATAAAGAGACTGAGGTTCAGAGGTTCAGTGAGGTGCTCAGGATCTCACTACCACAAGAGTCTGAAAAGGGATTCCAAGCCAGTTTTTCCACCCCCATGCCCATCACATGAAGAAGCCTCCTGGGATAGCAGCCTGCACTCCAGCTTGCAACTCACTCACCAGGACAGGAGTTCCTCAGGCCTCCTCTCTCCACATGGGAAAAGAAATCTTCTCTGGGAACTGGAAGTCCTGGGAGGGGGGAAGATAGTGAGTCTGAGCCTTGAAACTTGTCATTTATTCCTCACTGGAACAGGGCTGGGGTGTGAGGCCCACTGGGTGGTTCCAAGGAAAACTCAAAGATGGTTTTCAGGGCGCTTATTGCCAGGGAAAGGGGGCAGAGGGGAAAAGAGGCCATGGAAGCAGCCTGGAAGCAGAAGATCCTGATTTTGCTGCCTCCTTCACAGCAGGGTGGACACATCCCACAACCTCCATTTTCTAGACATTAGAAGCAGCTGGTAGCACAGAGAAGGGAGCACCAGGCCTGCAGTCAGGAAGCCTTTAGTTCAAATTTGGATTTAGACACATCCTGGCTGTGCCACTCTGGACAAGTAATTTCACATGTTTGCTTCAGCCTCCAGACCTGAAATTGGGGATAAAGATGGAGGACAAAACAAAGGGTTGTTGTAGAGATCAAGTGCAATAATGCACATATAGGGAACTCTTAGCACAAGGCCTGGATCCCAGCATATGTATGAAAAGAGCCCCTCCCTTCCATTTCTCTCCCTGTATCTGTGCAGGCCTTTAGGGGGTGTAGATAGGAGGAATAAGGGCCCACATACCATGCTAGAAATTTATGAGTTACACCAGGGGCATTGAGGTAAAAATTTATTTTTTTACCCAAAAGATCATTGCAAAGACAAAAGGGTTTCCCCTAGGAGGAAGGGTTCCTTTTCCTATCTCATGTTCAGTGAAAAGGGGCAGGACCAGTTTTCAGAAGGTTCACAGAAACAACTGCAGGGTTGCTATTCTACAATGCAAAGACCACTCATGGAAGATTAGGAGGACCCAGTTTCTTGGGTACAGGAGGCAGTCCTTGGGCCTTTCTAAGAACTGATAAAAACCTGAAACTCTGCACCCTAGGGAGGGGATGGTGGCACTACAGTTGATGCCATTCCCAGAGTTCCAAGGGAAGTGCTCCTTACCCAAGGAGAGCAAGTTCTCGGCATTCTCCAGCATGACCTCCTTGTGCAGCTCTTTCTGATCTGGGTCCAACAGACCCCACTCCTCCGGGCTGAAGTGCACAGCCACATCCTTGAAGGTCACCAACTCCTAAAACACCAACACACAGAGGACTTCAGAGTTGAAACAAGCTTTAACTGTTCTGATCCAATGCTCCTCAATTTACAGAAGGGACCTGAAGCATGGAGGAGGGATCTGCCCAAAGGTGACAGCCTTTTAGGGTTCAGAACCAGCACTGAAAGCAAAGTCCCCCAAAGACCAGTGGAATATAGAGAAACACATTTAATGTTTTCAACTGAAATAAAATTGAGAAATATCTTACTAAGGAATGGTACTACTGCCTGTGCAATGGGGAAAGTTATGGGTTCTATCAGAGAGAGATAAGGACTTTTGGAGATGAAATCAGACAGTGCTATGTTAAGAAAATGGCATGAAGTGCATGTGTGAAGTTAGCTAGTATTATGTGTTGTAGGGCTAAAACATTACCATGATCGCTGAGTAGAAAAAAGATCCTGTGAATTTTCCAAAGGTCAGAAATTAAGTTTTATCCAGATGAAAACACTATCCTTCCCACCCCCCAATATTTATTTTTCTAAATGTAAGTACAGATAGGTTGCAACATTCATTTTTGTAAGATTTTGCCTTCCAAATTTCAGAATCACACACTTCTTAATGGATGTGGCCCAATGGTCCTCAACTTATAAAAGCAAATTGAAGGAGAGAGAAGGGATTTACCCAAAGGTCACATCCTGGATGAGAACACTTGGAAGCACAGCCATGCAAAGGCCTCCCACCTAACACTGTACACAGCTGGTGAGGACACAGCTGCTGACATGTTGTCTTCCATGTTAGAACTGAAACTTCTTGATGGAAGTGACTGATTTTTCCTCCTTTGCATCTCCTCTACATTCCCACAGAGCCTCTTCCCTTTCTAAATGCCTGTTGCTTTGACCCAAGTAATGGTAAAGGGAGAGAAAGGCTAAGTATGAGCTGAGGATGATGGAGTGACTCTAGAAGTGCCTAACTGCAGCTGAGGGGTCTTGTCAGGGACTTTCCTTCTGGGAATTGCCATGTATGCCATGTCAGCTGGTAGGGTGGGCCCAGGAGGTACAAGGGGCTTGGGCTCTGAGGCAGGAGGTTGTATCTTACAGGTGTTTCCTTGAGAAGGCGAGGATCTTTTCTGAGGAGGCAGCCACTAGCTGCAAGTGTCTCCCTTCTGTGGATTCACATGAGCAGTGCTGAGTGGGCTACACAAGGGGTATTCCCAGAGGAGAGTAAATGTAAATAACCAGCTTGGAGCCCAAAGGAAGAAGGATGCAGAGAGAAGTAGAGAGAAGCAGAGATATAGGGAGATTCAGATATGCAGAAAAAGAGAAGCAGAGACATCCATTGCTCTTGCTTCCTGCTAATCCCTGCTGAGATTACCAATAAAGAAACATTGGCTGGTCTCCATGTCTATTGGGGGAAGATGGGTATGTATGGCCTGGCAGTCAGTAGCCTCGGTGGGAGGGAACAAGAGATAAAAGAAAATGAAATGGAATAAAAGAAAACCCATCAGGAAGAAAAGAAACTTTGGACAATGCCTGATCCATTTGTAACCTTCATTATGTAGGTTTGTTTTATCAAATCTACTCTTCTGTTCTGCTGGTTCCCTGAATTTTTTTTTTCCCTTCTCTTATTTTGTATTTAAAGTTAAAAACTAATAATACTAGAGGCCGTTAGATAGGACAATGGATAGAGCAATGGCCCTGAAGTCAGGAGAACCTGAGTTCAAATCCTACCTCAGACCTTTAATAATTACTAGCGGTGTAACCCTGGTGAAGGCATTTGACTCCAAATTCTTTGGCCAAAAAAAAAAAAAAAAAAAAAAAATTACAAGAATAACCACAAAAATGGTAAAGAGAAGGGATTCAGAGAAATTTGGGAAGGTCTGTATGGTCTGAGGCAGCAGGGGGATAATTTCTGGTCAGCTCCCAACCAGGGAAAGGGCAAGAGCTAGGGAAGCTTCCAGGGTTCTGCTCCAGACAATACTTAGGGTCAAGGGTTTGAGGAAACTTGGTGACTACAGGAGGAAACTTGGTCACAGGACACAGAGTGGCTAGAAGGGGTGTGTGTGTGTGTGTGTGTGTGTGTGTGTGTGTGTGTACCCACAGGACAGACACTAATGAGTGAAGTGGTCATCCTTTTCAGTGACCTATATTGAGGGAAAATTTGAACAAACTTGTCAGGGTAGCAACTAAGAGAAGGGAGTTAGTTCATTCCTGTCCTGTCCTGCCAAAGGGACAGTGAATCAGTCCAAAACACAGCAGAGAGGAGGGCAGTGTTGTTATTACTGCATTCATTTTCCTGACTCTTTTTGTAAAGTAAGGATCCAATGATAAGAGAGATGACCAGCTTCCCATACCATCCTCCAGATCTATGAAAAAGACCTCTTGGGCTGATATTGCCCTTATGTGTGGGCAGAATACACTCACCTGGGGTGGGGGTCTGCAGCTCTCAGGGGACATTCGCTCTGGCTCCAGGCTCCCTGCTTGGGCCAGCCCTTGGTCCTCTGCAGGCTGTTGGGAGGGGATGCGTATAAATGAACAGATGTCCTTCCCTTCTTTTCCTGGACAGGGGGCTAGCCTACAGGAAATTACAGAGGATGAGGTTCCATGGAAGTTACTAAGCCCCTAGCCCTGCCCTAGGGCACAGATCCCAACCAACAGAGAGACAACACCCATTGAGTGATTAAAGTTGGGGAAGAAATGAAAGAAATGAAGCCAAGAATCTTTTCTTTTACCCAGTCAAAAACAACATGTCTGGGAGGGAAAAGTCCCCAGGACTATTGGCCATGGGGCAGTCAGGAGTTTACATAGAAGGGACAGGGAATAAGAAAACTGGGGTGGAATGATTAAACTTGAAGATGAGCTTACCTTCTCTTACTCCTACTCTTAAGAGTCCCTTCCTCTCCCCCACCTTCCTACAGACCCAAGAGGGAGGAGGGATTTAAGGCCCCAGATGGGATGAGAGTGTGTAGAATCTCAATGTCTCCTGAGTCAGAAATATCCTTGCCTGTAATACTTGGTCCTCCCAGCATCTCTTCTCCCCAACAGACATATTACCTAGACAATAAACTGACTGACAGATAAAATAAGGAGGTAAGGGCTCTCTGGGAAGCAATTTAGTTTGGGATTCAGCGACCAGGACCACCATGTCGGGGGAAGGGGCAGGGAGCTGGGAAGCCTGGGTAAAAAAGAAGAAATTTAAGTGTCCAGAAGTGATTTAGGTGGGTAGTTGAACCAGGAAAAACAGGATGGCTGAGTCCTGAAATTAAGCAGAAGATGGGGGGAGGTTCCCAAGACTCTTGGGTAGATTGTAGGCTTAGAATCCTGAAAGGGAATATGCAAACAGTGAGCCACATGCCGGGGAAGGAGCCCAAGATGTGCGGGTCCAGAGAAGTTGGCACAGGAAACAGCTTCAGTTCTTGCAACCAAGGAGAGCTCCTGGAGGCAGAAAGGCAGAACCTGTGGAACCTCCTAAGAAATCATGTCTGAAGCCACACAGAAAACAGGAGCTGGAGGCAGAGTTAGGACATCCGGGTCCAGGACGGGGGCTGAAAGTGGGACTTCTGGGTTACTATGGGGAAAGCCTGCCTTTGGGCAAATATAACGCTATGATAAGTTTGAGGAAGATGGCAACATTAGATATTTGTGAAGTGTTTGGGAACCTGACAAATAAGTAGGAGCCAAGAATTCGTTAAGTAGCCAGACCTGGAAGGAAATTTTTCTGACAGATGAGGAGGACACTCCAAGGGTGAGGTGATAAAGATCTACACAAAGAAGGTTGAAACAGAGAAGATGGATGGCAGAGATGTCGCAGGGTTGACATGAAGTAAGTGGGAATAAGAAATACAATTCATGGAGGACATCTAGGTTGTGAGCCTGAGGGAAGGAGAGGGTAGTGGGGCCCTTATCAGGAAGAAAGAAGAGACAAAGACAAGAAAATGAGTTCAGTCTTAAAGGGTAATCATAAGACATCTCAAATTAGAGAACTAGTTTGGTATGTGGAAAAGACATTTGGAACAGAGGAGATTGAGGTTATCAACCTCAATCACACAAAAACATAAAATATTTCCTTCTGATATCTTACATAGCATGTATTTCTGTACTTTTTAATACTACAGATGAAAGATTTTAAGAAATAAAATCATATATCAACTAGTGACATGAAGTGTGGCATTAAATGGATCCCTTTTAGATATTCATAATTTTGCCATAGATTAGATATCAGAGAACATAAAAGTATCATGTAGTTTACATTTTAAATACCTCTAAAGTCTTATTTCTCTTTACTGATCATCTTAACCTGTGATATTAATATCTATTCAGTGCTAGTAATATCTGTCTGCCCAGGTTGCATGTACCTTCGGATTCTAATGTTTATTGTGCAACAAGAAAATGATATTCGCACACATGTATTGTACCTAGATTATATTGTAACACATGTAAAATGTATGGTATTGCCTGTCGTCGGGGGGAGGGAATAGAGGGAGGGGGGGTAATTTGGAAAAATGAATACAAGGGATAATATTATAAAATATATATATATATATATAATTTTAAAAAAATATCTATTCAGTGCTATAAATGACATGAATTACCTTATGTCAACAAAGACAAAATATAATCCAAATAAGATTTACTGACCTCATTTTTTATATCAAATAGTACTTTATTTCCCAATTATATGTAAATACAATTTTTAACATTTTTTTTCCGGGCCATATTCTCTCCCTCCCCTTTTTACTTCCTTTCGTCTTAAGATGATAACCAAGTTACAAAGGTTTTATAGGTGCAATAATGTAAAACATATTTCCTCAAGAATTTTCACCTCATGGAAACTGAGTAAAGAAAGAATGAAGGATCCTGGACTATTTCCCAGTTCACTGTTGACTGATAATCTTGTCAGTAGAAACCAAAATTCAGACCCACTCCTCAGTTGTTTGCTCACTGAAGTGGTTTGTGATAATCAAAACCCAGGGACCACCCTTCAATTCACTGCTGACTAATGATCTGGTCAGCAAAAACCAGTACCAGAGACTACTCCGTAGCCCTTCCCCTAGGCTATAAAATAGGCTATCCATGTTTGAAAGTTGGATCATTTTATCTCCTTGCTTCTGTTTCTCTGTAGAATTTCCTTGGAGTTTCAGCCAGCTTTGTAATGGTGTTACTATTGCAATAAAGCTTTCCCCTGGGCTAGGAGATGGGGTCAAGGCTGTAAATTCTGTTGAGATACTTTGTGACACCAGTCTGAGCCCCCCAATATTTGGGGTCTCTCACCTGGGATGCCAGAGAAGGCAGAAGTGCTATAGGGTAGCTTTTGACAAAGATGGGCCAGTCCTCTTTCATGTCATTTTGTCTTGGCCTATGTCTCTGTGTAGAATGTCTGACACGTTTCTTCTGTGAACTATTTTAAAACTGCGACCAAAAAAATATTCCTGAAACACCTCAGTTATGAGGATTGTTAGCAAGATTAATATAGCTCAAGTCTCTGTTTGCTCAACTCTTCTCATCTCAGAATTGGAGGGAAGTTAAAATTCAGCCTCACCTGCAGGAATAGGGGAAGGAAAACTGTGGGGACCACACAGAATCTTGCCCAGAAATCCCAAGCCAGCTTGTGGGAATGGGGATGGGGTGGGGTCAGGCTTTATGGTCAGCATTCCATGAGCTCTAGCCCCTGAAACTATTTATGTCTCCTTAACCTTTCATTATATTTCTAGATCATCACTGTTGACATATTTACCACCATATGGGCATCATCTTTTCTTTATAGATCTTTTTGTGCCCTGAGGCAATTGTGGTTAAATGACTTTCCTGAGGTCACACAGCTAAGAAATGTTAAGTGTAGGAGACCAGATTTGAACTGAGGTCCTCCTACTTCGGGGCTGGTCCTCTGTCCACTGCACCACCTAGCTAGCCCCTCTAGATCTTCACAGTAACAAAAATCCATTGGGAAATTTCATGTTACATATATGGGTCATAAGACTTTCGAGTTTATAGATCGACTGACTGGCATAGGGTTAGAAGAAATACAGTAAAGTTTAGGGGCCAATCTCCAAAAGGTATTACAGAACTTTGATCTTTTCACTTGCAGGCCATGTGAATCTTTTGTCAAGGGTGTTTCTTTTACAGAATATCGGGTTCTACTTTCCAATGCATTGTGCTGCCCTCCTCTGTATTAATCGTCTATCACCTCATGTACATTTTATTATGAAAATTCTAATTTTCTCAATGATATCCTTTGATACTCCTCATTGTTCCTACCCCTCCTTATCTTTAGACAAAAATTGAGTGGGAAAAGGAAATGGGATCAACAGGCAGTAACTGACCACTGATGTGGCCTGAATCCCACTCCTTCAGCCCACCTAAACTTCCATTCATTCCACTCCCAGATGACTGGCTAGAACTTTAGCTGAAAAGTCTCTGATCCACTTATCTCCCTTATTTCAAGCTTCCATTATGGTACTAAGTTATTTCCCACCACTCAAGAGGGACAATGGACAGAGCATACTGCCCAGAGTCAGGAAGACTTGAGTTGAAAACCACTCAGACATTTTTCACCTTGGTGACACTAGGCAAGTCACTGTCCCTCTGTTTTCTTCTGTTACTTTTCCATACACTTAGAATACTAATAGTACCTCCTACTTGCCATGGTTGTTGTAAAGAAGAAATGTTATTTGTGTATCACTTGGACAATAAGTGATATTAGATGAAGGTTAGCTATTAATGCTGTGATTTAGAGGGAGAAAACTTTGGAATACAGGGTTTGTCAATGGTGAATGTTGAAAACGATCTTTGTATGTATTTACAAAAATAAAAAATATTACCAGTAAAAAAAATTCTGGATTGATTTTTGACCTAAGTTACCTAATATAGGAGAGAAAATTAGAAATAAAAGAAAGTCCCACTTTCTCTTCACAAAACTAAAACAGCTTTTATAAGAAAATCAACCAGAAGGAACTTGGGGAGAAAATCAGAAGGTAGATGAGCAAAACTACAAAACACTTTCCACACAAATAAAGTCAGATCTAACCAATTGGAAAAATATTAAATGCTCTTGGATTGGGCAAGCAAATATAATACAGATCACAATAATACCTAATCTATTTATTTAGTGCTATACCAATCAGACTCCCAAAAAACTATTTTAATGACCTAGAAAAAATAACAACAAAGTTCATATGGAAAAACAAAAGGTCAAGAATTTCAAGGTAATTAATTAAAAACAAAAACAACAACAAAAAAAAATCAAATGGAGGTGGCCTAGCTGAAGCAGATCTAAAATTATATTATGAAGCAGAGGTTAATAAAACCATATGAATTGGCTAAGAAATAGACTAGGTGATCAGTGGAATAAGTTAGGTTCAAAGGAAAAAGCAGATAATACCTTCAATAATGTAGTGTGTGAAGAACCCAAAGACTCCAGCTTTTAGGATAAGAACTCACTGTTTGACAAAAATTGCTGGGAAAATTGGAAATTAATGGGGCAGAAACTTGACATTGACTCATACTTAATACCATGCACTAAGATCAGGTCAAAATGGGTTCATGACCTAGGCCTAAAGAATAAGATTATGAATAAATTAGAAGAGCATAGGATAGTTTACCTCTCAGACCTGTGGAATAGGAAGGAATTTATAACCAAAGAAGAATTAGAGGTCATTATGGATCACAAAATCGAAAAATTTGATTATATCAAATTAAAAAGGTTTTGTACAAACAAAACTAATGCAGACAAGATTAGAAAGGAAGTCATAAACTGGGAAAACAATTTTACAATTAAGGTTCTGATAAAGACCTCATTTCCAAAATATATAGAGAATGGACTCGAATTTATAAGAAATCAAACCATTCTCTAATTGATAAATGATCAAACCATATGAACAGACCATTATCAGATGAAGAAATTGAAACTATTTGTAGCCATATGAAAAGATGATCCAAGTCATTGTTTATCAGAGAAATGTAAATTAATGCAACTCTGAGATACCACTACTTACTTGTCAGATTGGCTAGAATAACAGGGAAAGATAATGCAGAATGTTGTAGGGGATGTGAGAAAATTGGGACACTGATACATTGTTGGTGGAATTGTGAATACATCCAGCTATTCTGGAGAGCAATTTGCAACTATGCTCAAAGAATTCTCATACTGTGCATACCCTTTGATCCAGCAATATTACTACTGAGCTTATATCCCAAATAGACTTTAAAGAATGGAAAGGGACCTATATGTGTAAGAAGGTTTGTGGCAGTCCTCTTTGTAGTGGCCAGAAACTGGAAACTGAGTAATGCCCATCAATTGGAGAATGGCTGAATAAATTGTGGTATATGAATATTATTATTCTGTAAGAAATGATCAACAGGATGATTTCAGAAAGGCCTGGAGAGACTTACATGAACTGCTGCTGAGTGAATGAGCAGAACCAGGAGATCATTATATACTTCAACAATAATACTATATGATGATCAATTTCTGATGGATGAGGCGCTTTTCAACAATGAGATGAACCAAACTAGTTCCAATAGAGCAGTAATGAGGTGAACCAGCTACACCCAGTGAAAGAATTCTGGGAGTTGACTATGAACCACAACATAGAATTCCCAATCCCTCTGTTTTTGTCTGCCTACATTTTTGATTTCTTTCACAGGCTAATTGTACACTGTTGCAAAGTCCGATTCTTTTTGTACAGCAAAATAACTGTTTGGACATGTATACATATATTGTATTTAACTTATACTTTAATATATTTAACATGTACTGGTCAACATGACATCTGGAGGAAAGGGGGGGGAAGGAGAGGAAAAGGTGAAACAAAAGGTTTTGCAATTGTCAATGCTAGAAAATTACCTATGCATAAAATTTTTGCAAAAATTAATTAAATTAATTAATAATAAAAAACAAAATTCAGTTCTGCACTCATATATTGTATCTAGGATATATTACAACATGTTCAACATGTATAAGACTGCCTGCCATGTAGGGGAAAGGATGAAGGAAAGAAGGGGAAAATCGGAACACAAGTGAGTGCAAGGGATAATGTTGTAAAAAATTACCCATGCATTTGTACTGTCAAAAAAAATGTTATAATTATAAAATAAAAACAATAAAAGAAAAAAGAAAAACTGGAGAACAGAAAAAGGAGAGACAATATAAGAATTGTGTGATTACCTAAAAGCTATAATTTTTAAAAGAATCTGGATACAAAATTTCAAGAAATTAAGAAAATGGCTCTGAAGCTCTAGAACAAGCAGGTAAAAAGGGAAAGAAAAAAATGGACTGTTCAACAACTGAAAGAGATCAGAGGAAAACTTATAAGAATATCCTAGAAAGGTTTAAAAATTCCCAGATTAAGGAGAAAATATTACAATCTAACCAGAAAATAAGACAATAAAATACTGTAGAAATAGTCAAGATTTCACAAAACTGAGCAGTTTCTACTCTAAAAGACCATAGGTTTGGTTACATTAAATCTCATAGAGGGGGCAGTTAGGTGGCACAGTGGATAGAACACCAGCCCTGAATTCGGGAGGACTGAGTTCAAATCTGGTCTCAGACACTTGGCACTTCCTGGCTGTGTGAACCTGGGCAAGTCACTTAACCCCAGCCTCAGGGGGGAAAAAAAAAATCTCATAGAACAAAAAAACTGCAGTTGCATCCAGAATAATTTACCCAGAAAGTTGAATATAACTGGAATGAAGGGGTCAAAATGGACTTTTGATAAACTGAAAAGCTTTCAAGTATTTGTAACAAAAAGAGCAGAACTCAATGGAAAATTTAATATAAAAGATCCAGAAAAAAGAAAAAACATTAAAGACTAATTTTCGTTAAGACCACGTATTTACTTATAAATGTGAAAATGTTATCAATATAACTGTCGGTAAAAGGGTAGGAAAAGGTGAAAGGGAACAATTATAAAAATTGGGCAAGAGGAAGAACTAATACTGAGAAAGCAGGTGGGGAGGAGGTTGGAGAGCTGGTAATATTGTAACTTTACTCTCTGAATTTACCAGGAAACAATGTATACATTCAGAAGGATATAGAAGCCTTTTAAATATACAGAGGTGAGGAAACTAGGAGATGGGATGGGGGAGGAACTTTTAGCTGGATGGGATGGGGAGAGTGGCAAGAGAAGATCAAGTGACAGGGCAAAATCAAGGTTGAGAAAGACAATGGTGAGTAAATATAAGATGGAAAGACAATCAGTTGTATGGATTGGATATTTAAAGTGGTTCTTTGTAATAGCAAACACCTGGAAATTGCAGTGATTCCCCCTTTAGTCCATATTTATTTCAAATTAAATTAAATTTAATATTCCATTATTAGAAATTAGAGACACTTGGTCTTGAAGTACTAAGAATACTGAGACTAGACTCAAGAAAGGTTGATTTCAAATCCATCCTCATACTCTTACTAGCTGTGTGTCCCAGGACACATTATGTCATAGATGTGTGCCTCCGTTTCCCCAATTATTAATAGGGAAAATGATAAGACCAAAGTCACAGGTATGTTGTGGGGTTCAATGAGAAAATATTTATATACTTAGCAGAGTGCCTGCCACATAGTAAGTATATACAGATTATCTCTCTTGCTTCTTTTCTCAGTAACTGCACTGGAATTTGAGGGACCAAGGAAGGAAGTATAAGGACAAATTTCTAAAAGCAGACAGCATTAGGAACAAGGAGGGCCTATTTATGCTTGATAACAAGAAGACCTTTCTAAGTCTAGACCTATCCCAACAAGGAAGAGGTTCCCTTGACAGGTGGAGGGTCCCCTTCACTGCACAACTTCAAGAAAAGGCTGCAGGAGCAGCTTTCAGAGACTTTGTAGACGAAATTCTCATCTGGTTAGAAGTTACACTAGATATCATTTCTCAGATTAGCTCCTATTAAGAAATTCTTTAATGCTGTATTGCTTTTTACACATTGCAGAAACTAGACACTGACCAAGATCTAACACTCTATACCTAGATAAAGTCAGAATGAGTTTTTGATTCAGATATAGTTCATAATACTATAAACAAATTAGGAGAATATGGGATAGTCTGCCTCTCAGATCTGGGAAGAACAAAGGCATTTGTGGCCAAAGAAGAACTAGAGAATATTAACACATACAAAATGGATAATTTTTTTTTTACTTAATAATTTTGTATTATATATATATTTTTTATAAAATTATCCCTTGTCTTCATTTTTCCAAATTATCCCCCCATCCCTCTACTCCCTCCCCCCATGACAGGCAATCCCATACATTTTACATGTTTTACAATATAGTGTAGGTACAATACATGTGTGTGAATACCACAAAATGGATAATTTTGATTACATTCAATTAAAAAGGTTTTTACACAAATAAAAGTGCTAGCAGTGCTGACCAGACATTGTGCTGGGCAGTGGCTGTGGACAAGGCAGAATAAGCACTTGTTGGGAAAGTGCAGTACTTTAGGGAGGAAAAACATTTCCAGGACAGCAGTTGAGGAACCCTACATGTGCCTTAGGTGAAAACTGATATTGAGGTTGAGTTCTTGGACAGAATTCAGAACATAACAATAAGGAGGAGCTGAGGGTTAAGGCAGCATTACCCAGAAAGCAAATGATCATTGTTGTAAGTTGCTAAAAATAAAATAAAACCAAATGAAAATTTAGGATGAATAATCAAAGGAAAAAGAACCTCAAAATAGCTACTTTGGTATAAAAGAAGATCACAGTTAATATCCAAAACATAGTGAGGTTAAAAAACAAGCCATTCCTATCCCAAAGGGTAACTTCAAAAGTACTCGACAAGCCCAAAAGGAGTTCCTGAAAGAACATAAAAAGGAATTCAAAAATCAAATAAGAGATATAGGAAATGTAAGGAGGGGAAATGAAAGCAATACAAGAAATTATGAAAAACAAGTTCATCAATGTGTAAGAGGTAATAAAAAATTCTTGAAAAATAGAATTGAAGAAGAGGACTCGAGTGACATTATATGATACCAAAAGATAATTAAACTAGAAAACACAGAAGAGAATCTGAAACATCTCATTAGAAAAGCTGGAGAACAGATCAAGGAGAGACAATAAAAGAATTGGTGGATTACCTAAAAGTTATTATTTAAAAAACAATCTGGCTACAATACTTCAAGAAATCATGAAAGAAAACTGCCTTGAAGTTCTAGAACAAGCAGGTAAAGGGGCGAAGAAAAAAAATCAACTGTTCAGCAACTGAAGAGATCACAGGAGAAAACCTTACAAGAATATCCTAGCAAGACTTCACAATTCCCAGATTAAGAAGTAAACACTGCAATCCAAGCAGAAAATAAGAGAGACTTGGACACTACTAAAATAGTCAGGATTTCACAAAACCAGCAGCTTCTACTCTAAGACCATGGCTTTGGTTACATTAAATTTCAAAGAACAAAACACCTGGACTTGCATCCTGCATAATTTACCCAGAAATCTGCAATGTGGAATGAGGGGGGAAATAGACATATGACAAATTGTATTTGTAACAAAAAGGCCAGGACTCAATGGAAAATGTAATAGAAAAGATCCAGAAAAAAAGGAAAACATTAAGGACTAATTACAATGTGCTCATTAAGGCCAATTATTTTCTTAGGTATGAGAAAATGTTATCAGTATAAAATCTCAAAGTTTGGGATTAAAATGTGTATGTCCAGGCAGGAGAGGGTAAAAGGAAACAATTACAAAAATTAGGCAAAAGGAAAAAGTACAACTGAGAAGTGGGGGAGGGGAGGGGAGGAGCTGGTAACAAGGTAACATTCCTCTCTGAATTTAGGAGGAAACAATGTATGCATGGGGAAGGATGTAGAAGCCTTGTGAATATGAAATAAACTTTGGGGAGGGAACGATGGCTCTGGATGGAGGCGCCAGGGAAGCTGGGGAAGCTTGGGATCTGGCCCCCTGGGGTGGGGATAGTGAGGGCTTTAAAAGAGGGGGCAGGGAAGCAGGAGGAAAGGAGAGCCCAGGTAAGATGTGGGAGAGAGAAATATTGACCCACCTCAGGGTAAGGAGATCAGGGACACTGGAGGGGCAGAAGGCTTGGGGGGACTCGGATCGCGGGAAAGCAGCGGTGACTGTGCCCTGAGTCTTCCTAGGAGCTGGGGAGCGTGCCTGGGACCCTCTGGTAGAGATTAGACTTTGGTGACTCTAAAGTGAGCCAAGAAGGAGCCATGGCCTGGGGGATGGGGGGAGCCAGGCAGAGCCAGGCAGGAGTTTTGGGGCCCACGTCCAGAGTGGGTCCTCAGGGCAGGCAGAACTCTTGAATCTATTCGGGGCCCAAGTCGGAAGACAGAAGCACCACGTTTCTAACCGGGATCCAGGAACAAGGCGGGAGTCCCGGGTCCTTGTGGGCAAGGTCTGAGATTGGGAAAAAGTGAATCGGTGATAAATCCGGGGACGGTAACGTCTGACGTTTGGGAAGTTCTGGGGTGAGAAAAGAAGGAATAGGGGGGGGGGGGAATCTGCGTAGGGCGGGCTTGTCCGATAGCCGAGTCTGGCAGAGAAGCACGTTCCTGGTGCAGGTGAAGAGATGATCCCCCATTAGCAAAGACAAAGGCAACTAGCAACAGCTCAGAGGTGAGTAGGGAGGTGGGTGAGTAGAGATGCCGGGAGGTGGACGGACCTACCTGGGACCTGCCCCTACAGAGCTGCCTTGCAGGAGGCAGAGAGATCTCAAGTCCAGCAGTCCCAGTTTCCAGCCAGCTCTCGGAAGGAGATTTCTCCCGAGCCCAAGAGTTCCCACCTTAGCCAGCCCCTGAGAGTTCCCAAAATGAGCGGTCTCCTACTATGACTACCAAGAGCAGGAAGTCAGGCCCGGAGCTGCTTCCCCGCCCCAAACCCCTTCCCCAACCCCGCCCCCATCACGTGAAATGTCTTCTCCACGGGAGAGGCCCAACGTCTGCCCTGGACTCCGCCCAGGCTTCCAAACTCCACCCCAAGGGCTCATATTCGGCCTGGATCACCACCCACCATACCCACCATTCTGCCCAGAGATCTCCTCCTCCCCCCAGGCCGCCTCCTTTTCCCACTCTCATTCCTAACTTTGGGGCTGACTCCTTCCTCTGTGGAGCTGAAAGGGTGGCTGGAATAAGCCTGGCCCCAGCCAAACAGAAAGTAGTGGGTCCCATGTTAGAGGTGCTGACTGCTACTCGACTTTGGGAACATTGGGGATCCTTCAACTGTTAACCCAGATTGGATTGGATTTTCTCCCAATCTAAATTAGAATGAGGGCTCTCTTAAAGAGACTTGTTCTTCCATCATAATAATAGGGATGTTTAAGCCTCTTCAGGGAGATCACGAAAAATGAAACATTGAGGTGATGTGAGTAGGAGCTGTAGGAAAAAACATTCGGAATAATTGGATCAGAATATAACTCCATTCTACTCTGAAGGCAGTATGTCCAAAGGGTCAAATGGTCAGAAAGATCAAGTGATTTTTCTAAGTGTGTGGTTCAGAAATGGTGAAGGATCACCCTTTAATAAAAAAAGCTGAAGAGATCTCTAGATGGAAAGCAAAGTGTATTATACATTCTCTCCAGAATGGCGAGTCCCAACTTTGGAGCAGACAGTAGAAGGGACAAGCACCTTCTGGGGCAGAGTTAACACTTTTAATCTTGAAATGGACAGACAGGACATAGACAGCTCTGACCAGATTATTCAATTTAAAGCATCATTTATTAGCTGGCCAGTGACTGACCCCACTAGACAGGCCAGTAGAGATCAGCCCCGACCCTTTAGTGAGGTACACTTTTAAGCCCATTTACCACATCTTGGTACAGCCTTGTGGTTTCAAAATCATAAAAATCACTTACACAGCTTCTCCTATACTTCTTATTTACAAAGGGAAAGTGTCTGAACATGAGTTAGCACACACAACGGGCCCTTTGGACACGTCATGCAATGTTGTCCTGTCTTTGTTAAGTTTACACCTCCCAGAAAGTTTGGCCTTTCAACACTTCTTGGAAAATCCAAGGTCTCATGTTCCGGGGGATGGGGCCCACTCTGTACATAGCACTTCCCTAAATTGCCTATAAGCCTGAGGCCCCTTGACCTAGCAGGTGAGGGGGCCAGCTTTTTGTCCATTTCATTCCCCCATTTGTTTGGTCAAACTTGTGTCTCATCTGAGGCCAAAGGGGAACAGGTCATCCGCAGGGTAACTTGACGGCCTGTATATGGTCCTGGACATACGTGACAAGGCTCTTAACAACACAGGGGACTATGAGGAGAAGGAGTAAGAACAGAAGGAAAGGCCCCACAATTCCTGAGAGGAGAGTGGTCAGCCAAGGGGACCAGCTATGGAGGGATTGGCACCAATGCAGTGAAGCCCTAAAAACAGCCTCATGGTCATCTCAGCCAGAGACTCCCTAATTACCCCTGAGCAATTTACATAGAAACAAGATTCTCCTAGGGCCATACACAAACCTCCCTGCTTCATGAACAGCAAATTTAACCCACAGCAATTCTGCACAACCTCCATCCACTGATTTTTCTAAATGGGTGATGAGACTCGCTAGAGTCCTAATGTCTGCATCTACTTGGGAGCTAAGAAGGCAAATGTAGGGCCGGAGAAACTGAGGCAAAATAGAGTCAGAGAGCTCCCAACATTCTATTAATTGCAGAGTTTGGTTGACTGGGCAGGACTCTCATCTCAAAGTACCCAGTGATGAATGTGAGTTCCCGATAACATGTATACACACATGGCTCAGCTACAGGGGTAGACCAAGGCAGGGGCAGGGTCAGAACACTTAGAGTGGGAACAGACTATCAACCTGGTTCTGACACTGGACATCCTGATAGGAGCCAGGAAGTCTGAACTCCCCCTTATCTTGAGTCTCACATTAACAATTTATAATCTTAGAGCAAGTGGCTTTTAGTCTTCAATGAACCAGAGGTGAGGTTTGCAACTAAGAGGATTGAGGCAGAACAGTTAAGGAGACTGAGGCAGAACAATCCAGGGAAACTGAGTCAGGACAATTCTCAAAGTATAACAGTTAAGGAAACTGAGGCAGGTCAATTTAGGGAAACTGAGACAGAACCAATTAGGGAAACTGAGGCAGGACAATTAAAGAGCACTGTGGCACAACATTCCATACTCTCTTTCCTGAATAAACCAAAAGAAAACTACAAAAGAAAAAAAAATACAAGGACAGGTCTCTCCCTGATAACCCCAGAGTTAACAGCTCTACAAAGGTTCCCTTGTTGTTGTTGTTTTTTATTTTATAATTATAAAAATTTTTGAGAGTATATATGCATGAGTAATTTTTTTAAATAACATTATCCCGTGTATTCATTTTTCCAAAATTTCCCCTCCCTTCCTCTACTCCCTCCCCTAGATGACAGGCCATCTCATACATTTTGCATGTGTTACAGGAAAACTTAGATACAATATATGTATGTAAATCCAATTATCTTGTTGCATGTTAAGTATTAGATTCCAGAGGTATAAGTAACCTGGGTAGATAGACAGTAGTGCTAACAATTTACATTCACTTCCCAGTGTTCCTTCTCTGGGTGTAGTTATTTCTGTCCATCATTGATCAACTGGAAGTGAGTTAGATCTTCTTTATGTTGAGGATATCCACTTCATCAGAATACAACTTCATACAGCATTGTTGTTGAAGTGTACAGCGATCTTCTGGTTCTGTTCACTTCACTCAGAATCACTTCATGTAAGTCTGTCCAAACCTTTCTGAATTCATCCTGCAGCTCATTTCTTACAGAGCAATAATATTCCATAACCTTCATATACCATAATTTACCCAACCATTGTCCAAGTGATGGACATCCATTGATCTTCCAGTTTCTAGCTACTACAAAAAGAGCTGCCATAAACATTTTGGCACATACAGGTCCCTTTCCCCTCTTCAGTATTTCTTTGGGATATAAGCCCAATAACAGCAATGCTGGGTCAAAGGGTACGCACAGTTTGATAACTTTTTGGGCATAGTTCCAAATTGCTCTCCAGAATGGCTGGATTCTTTCACAACTCCAACAACAATGTATCAGTGTTCCAGTTTTCCCACATCCCCTCCAACATTCATCATTATTTGTTCCTGTCATCTTAGCCAATCTGACAGGTGTGTAGTGGTATCTCACAGTTGTCTTAATTTGCATTTCTCTGAACAGTAGTGATTTGGAACACTCTTTCATATGAGTGGATATAGTTTCAATTTCATCATCTGAGAATTGTCTGTTCATATCCTTTGACCATTTATCAACTGGAGAATGGTTTGATTTCTTATAAATTAGGGTCAGTTCTCTATATATTTTGGAAATAAGACCTTTGTCAGAACCTTTAACTTTAAAAATATTTTCTCAATTTGTTACTTCCCTTCTAATCTTGTTTGCATTAGTATTGTTTGTACAGAAATTTTTAGTTTGATGTAATCAAAATCTTCTATTTTGTCATCAATAATGATCTCTAGTTCTCCTCTGGTCATAAATTCCTTCCTCCTCGACAGGTCTGAGAGGTAGACTATCCTCTGTTCCTCTAATCTATTTATGATCTCATTCTTTATGCCTAAATCGTGCACCCATTTTGATCTTATCTTGGTATTTGGTGCAAAGTGTGGATCCATATCTAATTTCTGCCATACTAATTTCCAGTTTTCCCAACAGTTTTTTTTCAAATAATGAATTTTTATCCCAAATGTTAGTATCTTTGGATTTGTCAAACACTAGATTGCTATAGATGTACCCTTTTTTGTCCTTTGTACCTAATCTGTTCCACTGATTGACTGGTCTATTTCTTAGCCAATACCAAATGGTTTTGGTGACTACTGTTATATAATATAGCTTTAGATCAGGTACACCTAGACCACCTTCATCTGACTTTTTCTTCATTAATTCTCTTGAAATTCTTGACCTTTTATTCTTTTTTTTTTTTTTAATTTATTTTTTGACCTTTTATTCTTCCATATGTGTTAGGATTACTAGGTGAGAACTCAGGTTGTCTGGACAGTGACAAGGTGAGAATTCAGGTTGTCTGGACAATTACAAGGTGATAATTCAGGTTGACTTGACAGTTCTCTGGCTCAGACCTTTGGTTTGGGCCTTTAAAGGGAGTTTACACCTTAGGAATTCTAAGAGGAGCAAGCTCATTGGTTGGAGTCCTTCTTCCCAGAAGCCCTTGCATTATCCCACGCCCATTCTCTGGGAGGATAAAAGAGGACAACACTCCAGAGAAAGAAGAAGTCTCTGCTCTACCTCAGGCTTGATGAGGCTCTCTGCAGGAAGGGAAGTCACTTCTCTGGACCAGAGTTGACGGCAACTATCTGGAGACAAAGATTCTCTAAAGGAAGAAGAATCTGTCCAAGAAATTTGAGTCGACCCAGCAGATCTCCTCCCAGACAGCGATCTGCAGCTTCTGGAGACAACAGCACATTACACTTGGTGTCCACACGTGGGGCCAGGACTTTTCCTTATCCTGACAAGAACTTATTCTGAGCCCTTCAGAGGAGCTAGACTGGACTATAGCAATTTGACGCCTGAACAGGGACAGACACAATCCTGATTCTAGTGAAAAAGCCTCCCATCCAGATCTTAGTCTCTCTGACCCAGAACCGTGAGTAACAAGGAAACTTTGTTAAAGATTAAGTGAGCATGCTAATAGATAAATAAGGAACTTAAATTGTTAAGGGCTAAGTCAGCAATCTCTTATAACTGAAATGGGGCAGATGTTAGCTAAAGACAATCCCTCGACCTCAGCTGACTCAGCCCCAGTCCCAGAGGCAGCCTCAGCTCCAGCCCCATTCAGGAGTGGTACTATAGAGAGTATAATGAAGATAATTGAGGAGCAGAGTTTACTTGTAACCTGGGTACAGATTACTAAACTCTTGGCAGCATTAAGACACACATCCCCTTGGTTCTTAGAGGAAGAAAAGATAGATGTAGATAAATGGAAGCTAGTGGGATTTGAAATGAAAGAATTTCATGCAAAAAATGGGCCTCGTTCAATTTCTGCAGAAATATTTTATATCTACAACATAGTTCAATTAGCCTTAAACTTTCAAGCAAGTTGTAGGAGAAGGAAAAGTTTTAAAAATCAACAGAGGAGGAAGTGTGAGGAAAAAAGGTAAGATCAAGATCTTGCCCTAGAGCAAGAGGATTTAAATGAGGAATTAGGGTATGATTCTCTTAAAGAAGCTTCAACCCTGCCTAGAGAACAGATTATTGACAGGCCCACATCAACTCCACCTTCAGAGGGGGAGGAAGAAGGAGGAGGGGAAGAGGCAGAAACACAAACACAATTGCCTGTAAAGCAGCCTAAGCCTATGACAAGATTAGAAAAAGTATTGGTTAAAGCTAAGAGACAAGGACAGGATATAAGTGATTTTATACATGCATATCCTGTGATTGAAGATACTGACTCTGTAGGTCAAAAAAGGAGAAGATATGCACCTTTAGATTTGAATAAAATTAAAGATTTGAAAAATGGTTGTACCCTTCATGGGGCTACATCACCTTATATTAAAATGTTACTAGATGGTTTGTCTTATGAAGTCCTAAGCCCAAATGATTAGAAATCCATATCAAGGACATGCCTGGAACCTGGAGAAAATTTGGTATGACTTGTGGAGTTTCATGAATTATGTAAAATTCAAGTCAGATGCAATTTGGAAACAGGAGTTAACACACAATTCACTTTTGAGCACTTGGCTGTGAAGGTTGGTATGGACAGAATTCAGAACAGATTAATTAAACCATGACAATATATGAGCAAATTGCTAAGGCTACAATAAAAGCTTGGGGTGTACTCCCTGGACAGAAAGATCGGGGAGAGGCTTTCACTAAAATAGAGCAAGGTCCCAATGAACCTTTTGCAGATTTTGTGGGACGTTTGCAAACTGCTGTCAAAAGAACTATTGGAGAAAATTCAGCTACAGAAATAATGACCAGACATCTGGCTAAGGAAAATGCCAATGAGATTTGCAAAAGAATTATATAGGGATTAGACAAAGATGCTCCTTTAGAGGAGATCATAAGACGCTGTGCTACAGTGGTAACAAATGCTTTTTACACCCGGAATATGATGAACGTGGAAAGACAGGGTCCCTCCTGGCAAGGGACTTCTAGAGAAACTTGGTGATGTTTTCAATGTGGAACAATTGGACATCTAAGAGTTCAGTGTAGATATGGAGATACAGTGAAAAGACAGGGTGAGAGAAGACCTAAAACTCCATGTCCAAAATGTCACAAGGGTCTCCACTGGGCCTCTGAATGTAGATTGACCCAGGGAAATGAGAGGTGGGGCTCAGCTTCAGCCCCCCAAGTGCGGCATGATGGCAGCCGAGGTTACATCCAGAGAATTTTAAGACATGATCAATCAGCCAAAAAGCAATCAGATGGAAGAAAGGGATTGAAATTAGGAAAAATAGAGTTGTGTGCAGTAGAGACTACTGAGATACTCCTTGGAGAAGTGAAATCTGTTCCTGTTGAGACTATGGATCCTTTGCCTCCAGGCACAGTAGGCTTGACCATTTCACCTTCTGAGAGTGCTTACAAAACAGTGTCCATCCATACACTGATGTGAGAAACTGGAGACTGTGTAGCTAATATCCCAGTCACTAACACAGGTAGACAATGTGTGATTTATCAACCAGGTGAAGTAGTAGCATCAGGCTTATTGTTACATACCCCTAATAAGCAACCTGGTGATAGTCGCCTAGATTCTGACTCCAATGAACAAAATCCAGGAATATATTGGACAGCAGCTGTGACAGCTGACCGACCTATGCTTACTATTTATATAAACGGAATACCATTTGAGGGATTGGTAGACACGGGTGCAGATTGTACAGTTATTAGAGGTGCCAATTGGCCCAGTCACTGGCCAAAGATTAAGGCACACACCTACATGTCTGGGGTAGGAGGATCAATAGCTGCAGAAGTTAGTGCTAGGCCTATGAGATGGATATTTGAATGAGAAACAGGAGTTTTTATTCCTTTTGTGGTTGAAAAAATCCCCATCAATCTGTGGGGAAGAGACATTTTACAGCAGATAGGATTACAAATAAGCACTTTGGCTTTTTAGGCAGGGCTGCTGTTGAAGGCCTACCTGCACTTTCACTGGTTCCTATTCAGTGGAAGACTGATTCGCCAGTGTGGGTAGAACAGTGGCCCTTAAGAAGTGATAAAATTACGGCCTTATTAGACATAGTGAACGAAACACTTGACCAAGGACACTTGCGGCCTTCTCTAAGTCCTTGGAATTCCCCAATATTTGTGGTTAAAAAAGAAATCTGGGAAAAGGAGAATGTTAACTGATCTAAGAAGAGTAAATGAACAGATGGAAACTATGGGCACTCTTCAGCCTGGACTTCCATCTCCTATTCAGTTGCCAAGAGAATGGCCTCTATGGGTTATAGACATTAAGGATTGTTTCTATTCTATCCCTCTAGATAAGGAGGATATGAAAAGATTTGCTTTTTCAGTGCCTAGTGTTAAATTGGCTGAGCCTTATAAGAGATATGAATGAACAGTTTTGCCACAAGGAATGAAAAACAGCCCTCCTATGTGCCAAATGTATGTTGCTGCTGCTCTTGCTCCAGTAAGAAAAGCTTTTCCAAAAGTAATATTGTTACATTATATGGATGATATTTTGGGATATGCACCTGAGGAACAAATGTTAGAAGCATGTCTACAAAAGTCTATGGAAACACTAAAGTACTACAAACTGCATATAGCTACAGAAAAAATTCAAAGACATGCTCCTTTTCAATATTTAGGATATGAAGTATATCCTAAGACACTCACAGTACAAAAGCTTTCTTTAAGAACAGAGAAGTTGAACACCTTAAATGATTTTCAAAAATTAATAGGAGATATCCAATGGATGTGTCCAGTGTTAGGCTTAACTACCAATCAACTACAACCTCTATATGACATTTTAAGGGGAGACAGTGCTTTAAATTCACCACGCCAGCTTACAAAAGAAGCACAAGAGGCTTTGAGAGAAGTTGAACTGGCTTTATCCAATGATAAAGAAAGAGTCACTCAAAAACCCTTGGAAATATCAGTTTTTGCTACAAAAGAGGCACCCACAGCAGTCCTTCATCAAGGAGACAGTGAGATTGAGTGGGTGAACCTCCCAGCACAACCAGAACAAAGCCTTACTCCTTACCCAGTGCTTGTGGCTAGGATTTTATTAAAGGCTATTAAGAGAGTATTTCAATTATCTGGAATAAGTCCTGAAAAAATATACACATTCTATACTAATGCACAAATTAATGTATGCTGTTTGACCATCCCAGAATGGCAAATTTTATTGGCCACAGCTCCAAATTTTGCACATGGATCTCCATTAAATATAACCCGGCTACTACATAATTGGTGATGGATTTTTGAAGAAAAGGTTTCTAAGGTTCCTTCTAAAGGACCAACAATCTTTAAAGAGGCCTCCAAAGAAAATATTTGTGCTGTATACTCTCATGATTTAACCATAAAGAGAGTAGTCAGGACTCCTTTTCAGTCCACTCAGCAGAATGAATTATTTGCTATCATGCTAGCTCTTACTTATTACCCAGGAGATGTAAATATAATTACTGATTCAGCCTATTCAGTAGGTGGAGTACAAAGAATTGCCACAGTCCAAATAAAATTTGCAGCCTCTAATATTCATCAGCTCTTTAAGGAACTTCAAGAGCAAGTGAGACAGCATCCAGGCAAGATTTATATCTTGCATGTCCACTCACATAGTGGACTTCCAGGTCCCATTTTTGATGGAAATTCAAAGGCAGATAGCCTTCTAACCATGTTAGCCAGTAGTCCTTTATTTCAGGAAGCACAAGAATCTCATTCTAAATATCATCAGGCTGCTTGAGCTTTACGTTTACAATTTGGAATCACAAGAGAGGAAGCTAGGAGCACAATAAAAAGCTGTACAGCTTGTCTTCCTTTCCATGCTACTACACTCCCTCCAGGGAAGAATCCTCGTGGTTTGAGACCCAATGAAATCTGGCAAATGGATGTGACCCATTATAAATCTTTTGGTCGTCTATCTTTTATTCATGTCGTGGTAGACACCTTTTCAGGATTCACATTTGCAATGCCAACAGCAAAGGGAGAGCCCAAGTGGTCAGTGAATTCCTTATACAAGCATTTCCAATTGTGGGTGTGCCACAAGCAATAAAAACAGACAATGGACCTGCATATACGTCCAAACATTTTACACACTTTTGTTCACAGTATAAGATTTTACATACCACGGGCATACCCTTTAATCCTCAAGGGCATTCAATAGTAGAGAGAAGAAACAGAGATATTAAGACACTCCTCCAAAAACAAAAGAAAGGGGGAGCCACAGGTAGCCCAAGGGACCTTCTAAATTTAGTTCTCTATACCATTAATTTTCTAATTTTTGACAAAGATGCACTGGCTCTGGCAGACCGGTTTTATAACCCACCAGAAGGGCAGTGTCCAGTGCGAGCAGCTCCACTATCCTTAAATAATTGCCAGGTGATGTGGAGAGATCCAGAAAGTGGTGAATGGAAGGGACCAGATAGGTTAACTGCTTGGGGGAGAGGGTTTGCTTGTATTTCTTCAAATGGAGAAGGAATCAGATGGGTGCCAATGAGTCATATTCGCCTTGTCCATCAGAGAGAGACAGAAAAGGAGAAAGACCTGAAAATAAAGGAGAAAATCTAAAAAACATCTGGCACTGAAAGAGCATGGCTAATAAGAAGATTGTTAAAGAACTTTAAAAACCAGCAGGAATCATTGGACTTCCTAACTCAAGATGAGACTAATGGACAATGGACTTGTGGACATTTATAAATTTTCAATTTATGATTATTTGATCATGTTATTTGTTATATACTTCTAGATTATGTTACTATGTTACTATGTGCTTATGTAATTTATGTAATTAGGTGTAATTCCTCCCATATTGATGGATTTATATTTCAAGGTCATGACTATCCTATGTTCTAAATCAAAAGAAAGGGGGAGATGTTAGGATTACTAGGTGAGAACTTAGGTTGTCTGGACAATTACAAGGTGAGAACTCAGGTTGACTTGAAAGTTCTCTGGCTCAGACCTTTGGTTTGGGCCTTTAAAGGGAGTTTACACCTTAGGAATTCTAAGAGGAGCAAGCTCATTGGTTGGAGTACTTCTTTCCAGAAGCCCTTGCATTATCCCACGCTCATTCTCTGGGAGGACAAAAGAGGACAGCACTCCAGAAAAAGAAGTCTCTGCTCTACCTCAGGCTTGAGGAGGCATACTAATGCAAACAAGATTAGAAGGGAAGTAACAAATTGGGAAAATATTTTTAAAAGTAAAGGTTCTGACAAAGGTCTCATTTCCAAAATACATAGAGAACTGACCCTAATTTATAAGAAACCAAACCATTCTCCAATTGATAAATGGTCAAAGGATAGGAACAGACAATTCTCAGATGATGAAATTGAAACTATATCCACTCATATGAAAGAGTGTTCCAAATCACTACTGATCAGAGAAATGCAAATTAAGACAACTCTGAGATACCACTACACACCTGTCAGCTTGGCTAAGATGACAGGAACAAATAATGATGAATGTTGGAGGGGATGTGGGAAAACTGGGACACTAATACATTGCTGGTGGAGTTGTGAAAGAATCCAGCCATTCTGGAGAGCAATTTGGAACTATTTCCAAAAAGTTATCAATCTGTGCTTACCCTTTGACCCAACATTGCTGCTATTGGGCTTATGTCCCAAAAAACTACTAAAGAGGGGAAAGGGACCTGTATGTGCTAAAATGTTTGTGGCAGCTCTTTTTGTAGTAGCTAGAAACTGGAAGATGAATGGATGTCTGTAACGAGCTGTCGTCTCTAGAAGCTGCCGGATCACTCTCTGGGAAGAGATCTGCTGTGTCTTCTACTCAAATCTCTCCGACAGATTCTTCTTCCTGTAACGAACCGTTGTCTCCAGGTAGTTGCTGTTAACTCTTGTCCTTAGGAGTGACTTCCCTTCCTTCAGAGAGCCCCGTCAAGCCTGATGCAATTCAGAGTCTTCTTCTTGAATCCTGGCTCTGAATCTCCTCCAGCTCTTATCCTTCTCCAGACCGATCTGCCCTCTGCGCCCAGTGCTGTCTCCTTTTATCCTCCCAGAGAATGGGCGTGGGATAATGCAAGGGCTTCTGGGAAGAACCACCCCAGCCAATGAGCTTGCCCCCTCTATCAAGTCAACCTGAGTTCTCACCTTGTAATTGTCCAGAAAACCTGAATTCTCACCTTGTCACCATCCAGACAACCTCAGTTCTCACCTAGTAATCCCAACATCTCCCCCTTTCTTTTGATTTAGAACATAGGACAGTCATGACCTTGAAACATAAATCCATCAATATGGGAAGTATTACAGATAATTACATAAATGACCTTGAAACATAAATCCATCAATATGGGAAGTATTACAGATAATTACATAAATTACATAAGCATATAGTAACATAGTAACATAACGCATGCTAGAAGTATATAACATAATCAAATAATCATAAATTGAAAATTTATAAATGTCCATAAGTCCATTGTCCATTATTCTCATCTTGTGTGAGGAAGTCCAATGATTCCTGCTGGTTTTTAAAGTTCTTTAACAGTCTTCTTATTATCCATGCTCTTTCAGTGTCAGATGTTTCTTAGATCTTCTCCTTTATTTTGAGGTCTTTCTCTTTTTCTGTCTCTCTCTGGTGGACAAGACGAATATGACTCGTTGGCACCCATCTGATTCCTTCTCCTGGTGAAGAAATACAAGCAAACCCTCTCTCCCAGGCAGTTAACCTATCTAATTATTACCTTCTATTTACAACTTTCTAAATCTCTTCTCATCATCTGGCAATTACATTGGAATTGTTTGCACTGGATACAGCCCTGTTGGTTTAAAAGGCCTTTATTCTCCCCAAGTGTAATCCATTTTTGCAATCTGATTGCCTTTTGGCTCACTTATTAGGTAATCCCTTTCTGCCATGTGATTGCTTTTCTGCTGGTTGATCAAATCAGAGTCCTGGCCTTCTAAAGGTTCTTTGGATGTAACATCAGCTGCCATCATGCCCCAAGTCTTTTTTGCCTGGGGCCCTGGACCTGGGCCCCTCATCCCATTTCCCTGAATTATTCTACACTCTGATGCCCAATGGAGTCCTCTATTGCATTTTGGACATGGGGTTTTAGGTCTTCTTTCACCCTGTCTTCTCACTATATCTCCATACCTACACTGAGCTCTTAGATGTCCAATTTTTCCACATTGAAAACATCGCCGAGTTTCTCTAGAAGTCCCTTGCCAGAAGGGACCCTGCCTTTCCATGTTCATCATTGTCCGGGTGTAAAAAGCATTTGTTCCCACTGTAGCACAGCGTCTTATGATCTCCTCTAAAGGAGCATCTTTGTCTAATCCCCATATAATTCTTTTGCAAATCTCATTGGCATTTTCCTTAGCCAGATGTCTGGTCATTATTTCTGTAGCTGCATTTTCTCCAATAGTTCTTTTGACAGCAGTTTGCAAACGTCCCACAAAATCTGCAAAAGGTTCATTGGGACCTTGCTGTATTTTAGTGAAAGCCTCTCCACGATCTTTCTGTCCAGGAAGGACACCCCAAGCTTTTATTGCAGCCTTAGCAATTTCTTCATATATTGTCATGGTATAATTAATCTGTTCCGAATTCTCTCCATACTGACCTTCACCAGCTAAGTGCTCAAAAGTGAATTGTGTGTTAACTCCTATTTCCAAATTGCATCTGACTTGAATTTTACATAATTCATGAAATTCCGCAAGCCATAATAAATTTTCTCCAGGTTCCAGACATGTCCTTGCTATGGATTTCCAATCATTCGGGGTTAGGACTTCATAAGACAAACCATCTAGTAACATTTTGACATAAGCTGATGTAGCCCCATAAAGGGTACAACCTTTTTTCAAATCCTTAATTTTATTCAAATCTAAAGGTGCATATCTTCTCCTTTTTTTACCTACAGAGTCAGTATTTTCAATCACAGGATATGCATGTATAAAATCACTTATATCCTGTCCTTCTCTCTTAGCTTTAACCAATGCTTTTTCTAATCTTGTCATAGGCTTAGGCTTCTTCACAGGCAATTCTGTTTGTGTTTCTGCCTCTTCCCCTCCTTCTTCCTCCACCTCTGAAGGTGGGGTTGATGTGGGCCTGTCAATAATCTGTTCTCTAGGCAGGGTTGAAGCTTCTTCAAGAGAATCATACCACAATTCCTCATTTAAATCTTCTTGCTCTAGGGCAAGATCTTGATCTTTCCTTTTTTCCTCACACTTCCTCCTCTGTTCATTTTTAGAACTTTTCCTTCTCCTACAACTTGCTTGATAGTTTAAGGCTAATTGAACTATGTTGTAGATATAAAATACTTCTGCAGAAATTGAACGAGGCCCATTTTTTGCATGAAATTCTTTCATTTCATATCCCACTAGCTTCCATTTATCTACATCTATCTTTTCTTCCTCTAAGAACCAAGGGGATGTGTGTCTTAATGCAGCCAAGAGTTTAGCAATCTGTACCCAGGTTACAAGTAAACTCTGCTCCTCAATTATCTTGATTATACTCTCTATAGTACCACTCCTGAATGGAGCTGAGGTTGCTTCTGGGGCTGAGGTTGAGTCGGCTGAGGTCCAGGGATTGAATATAGCTTACATCTGCCCCATTTCAGCTATAAGAGATTCCTGGTTTAGCCCTTAACAAGTTAAGTTCCTTATTTATCTATTAGCACGCTCACTTAATCTTTAACAAAGTTTCCTCGTTACTCACGGTTCTGGGTCAGAGAGACTGAGATCTAGATCGGAAGCTTTTCCACTGGAATCAGGGTCGTGTCTGTCCCTGTTCGGGCGCCAAATTGCGAAGGTCTGGTCTAGCTCCTCTTGTCAGGATAAGCAAAAGTCCTTGCCCCACGTTGGGCGCCAAATGTAACGAGCTGTCGTCTCTAGAAGCTGCCGGATCACTCTCTGGGAAGAGATCTGCTGTGTCTTCTACTCAAATCTCTCCGACAGATTCTTCTTCCTGTAACGAACCGTTGTCTCCAGGTAGTTGCTGTTAACTCTTGTCCTTAGGAGTGACTTCCCTTCCTTCAGAGAGCCCCGTCAAGCCTGATGCAATTCAGAGTCTTCTTCTTGAATCCTGGCTCTGAATCTCCTCCAGCTCTTATCCTTCTCCAGGCCGATCTGCCCTCTGCGCCCAGTGCTGTCTCCTTTTATCCTCCCAGAGAATGGGCGTGGGATAATGCAAGGGCTTCTGGGAAGAACCACCCCAGCCAATGAGCTTGCCCCCTCTATCAAGTCAACCTGAGTTCTCACCTTGTAATTGTCCAGAAAACCTGAATTCTCACCTTGTCACCATCCAGACAACCTCAGTTCTCACCTAGTAATCCCAACAGATGTCCATCAGTTGGAGAATGGTTGGGTAAATTATGGTATATGAAGGTTATGGAATATTATTGCTCTATAAGAAATAACCAGCAGGAGGTATAGAGAGGCTTGGAGAGACTTACATCAACTGATGCTGAGTGAAATGAATAGAACCAGAAGATCACTATACACTTCAACAACAATACTGTATGAGGATGTATTCTGATGGAAGTGGAAATCTTCAACATAAAGAAGATCTAACTCACTTCCAGTTGATCAATGATGGACAGAGGTAGCTACACCCAGAGAAGGAACACTGGGAAGTGAATGTAAATTGTTAGCACTAATGTCTGTCTGCCCAGGTTACTTGTACCTTCGGAATCTAATGCTTATTGTACAACAAGAAAATGGTATTTACACACATGTATTGTATCTAGGTTATATTGTAACACATGTAAAATGTATGGGATTGCCTGTCATCAGAGGGAGGGAGTAGAGGGAGGGGGGGATAATTTGGAAAAATGAATACAAGGGATAATATTATAAAAAATATATAATAATAAAAAAAAAGATATTCCAGAGGTAAAAAAAAAAAAAAAAAAAAAAAGGAATGGTGATAGTGGGCAACCTTGTTTCGCTCCTGATCTTACTGGAAAGGTCCAGTTTATCTTCATTACATATTATGCTTAATGATGGTCGTAAATATATGCTCCTGATTATTCTAAGGAATAGTCCATTTACTCCTATACTCTCAAGCATTTTTAGTAGGAATAGATGTTAGATTTTATCAAATGCTTTTTCTACATCTATTGAGATGATCATATGGCTTTTATTAATTTGATTATTAATATGGTCAATTATACTAATAGCTTTCCTAATATTAAACCAGCCCTGCATTCCTGGTATAAATCCCACTTGGCGATAGTGTATTATCCTGGGGATGATTTTATGAAGTCTTTTTTCTAATATCTTATTTAAGATTTTAGCATCAATATTCATTAAGGAAATCGGTCTATAGTTTTCTTTCTCAGTTTTAGATCTACCTGGTTTAGGTATCAGTACCCATGTCTGTGTCATAAAAGGAGTTTGGTAGGACTCCTTCATCCCCTATTTTTTCAAATAGTTTAGATAGCTAATTGGGGCTAATTGTTCTTTAAATGTTTGGTAGAATTCACATGTAAATCCATCTGGTCCTGGGGATTTTTTCTTGGGGAGTTGATTAATAGTTTGTTCTATTTCTTTTTCTGAAATGGGACTATTTAAGCAATTTGTCTCCTCCTCTGTTAATCTAGGAAGCCTATATTTTTGGAGGAAGTCATCCATTTCACTTAAGTTATCAAATTTATTGGCATAAAGTTGGGCAAAGTAACTCCTTATTATTTCTCTAATTTCCTCTTCATTGGTGGAAAGATCCCCTTTTCATTTGTAAGACTAACAATTTGATTTTCCCCTTTCCTTTTTCTGATCAGATTTACCAAAGGTTTATCTATTTTATTGGCTTTTTCGTAAAACCAACTCTTGGTTTTATTTATTAATTCAATAGTTTTTTTACTTTCAATATTATTGATTTCTCCTTTTAATTTTAGTATTTCAAGTTTGATTTTTGGTTGGGGGTTTTTAATGTGGTCTTTTTCTAGCTTTTTAAGTTGCAGGCCCAATTCATTAATCTTCTCTTTCTCTATTTTGTTCAAATAAGCTTCTAAAGATATAAAATTTCCCCTTCCACTTTAGCTGCATCCCACAGATCTTGGTATGATGTCTCATCATTGTCATTATCTTGGGTGAAATTATTAATTGTTTCTATAATTTGCTGTTTCACCCAGTCATTCTTTAAGATGATATTATTCAGTTTCCAATTACTTTTTGGTCTATTTACCCCTAACTTCTTATTGAATGTGGTTTTTATTGCATTGTGATCTGAGAAGAAGGCATTTATTATTTCTGCCTTCCTGCATTTAATTTTGAGATCTTTATGTCCTAATATATGGTCATTTTTTTTTATAGGTTCTATGAACTGCTGAGAAGAAAGTATATTCCTTTCTATCACCATTCAGTTTTCTCCAAAGGTCTATCATACCTAGTTTTTCTAATGTTCTATTTACCTTTTTAGTTTCTTTCTTATTTATTTTATGGTTTGATTTGTCTAAATCTTGAGAGTGCAAGGTTGAGATCTCCCACCATTATAGTTTTACTGTCTATTTCTTCTTGCAACTCTCTTAACTTTTCCTTTAGAAAGTTCAATGCTATACTACTTGGTGCATATATGTTTATTATTGATATGGCTTCATTGTTTATGCTACCTTTTAGTAGGATATAGTTTCCTTCCTTATCTATTTTAATTAAATCAACTTCTGCTTTTGCTTGATCTGAGATAAAGATGGCAACCCTGCTTTTTTGGCTTTACCTGAAGCATAATAGATTCTGCTCCAACCTTTTACCTTTACTCTGTATGTATCTCCCCACTTTAAGTGTGTTTCTTGTAAATAACATATTGTAGGCTTCTGACTTTTGATCCAGTCTGCTATCCGTCTCTATTTGATGGGAGAGTTCATCCCATTCATATTTACAGTTAAAATTACTAATTCTGAATTTCCTACCATCATATCATCCCCAGATGATGCTTTTTTCCCTTGACCACTCTGAACCCCTTCCCCAATATTTAGTTTATAGACCCCACTTGTGACGTGCAGCCCTCCCTTTTTAGTATCCCTCCCCAATCCTTTTAAGTCCCTTCCCTTTTCTTGTGCCCTTCCCTTATTCCCCTTTTCCTTTTCCCTTTTCCTCTCCCCCCCTTTTAATGAGGTGAGAGAGAATTCTCTGAAAAACAAATATGTTAATTATTTACTCTTTGAGCCTACTCTGATGAGAGTAAGATTCATACAATGTTTCTCCCCCTCTCTAAATTCCCTCAGATGTGGTAGATTTTCTATGCCTCTTCCTGGGATGTAGTTTCCCTCTTTTTATCACTCCTTCCCCTTTTTCTGATATTACCCCCTTCCCTTTACTATTCCCTTTTTTTTATATCAGTAAAATCAAATTATCCATGAAGACTTTCTGTATGTCCACAACAGAGATATAGTTCTCAAGAGTTCTTTTTACCTTTTTCTACTTCTCTTCAGTCTTGTGGATGTAGATCAAATTTTTTGTTTAAATCTGGTTTTTTTCTTAGAAACAAATGGAATTCCTCTGTTTCATTAAATGACCATCTTCTTCCATGGAAGAAAATGCTAAACTTAGCTGCGTAGTTTATTCTTGGTTGCAATCCTTGATCTTTTGCCTTTCAGAATATCAGGTTCCAGGCCCTTCGATCTTTTAATGTAGAGGCAGCCAGATCTTGAGTGACCCTTATTGTGGAACCTTGATATTTTAATTGTTTTTTTTCCTAGCTGCTTGAAATATTTTTTCCTTTGTTTGGTAGCTCTACAGCTTAGCCACAATGTTCCTTGGAGTTCTTTTTTTAGGGTCTTTTTCAGAAGGTGTTCAATGAATTCTTTCAACGCCTATTTCCCCTTCTGTTTCTATTATCTCTTGATAGTTCTCTTTGATGATTTCCTGTAAAATAGAATCTAAGCTCTTTTTTTGATCATAGTTTTTGGGAAGTCCAATGATCCTCAGATTATCTCTCCTGTGTCTATTTTCCAGGTCTATAGATTTTCCCAGTAAGTATTTGATGTTATTCTCCAGATTTTCATTTTTTGGTTTTGTTTGACTGATTCTTGGGTTCTCAATGAATCGTTCATTTCTATTTGTTCCATCCTGATTTTTAATGAGCTATTTTCTTCATTCACATTTTTTAGTTCTTTTTCTATATGCCCAATTGAGTTTTTAAATGAATTATTTTTCTCTATTGAATTTTTTCCCATTTCCCTAATTTTTTTAGAGATTTATTTTCTTTTTCCAATTCAGAAATCCTACTTTCTTGAGAATTTTAAATCTTTTTCTAATTCACAAATTTTGTTTCCCTGCACCTCTTGTGAATTCTTTATTTTTTCCAACTCAAATTTCAGGACATTGTTATTCTCTGTCATAGCTTCTCTTTCCTTTCCCCATTTTTCTTAAAACTCTCTTAACTTTTTAATAGTCTCTTCTAGTTGAGAGTTATGTGATAGAAGGCAGGTATTATTTCCCTTTAGGTTGTTATCTGCTGACTCTCTGATGTTAACTTCCTCTGGGTTGGATACCCGCTCTTTCTCTGTGTAGAAGGAATCAATCGTTCTCTACAGCTTCTTACACATTGTTAAAAATCTGTTGGGGTCTGCCCTTGGGGTAAGAAGTTTATTTACTTATTTATTTACCAGCTTCCTCCCAGACTGGATGGATGCAGTGGGTCCTGTGCCTGAGCTAAAAGAGAGCTCTGGGAGAGTTGCCCTCCCCCCTCCCCAGAAATGCCTCAGAAGTGTTTAGGACGGCTGCATTGTGAGGAGTGCCCAGTGAAGGACCCTGCTGTGTGGCCTAGCAACTTCACTGAGGTTTAAAGCTGAACAGTGAAGTCACTAACCCCAGTCAATGCATCCGGTGGGGTGTAGATATCGGGAGCTGACTTGAAAAGCCCCTGTGTTCAAACTGGAAGTGTCTGCCGGGAAACCATGGTCCCTATTTCAAACGTTCTGATTCTCTGGGAATTCCTCCACTGCTAGAGTTCCACTGCCTCAGGCTGAGCCTGGCACTATGTGGATTAAATGTTGCTTCAGGCTTATTTATAATCCTATCTGGTGTAAAATGTCTCTTCTCCAAATATTGATGGAGATTTTTTAAACCACAAAAGGAGTACAAACTCCTGTTTCATTTTCAAATGTCCATCTCAAAGGCATAATACTAACTTCTGCTGCTATTGATTCTCCTACACCAGACATAGAGGTGTCTGCCTTAAACTTTAGCCAGTGACTGGGCCACTTGGCACCTCTAATAACTGTATGATCTTCACCCGTGTCTACCAATCCTTCTAATGGTATTCCATTTATATAAATAGTAAGCATAGGTTGGTCAGCTGTCACAGCTGCTGACCAATATATTCCTGGATTTTGTTCATTGGAATCACAATCTGGGAGACTGTCACCAGATTGCTTATTAGGGGTACAACACAATAAGCCTGATGCTACTACTTCTCCTGGTTGATAAATCACACGTTGTTTACCTGTGTTAGTGACTGGGATATTAGCTACACATTCTCCAGTTTCCCACATCAGTGTATGGATGAAGACTGTTTTGTAAGCACTCTCAGAAGGTGAAAGAGTCAAGCCTACTGTGCCTGGAGGCAAAGAATCCATAGGCTCAACAGGAACAGATTTTACTTCTCCAGGGAATATCTCAGTAGTCTCTACTGCATATAACTGTATTTTTCCTAATTTCAATCCATTTCTTCCATCTGATTGCTTTTTGGCTGATTGATCATGTCTTAAATTTCTCTGGATATAACCTCGGCTGCCATCATGACCCACATGGGGGGGCTGAAGTTGAGCCCTACCTCTCATTTCCCTGGGTCAATCTACATTCTGAGATCCAGTGGAGACCCTTGTGACATTTTGGACATGGAGTTTTAGGTCTTCTCTCACTCTGTCTTCTCACTCTATCTCCATATCTACATTGAGCTCTTAGATGCCCAATTTTTCCACACTGGAAACATCACGAATTTCTCTAGAAGTCCTTTGCCAAGAGGGACCCTGTCTTTCCATATTCATCATAGTCTGGGTGCAAAAAGTATTTGTTCCCACTGCAGCACAGCGTCTTATGATCTCCTCTAAAGGAGCATCTTTGTCTAATCTCCATATAATTCTTTTGCAAATCTCATTGGCATTTTCCATAGCCAGATGTCTGGTCCTTATTTCTGTAGCTACATTTTCTCCAATAGTTCTTTTGATAGCAGTTTGCAGACGTCCCACAAAATCCACAAAAGGTTCATTGGGACTTTGCTCTGTTTTAGTGAAAGCCGTCTCCTGATCTTTCTATCCGGGGAGGACACCCCAAGCTTTTATTGCAGCCTTAGCAGTTTGCTCATACACAGTCATGTTCTGAGTACTCTCCATACTGATCTTCACCAGCTAATTGCTCAAAAATGAATTGTGTGTTAACTCCTGTTTCTATATTGCATCTAACTTGGATCTTACATAATTCATGAAACTCTGCAAGTCACAATAAGTTTTGTCCAGGTTCTAGACATATCCTTGCTATGGATTTCCAATCATTTGGGGTTAGGACTTCATAAGGCAAACCATCTAGTAACATTTTAACATAAGCTGATGTAGCCCCATGAAGGGTACAACCATTTTTCAAATCTTTAATTTTATTCAAATCTAAAGGTGTATATTTTCTCTTTTTTTGACCTACACAATAAATCCCTTCAATCACAAGATATGCATGTAGAAAATCACTTATATCCTGTCCTTCTCTCTTAGCTTTAACCAATGCTTTTTCTAATCATGTCACAGGCTGCTTAACAGGTGATTCTGTTTGTGTTACTGCCTCTTCCTCTCCTCCTTCTTGCTCCACCCCTGTAGGGTTAATTGAGGGAGGAGATGGGAAATGTTCCTGCTGTTCAGAATTTTACTTCACTCCATTGTTATCTGATTCATCCTCTTCACCTAGTTTAGTTGGATCCTCCCCCTCTGGTTCTTTCTTCTTTTCCTTTAGTTTAAGAATTTTTAAAGCCACTTGGATTAAATTGTAGGTATGAAGTGTATCTTTGGAAATTAAGTTTGGTTTGGAATCGTAGTGTTTTAGGTCTCCTGCTAATTCCCATTCATCTAGATCCAATTTTTTTCAAGAGAAAAACAAGGACATATGACCTGCACAGTTTTTAAAAGTTCAGTATTCGCCTCCAAAAGTATAATCAATCCTTGGCTTTTCATAACCTTGATAATGCTCTCTAAACATTTTCCTTGAACAGAAATGGAAGGCATTTGCCTCATTTCACTGAAATTCTACTTTAGTTCTTTAACAAAGTTTCCTTGTTTCACACACTTCTGTGTCAGAGACTTTTCCACTGAGATCTAGATCAGAGACTTTTTCCAGTGGAATCAGGATCTTATCTGTCCCTGTTCAGGTACCACAAATGTAAAGGTCTGGGCTAGCTCCTCTGAAGGGCTCAGAATAAGCCCTTGCCCTATGTTGGGCACCAAATTGTAAAGGTGCTGATTGTCTCTAAGATATAATCCTTCTCTGGGAGGAGATCTCTTTTCTGTACAATCTTTTCCTTTGAGAGCAGGTTTCTTGACAGGCTTGTGGAGCCTCCAGCCAGAGTGAAGGTAGAATCTCGAATCCTCTTCTTCCTGAATCCTGGCTCTGAATCTCCTCCAGCTTCCCTGAAGTTCTCCTGGGAAGTCTTGTTCTTCTCCCAGCCTAGACTCTCCTTCCAGACCACTGTCTAAACTCATTCTCCCAGTCAGACTCCTCCTTGCCCAACTGCCCTCCTCTTTTGTCCTAGCAGAGATTGGGCTAGTGAGAACTCCTACAGCCAATGAACTTGCTCCTTTTAAAGGTGCAAACTCCTTTAAACATGTAAACTCTCCCACAAAAGTCCAAAGGTGCAAACTCCTTTCAAAGGCCTGTACCAAAGGTGTGAATTCTGAGCTAGGGAATTGTTTAGACAACCTGAGTTATCACCTTGTAATCCTAACACATTCCCACATCTACTTTCTCTCTGGCTGGAGGGTCCAGAAGCCTTCCAAGAAACCTGCTCCCAGAGAAAAAGGATTTACAGAAAAGAAACCTCCTCCTAGAAAAGGATTATATTTGAGAGACAGGACTTCACAGCAAATGAGACCTTTATCAGAACCTTTGACTATAAAAATGTTTTCCCGGTTTATAGCTTCCCTTCTAATCTTGTCTGCATTAGTTTTGTTTGTACAAAAACTTTTCAATTTGATATAATCAAAACTTTCTACTTTGTGATCAGTAATGATCTCTAGTTTTTCATTGGTTATAAATTCCTTCCTCCTCCACAGGTCTGAGAGGTAAACAATCCTAGGTGCTTCTAATTTATTTATAATCTTATTCTTTATGCCTAGGTCATGAACCCATTTTGACCTTATCTTGGTGTATGGTATTAAGTGTGGGTCAATGCCTAGTTTCTACCAAACTAATTTCCAATTTTCCCAGCAGTTTTTGTCAGTGAATTCTTATCCCAAAAGCTGAGGTCTTTCAGTTGGTCAAACACTAGACTAATCTATTTTTCTATGTCTTTGCATCATTCTTTAGCCAGGACTTAAAATGCTTCCATATGTTACATGACCTCTTATTGACTTTCTCCAGCTTTTCAATCTCAGTCTCAACTATACCATTAAGAAGAACACCATATTGTGGGACTATCACCTTATTCTTCACTTATGCACTGTTTTTCATAGCCCAGAATCAAAAGAGCTTTTTGCCTGCCATATCATCCTGTTGACTTAAATTGAACTGTGGTACATTTGAATGCCTAAAACTTTCATTTAAGAGTGATATCCAGAATTAATTTTCTAATTATTCATTCCACAATTTCCCCCAGAAATTTGAGGAAATTTTAATGGCTCATATATCCTGCTTCTCTCTTATTTGTGAAAGTAAATTTTTGAGCTTGTATAACAGTTTACATATATTTTTGTTTAATTCTTTCTTCTTAGATTGAAAAAATATTATCATTTTTCAAAATCTTTTTTGTCAGCAAAGATGCCAACTATGATTTCTCATTAATTTATAATATGTTCAGAATCTAAGGCTAAACACAGATCCACTAGAAATCTTTCTCTAAGTTGATTTATTAAGAATTTCTTTGGGAACCGTTCAAAGAATTTCAATTCTTTGTAGCAGATTCTTGCTCACTCATGAATATCTTTCCAAAATAATAGTATTAGGTGCTTTCTCCAATACAGTTAATTTTTTATTGCTGTCTTAAAATAAATTCCCATTCCAAATTCTGTTCCTTTTTCCCATTTCTTTTCTACTTCTTAATATGTATATACAACTCTATTAAACATGTAAAATAATGTAAAACATATTTCTAATTTTGCAATGTTGTGTAAAAAAATGAAAATAAAACTCAGAGATTCTCAGTTTTCTTTCTGAAAGTGGATATTTTTCATCATGCATCCTCTGCAAGTGTAAATCATTGTATTAATCAGAGTAGGATAGTCTTTACAATTGATTAAAACTAATATACCTGTTACAGTATACAATTTCCTGGTTCTTTTGCTAAAATTTAAACAACTCTTTGCAATGGTCACATCAATTACAGTACATTAGAGAATGAGAACCTTGAAGGCAGTGACTTCAGTTTTCACTTTATTTGGATATGGATATTTGGATATGGCTAGTCACTTTATTTGGATATGCTTACTGAAGTGCCTGATACATGCTAAATGCCTAGCAAGTGATTACTAATTGATTATTCAATTTATACCCATGTAGTAATCCTGTAAACCTATCAAATAAGTTTACTTTTGTATGGTCTCTTCTTGACAGAATTGTGCTGGCTCCTTGAAATTTGATCTTCCTTTACTTTTTGAATTTATATTTTATTTTTACAATTATTTAAAAGTTTTTCTTTAATTGAATAGAGAGAAAAATAAAACTCTCAGAATAAAAAAATTATGTTCCAATTTAAACTTTTGGAACATCATCTCTTTGTCAGAAGACTAGCGTTATGTTTCATCATGAGTCTTATGGTATCATCGCTTCCTTTTCTGGATGTCCACAAGTTGTTCTCCAAATTATTCCCAATTTCTTTTCCAGAAATCAGACATTTCACTGGTTTCTATATTCAGATTTAATCTCAAATTTATGAAATTACAGTTTGAACAATCATAAGAGTTTATACATGTCTGTATTGAATTCCACCTTCTTACATTTAGGTCAGTATTCTGGCTTTCTGACATCTTATTTGCCCTTGTCTTCTTCACACAAAAGCACCTAGATACATATACAGGTGACTTTTCTAAAGAGAGAGAAAAAAGCTACACATTATAATTATTTCCTTATGTAATTTTGATAAAGGCCATGTATGCCTTTAGCTCATTCTTTTATAAAATGTCAAACATCGCAGGGCAAAAGAGACCCAATTAAAGTCTTTCCCAAGCCTATAAAAGTTGCATTTCAGAAGAAAAGTGTTCTGAACTCCAGGCAGTTTACAAGATCCAGGCAATTTTATTTTATTTATTTGCTGAGGCAATCAGGGTTAAGTGACTTGCCTAGGGTCACACAGCTAGGAAGTGCTAAGACCACATTTGAACTCAGGTCCTCCTGACTTCAGGGCTAGTGCTCTGTCCACTTCGCCCCCTAGCTGCCCCAATTTTAAAATTCTTAAAATATAATGGCTAACCTCTTTTTTGGGTCATGGATTTTATGAAATCCAATTCTCCTCCTTTTTCCTCCTTGATATGTTTTCCTGGTTGGTTGATGTACAATTCCTATTTTTCATATTAGATCTTGTAATATTTTTCTTTTTCTCAAAGATCATTGATTTTAATTGAGTATAGTCTAATTTTCAGGGAGTTTTTCATTGGCATAAAATTGTGTACTTCATGTGATAAGTTCATTTCATCGAGAATTCATTCTTTGCTCTCATTTACTGTCAGTATGTAACATTCATGAGACTAATTTTTGTGCCTTCTAGCCTTGCATGATTTTACTCCTAACTTCATTTTCACTTGTGATCAATAATTGTCTATAGACAAAAGAGGAAAACTTTAGAACTAAGACGAGTATGTGGGCCTGCCTCTATGTTCCTGTGTTCTTATACCCTTAAGGATGTCAGACAGAAGATGTTGCTGAAGGAATATTTCCAAATAGTGCATTCTTTATGATGTTCCACCTCGCGTCAAGGACTCATTGTAAGGGGTGATGCCAAGGCCTAAGCAGTCTTGCTATCTCCAGACAGAAGTCAATAAAGATACAGTGATTTCTCCTTTAGTCTTCTGAAGGCAAATAAAGAGGCACCATCATCTGACAGAAGACAAGGTAAGAATTCTATTTACTGTCTATAATACTGTAGATTTTGTGTGTTATAAAAATTAAATAGTGTCTGGTGATGTGTTTTTGTTTTAAATTGTGATGATAGCACAGACCATAGAATGCTAGGGAGTTATTTGTGCGAAGAATGCTTTGCATTTTACCATGTCTTATGTCTGATAGTTCATGGTTTCTGTTCTACGGAAAGTGCAAATTATTAGAATTAACATTTTAAATAAAAAAGGTATCTATTTGTAAAAGGTATTTGTAAAAAGGTATTTATTTGAAAAACCTATTTATTTGTGTGTAACACATATTGCTTTCTGAATGTTGCTGGGAGAGCAAAATGAGTGTAAAAGGGAAAACCATGACTTGTGTTTAATTGATGGAAATGCTTTTCAACCTCAAAAATACCTAAAGGTTTCCAGGAATTCCTGAGCTGTGCTTTACTTGATGCCTTTTTGGGGAGCTCTTTAGCTCAGTTACTGGGCAAAACCAAGTTATCGCCTAGCCCCTCAGCTCCAGACCCAGCCTGGGGAACAGCCACAGAACTAGCCCCAGGTAGGGATGTACAATTAGAAACTTGTTTCACTTGGAACAATGTGTATATTCAACTTTACCAAATGAATTGAGGAAGTATTGAATAAGCTACAGGGTGCTGCATTCTGAAAATATTACATGGGAAATTAGTCAATTCTCTAAGATACAACATAAAGTAGCCAATTCTCACGACAGTATTGATCCTCATGATATTGCAAATAGGTTGTTGAACTGGATCAATCCAATCTTCTTAACAACATATAAAGTTTCCTGTCCTCAGATGAGCTTCAAACATCCCTTCTTTTTTCTCAAGGTAGCACAGAACAGGGAGATATTGAGGTACAGCTCCAAGGAGGCAAAGGATTGAGGAGACCACCTCAGGTTTTCTCATAGCTTGTCCCATGTTTGATGGGTGTGAGAACTTAGGATGGTAATTCACCACCTCTCTCTTCTGTGTCTAGGTGTTAGCACCCTGGATACAGTAGAATCACCCAGAGTTAGGATAGGCAAAAGTCTTTATTATTGGTGTTTAGCAGTAGAAATGAAGGGGATGGATGCATAGGATGTCCCCAAACTCTTTGTCTCCCACCCAGAGTGAGTCTGGGTAGTCTCAGTCCACCTCCTAGTCCCTCCCATAATTCTCTGTATACACCAAACGATTGGGCCAGCACAGGATAGTGGGAAGGGCCATTTCCCAAGCATATTCTTAAGAGTATTGTCCAATTGGCATTTTGCCTCAAGTGCTCCATTGTCTGACCTCAGTGCATTGTTTCAGCCCTTTACATCTAGGGAAAAGCATGTCCTTGGAGATTGCAAGGAAGGGAGGAAACTGGGTGCTTTCATAGCTAATAGTGCCATGAGAAAAGACTAATGTTCTAGAAAGAACACACTATTGCCTTGGTAAAAGATGTATAAGCCCTTATCCTCAGATGAATAAATGGAGTTCTTATCTTAACCTGGTTTAGAAGCTCACAGGCAGCCTGGCTGCATGGGCATCAATATTATTCTAAGATAATCAACTTTATTATTTGGCAATTTTCCCCCTTGTTTCAAAAACATAATTCATGCCACTATTTTTATTCAGATTCTTCTCATTTTGGAATTTAGGGAACAATATTTTTTTAGAAATACTAAATTTTTGTGTCCTTAGAACATGAACACTTCTCAAAGTTTTATCCCCAAATCTTAGGCCCAAGTTTTACTTTTTCCATTTGTCAAATACAAGATCATAATTTATATAATATTTCACACTGTTTGGGACAATGACAACAAACCCAAAGTAGTTCAAAAAGATGTTTCTCAGAGTCAGATCAGAAATCAGTTTATTCCATTGCTGCAAGAATAGGGTATCACCTCAACTTGTGCAATCAAGAAAAGGGAGTCAAAGTACAGCCGACGGAGGAGGATTTTTTTACACTCTGGACTGAGCAACTTCACCACACATAGGACTCCAGTTATCCCAGATTTCCTATCAGGACTGGCAATGTGTTATAGGAACCCACTCAACTTAAGAACCGTAAGTATACATTACAAAGCTTGCTGATGTAGCAAAATGGTTTGTGCAAGACTAAGCAAGGTAGAAGGGGGAGAATTTTTCTGGAACTGTAGCCCTAAACTAGGGCATTCTTCTGTGGGTAAGCTTACTAAAAATGTCTCACTTCCCCTCGAATCCACCTAATACAATTAGCAAGTTGATAAGGTCAAAATGGAAACCCTTCTTCAGACACCAATCTTAGGATTTCAGAGAAAAACGCAAATTTTTCTGACCTTTATACACAGTATAAAGAATTGCAATGTCTAATGAGATCTGTGCTGTAGGAAGAGGCCTTTCCTTATTCATTATATTCACATTTCAGCTGCAATAAGATTTCTACAGAAAAGATGAGACACAGGTGAAAGCCTTTCTGCAAATACATTTTGTATGTTTCTTTCCATTGTGAATGTCGTGATTTATAGTGACCTTTATCTTGCAAGTAAGGGCAAGTCTTAGATTCAGCACATTTTTAAGTCTTCTCTCCACTTAGTATCCTCAGATGTAAACTCAGAAATGAACTTTGGCTAAAGACCTTCCAGTGCCAAGTCCATAGGAGACTGCTTCCCAAGCAGAAAATCCTGTTTACTGACAAGCTCTGTCCTCCATCTTTATTCTTTTTCCCATGATTTCAATTTTCTAGGAATTTTCTGGAGGCAATTCAGGGCTGAAGTGAGTCTGAATGTTTTTCCACATGGATTATATAAATGAGGTTTACATCTAATATAGGCTCTCCCATGGCTAGTCAAGGACTAATATCTATTAAAAGCTTTACCAAGATCCAGACACTCAAAAACTTTTCCTCTAATGTGGACTGTATTGTTAAACAAGATTTGGCCTTTGCCTGAAAATTTCCACATTCATGAGATTTCTGTCTAATGTGGATTTTCTCATGTTTACCAAGACTGTTGTGTCATGTGAAAGCCTTTCCACAGTCATTACCTTTATAAGGTTTCTCTGCAGTGTGGATTCTCTGATGGAAAGTAAGACTGCTGTGCTGGGTGAAAGCCTTTCCACATTCATTACATTTATAAGGCTTCTCTCCAGTGTGGATTCTGAGATGGACAACAAGGTAAAAGTTGCATCTGAAAGTCTTTCCACACTGCTTACATTCATAAGGCTTCTCTCCAGTGTGGATTCTCTGATGGATAGTAAGACTGGAGCGAGAGCAGTAAGCCTTTCCACATTCATTACATTCATAAGGCTTCTCTCCAGTGTGGATTCTCTGATGGACAACAAGGTTAAAGTTGCATCTGAAAGTCTTTCCACACTGCTTACATTCATAATAAGGTTTTTCTCCAGTGTGGATTCTCTGATGGAAAGTAAGACTGGAGTGAGATAAATAAGCCTTTCCACATTCATTACATTTATAAGGCTTCTCTCCACTATGGGTTCGCTGATGGCCAGTAAGACTGGACCAATGTGAGAAAGCCTTTCCACATTCATTACATTCATAAGGCTTCTCTCCAGTGTGGATTCTCTGATGGTAAGTAAGACTGCCGGGCTGGGTGAAAGCCTTTCCACACTGCTTACATTCATAAGGTTTTTCTCCAGTGTGGATTCTCTGATGGAAAGTAAGACTGCTGTGCTGGGTGAAAGCCTTTCCACACTGCTTACATTCATAAGGTTTTTCTCCAGTGTGGATTCTCTGATGGATAGTAAGACTGGAGCGAGAGCAGTAAGCCTTTCCACATTCATTACATTCATAAGGCTTCTCTCCAGTGTGGATTCTCTGATGGACAACAAGGTTAAATTTGCATCTGAAAGTCTTTCCACACTGCTTACATTCATAAGGTTTTTCTCCAGTGTGGATTCTCTGATGGACAGTAAGACTGGAGCAATTTGAGAAAGCCTTTCCACATTCATTACATTCATAAAGCTTCTCTCCAGTGTGGATTCTCTGATGGAAAGTAAGACTGGAGCAGTGTGTGAAAGCCTTTCCACATTCATTACATTCATAAGGCTTCTCTCCAGTGTGGATTCTCTGATGTTTAGCAAGACTGGAGGAGTGTGTGAAAGCCTTTCCACATTCATTACATTCATAAGGCTTCTCTCCAGTGTGGATTCTCTGATGTTTAGCAAGACTGGAGCAGTGTGTGAAAGCCTTTCCACATTCATTACATTTATAAGGCTTCTCTCCAGTGTGGATTCTCTGATGTTCACAAAGACTGCTGTGCTGGGTGAAAGCCTTTCCACATTCATTACATTTATAAGGCTTCTCTCCAGTGTGGATTCTGTGATGTTGAGCAAGGTTCAATTTGCATGTGAAACGCTTTCCACACTGCTTACATTCATAAGGTTTTTCTCTTGTATGGATTCTCTGATGTTCATAAAGACTGCTATTCTGTGTGAAAGCCTTTCCACATTCATTACATTCATAAGGCTTCTCTCCTGTGTGGATTCTCTGATGATTAGCAAGACTGGAGGAGTATGTGAAAGCCTTTCCACATTCATTACATTCATAAGGCTTCTCTCCAGTGTGGATTCTATGATGTTTAGCAAAACTGGAACAGTGTGTGAAAGCCTTTCCACATTCATTACATTTATAAGGCTTCTCTCCAGTGTGGATTCTCTGATGTTTAGCAAGACTGGAGCAGTATGTGAAAGCCTTTCCACATTCATTACATTCATAAGGCTTTTCTCCAGTGTGGATTCTCTGATGTTTAGCAAGACTGGAGGAGTATGTGAAAGCCTTTCCACATTCATTACATTTATAAGGCTTCTCTCCAGTGTGGATTCTCTGATGTGCAGTAAGACTGGAGCAATGTGTGAAAGCCTTTCCACATTCATTACATTTATAAGGCTTCTCTCCAGTGTGGATTCTGTGATGTCGAGCAAGGTTCAATTTGCATGTGAAACGCTTTCCACACTGCTTACATTCATAAGGTTTTTCTCTTGTATGGATTCTCTGATGTTCACAAAGACTGGTATTCTGTGTGAAAGCCTTTCCACATTCATTACATTTATAAGGCTTCTCTCCTGTGTGGATTCTCTGATGCTGAGCCAAGCTGGAATAATACTGGAAATCCTTTCCACATTGATTATATATGTAACATTGTTTTTCTGCTTTAGCAACACTGGAACTCTTTCTTAAAGCTTTGGTGTGTGTATTCCATTCACAGTGTTCCTCTTCAATGTGGGTTCTTTTCTGCTTAGCAACAATAGCCCTGTATTCACAATATTGAAAAAGGTCTTTCCATGAGAGCATTTTCAGATTTGCACTCATCTCCTTCATATCAAACCATGTCTCAGCATCTGAAAGAATCAAACACACACGTGTATCAATATACCCTCTAATGCTGGCTGATGATAAAATCATTGACTTTTCACTTCTCAAGGTAAAAATTTTCAAACTGAAATGACAGATTCAATCATTTTTAAATGCTATTAGCTCAAACCAAGAATGTCATTCAATTAACACAGAATTCCACACACAATGACATTGGACCCCCACTACAAAGCTGAGACAAAGGCAACATCAAGTTTCTCATAATGTAGAAACCAGGCTATGAGCTCTGAATGGCTGAGTAACCTGATCTAAATCCCTGCAGCAGAGATTAGAACTTGGAACCTGGAAACTGAGTCTTCTCAATTCATTGCACTAGACAGATGTTCTCCATTTTACTTGCAATGCTTTCTTTCAAGTTCCATTTCAGGCCCAAGTTAGCTCTGCACCACTGGGAATGTGTTTCTTTGCCTCAGTTTTCCTGCAGAGTGAAGGTAATAATTGTACCCAATTCCCAGGTTGTTGTGAGCATGAAATGATATACCTTTAAATTTTTGGCACACACTAGGTACATAATGCTTGTTAAGTACTATCATTGTCACTATGGTTTTGATTCTCTCCACCTTAACTCTTCCTTCCTTCATATACTTCCCTTTCCCTCTCTCTTTATATACAAATGCCTGCTGAACATGATGCATTTCAATTAAAAAATGTTTGGAGTAACTAAAAAGAAGTTTCATAAACTGTTGCTTACTCTCAAACCATCTCCAAGTTTTTATGCTGGATTTAAAACTTCTTGAAAGCTTCTCTTTGTATACCCAGGGCTCAATACAATGCATAGAACAGAACAGGTGCTTAATCGATGTTTATTGTTTGATTGACATTATCCAGGGCTGATCACATATCCTAACCCCACCCCAGTGCTTGCATGCTGGTCCCTCTGAGGGGCCAAATCTGTTTCTATTTCTGTCTCTTTCCTGCTCACTCTCACCTATGGACAAATCCTATAGTGAAGATAACAAGGGCCTAGAGCTCATGATTCTATTATGGAATAACCAGGAGTCTTTCCCTCCCATATCCCTAACCTAAGGGAAGCTGTCAGTAATGTAGTCAGTGACTTGGATTTAAGTGAGGGAGGGCTGCCCAAGGTCACTGGCCTTACTTTCCCCCACACAGCCATCTATGGCCCCTGGCCAGTTATAGATCTGGCTTACTGGGAATGGCTCTGGATGCAGATGGCCAGGAGAGACTTAGGACCGCTTAAGGTAAGGTGGGGGTCTCCTGTGACTTAGTTTGCCCCCATCCAGTGGTTAAAGCTAGGGAGCAATGGAGACAAAGAATCTTCTCTCCCACCAGGGCTAAGAAAATTTTAATAAATAAAAAGGAATGAATGAGTGACTCTGGGAAGAACCTCAGGCATTCTGGGCAAAGCAGAAATAACTGTGATTTACACTCAGTCTAAGTCAATGAGAACATAAAGATCAAATGGGCTTAACAAGGGTCTATGGGAAGTCAATGATAATCAAACTGATTTTGAGTTGAGCTTTGTTGCTTAAGAAAGGAATCAGGGCAGCTAGATGGCACCCTGGATAGAGTACCTTAAAGCCAAGAGGACCCAAGTTCAAATCTGGCCTCAGAAAGGAAAAAAATGAAAGGAAGAAAAGAAAAGAAAAAAAAAAAGAAAAGAAAGGAAGGAAGGAAGGAAGGAAGGAAGGAAGGAAGGAAGGAAGGAAGGAAGGAAGGAAGGAAGGAAGGAAGGAAGGAAGGAAGGAAGGAAGGAAGGAAGGAAGGAAGGAAGGAAGGAAGAAAGAAAGAAAGAAAGAAAGAAAGAAAGAAAGAAAGAAAGAAAGAAAGAAAGAAAGAAAGAAAGAAAGAAAGAAAAGAAAAGGAAAGGAAGGAAGGAAGAAAGGGAGGAAGAAAGAAATCTATTCACAGATGGTTCAGTGGTAAAGACAGGGGGAGGGAGGATGCTTCTAAGATCATTAAAAGATAGGGATATGTAATGTTCTTGAATTGTGAGGGAACTGTCTTCTGCTCAATTATAATCCTTATCTGGGAGGAGATCTAGAAAATCTTTTCCTCTGTGTGCAGGTTTCTTGGGAGCTCTGAATCTCCTTCAACTCTTGTCCTTCCTCAAATCAGACTGGTCTCCTTTCAGCCTGCCCGGCATCAAAACTCTATCCCAGAGTCGATTCTCTCAGACCCAATGCTGCCCTTCTTTTATCCTCCCAGAGAATAGGCAGGTGAGAACTCAGTGGGGAGTGGGGAAATATTTCCACCAATGAACTTGCTCCTCTTAGAATTCCTAAGGTGTAAACTCCCTTTAAATGCCAAACCAAAGGTATGAGACAGAGAACTGTCAAGACAACCTGAATTCTCACCTTGTCACTGTCCTGACAACCTGAGTTCTCACCTTGTCACTGTCCAGACAACCTGAGTTCTCACCTTGCCACTGTCCAGACAACCTGAGTTCTCACCTTGTAATCCTAACAGGGGTATACAATATCCTAGGTGGACAGAGGGAAGGAAGGAAAGAAGGAAGGAAACCAGCAAGGAAGGAAGAAGAGAGGGGAAAGAAAGCACCGGGAAGAAGGGAGGGAAGGATGCAGGAAGGGAGTCTTCCAACTAATTGATTCCAGCTTGTGACCAGCTTGGCTCAGAGGTTGTTGCTTGTCCTATCTATCTGTGCTTAACTGTAGCCTGCATGAGGAAGTTAGTAGAGGATGAAAGGGGAGGAAAGAATAAAGTAAAAAGTGTAAAGCAGAGAACAAATGAAAAACTACAGGAAACCAAAAAGCAATGGATTGTTCTGAATATAACAACTTATGGCTTATGGAAATTTATTATTAAAGATTTTGAATCCTCCCTTATGTTCTGGTGAACAGGAAACATTTTTAAAAATTATTCTTTTCTAATTCCTTGAGTCTCTTTCTCGGCTCTTATTGATGAGGCTAGTGTTTCTAGTACTATATTGAAAAGTAATGGGCATACATTCATTTTTCAGTTACTAGCTACTACAAAAAGGGCTGCCACAAACATTTTGGCACACACAGGTCCCTTTCCCTTCTTTACTATTTCCTTGGGATATAAGCCCAGTAGTAGTGCTGCTGGGTCAAAGGGTATGCACAGTTTGATAACTTTTTCTGCATAATTCCAGATTGCTCTCCAGAATGGTTGGAGTCTTTCACAACTCCACCAACAATGCATTAGTGTACCAGTTTTCCCACATCCCCTCCAACATTCATCATTATTTGTTCCTGTCATCTTAGCCAATCTGACAGGCGTGAAGTGGTAACTCAGAGTTCTCTTAATTTGCACTTCTGTGATCAACAGTGATTTGGAATACTCTTTCATATGAGTGGAAATAGTTTCAATTTCATTATCTGAGAATTGTCTGTTCATATCCTTTGACCATTTATCAATTGGAGAATGGCTTGATTTCTTATAAATTAGAGTCAATTATATATTTTGGAAATTGTTAGAATCCTTACTAGGTGTGAAGTCGGCACTTAAAAATTCTCTAGTTCAAGACAATTCTCAGATGATGAAATTGAAATTGTATCCATTCATATGAAAGAGTGTTCCAAATCACTACTGACCAGACAAATGCAAATTTAAACAACTCTGAGATACCACTACACACCTGTCAGATTGGCTAAGATGACAGGAACAAATAATGATGAATGTTGGAAGGGATGTGGGAAAACTGGGACACGAATACATTGCTGGTGGAGTTGTGAAAGAATCCAGCCATTCTGGAGAGCAATTTGGAACTATGCGCAAAAAATTATCAATCTGTGCATACCCTTTGATCCAGCATTGCTACTATTGGGGTTATATCCCAAAGCAATACTGAGGAGGGGAAAGGGACCTGTATGTGCCAAAATGTTTGTGGCAGCTCTTTTTCTAGTGGCTAGAAACTGGAAGATGAATGGATGCCCATCAATTGGAGAATGGTTGGGTAAATTATGGTATATGAAGGTTATGGAATATTATTGCTCTGTAAGAAATGACAGGCAGGAGGAATACAGAGAGGCTTGGAGAGACTTACATCAACTGATGCTGAGTGAAATGAATAGAACCAGAAGATTGCTGTACACTTCAATGCTGTATGAAGATGGATTCTGATGGAAGTGGATATCTTCAACATAAAGAAGATCCAACTCACTTCCAGTTGATCAATGATGGACAGAAACAACTACACCCAGAGAAGGAACACTGGGAAGTGAATGTAAATTGTTAGCACTAATATCTGTCTGCCCAGGTTACATGTACCTTCGGAATCTAATGCTTATTGTGCAACAAGAAAATGGTATTTACACAAATATATTGTATCTAGGTTATATTGTAACACATGTAAAATATATGGGATTGCTGTCATCTAGGGGAGGGAGTAGAGGGAGGGAGGTATGGAACATATATACATATATATTGTCAAAAAAATTATAAATAAAATTTAAAATAAATTATTCTTTTCTGTATTTTTCTATTTTGTTTTTAGTTTTAAATAAATATCAAAAGAGTAAAAATAAATGCTTTTTGGCTTAAGGAAGGTCTAAGAAAAGTCATATTAGCCCAAGTTCTCTTTCTTTGGTTGGAGATAGTTGGAGGGCCCCAAATTTCCAATAAAGACTTCCGCTAGATTCATTGATTCTTCATTGGAAGGGAACTGAAAAGCCATGGAGTCCAACCCCTTCATATTATAGATAAAGAGACTGAGGTTCAGAGGTTCAGTGAGATGTTCAGTTTCTCACTACCACAAGAGTCTGAAAATGGATTTTAAGCCAGTTTTTCCACCCCCATGCCCATCACTTGAAGAAGCCTCCTGGGATAGCAGCCTGCACTCCAGCTTGCAACTCACTCACCAGGACAGGAGTTCCTCAGGCCTCCTCTCTCCACATGGGAAAAGAAATCTTCTCTGGGAACTGGAAGTCCTGGGAGGGAGGAAGATAGTGAGTTTGAGCCTTGAAACTTGTCATTTATTCCTCACTGGAACAGGGCTGGGGTGTGAGGCCCACTGGGTGGTTCCAAGGAAAACTCAAAGATGGTTTTCAGGGCGCTTATTGCCAGGGAAAGGGGGCAGAGGGGAAAAGAGGCCATGGAAGCAGCCTGGAAGCAGAAGATCCTGATTTTGCTGCCTCCTTCACAGCAGGGTGGACACGTCCCACAACCTCCATTTTCTAGACATGAGAAGCAGCTGGTAGCACAGAGAAGGGAGCACCAGGCCTGCAGTCAGGAAGCCTCTAGTTCAAATTTGGATTTAGACACATCCTGGCTGTGCCACTCTGGGCAAGTAATTTCATCTGTTTGCTTCAGCCTCCAGACCTGAAATTGGGGATAAAGATGGAAGCCAAAACAAAGGGTTTTGATAGAGATCCAAGGGCAATAATGCACATATAGGGAACTCTTAGCACAAGGCCTGGATCCCAGCATATGTATGAAAAGAGCCCCTCCCTTCTCTTTCTCTCCCAGTATCTGTGCAGGCCTTTAGGGGGTGTAGATAGGAGGAACAAAGGCCCACTTGCCATGCTGGAAATTTATGAGTTACACCAGGGGCATTGAGGTAAAAATTTATTTTTTTACCCAAAAGATCATTGCAAACATAAAGGGGTTTCCCCTAGGATAGGGGTTCCTTCTCCTATCTCATGTTCAGTGAAAAGGGGCAGGACCAGTTTTCAGAAGGTTCACAGATACAACTGCAGGGTTGCTATTCTAAAATGTAAAGACCACTCATGGAAGATTAGGAGGACCCAGTTTCTTAGGGACAAGAGGCAGCCCTTGGGCCTTTCTAAAAACTGATAAAAGCCTGAAACTCTGCACCCCAAGGAGGGGATGGTGACACCCCTGTTGATGCTATTCCCAGAGTTCCAAGGGAAGTGCTCCTTACCCAGGGAGAGCAAGTTCTCGGCATTCTCCAGCATGACCTCCTTGTGCAGCTCTTTCTGATCTGGGTCCAACAGACCCCACTCCTCCGGGCTGAAGTCGACAGCCACATCCTTGAAGGTCACCAACTCCTAAAGCACCAACACACAGAGGATATCAGTGGAAGCAAGCTTGATAACTGACGTGATCCAATGCTCCTCAATTTACCGAAGGGACCTGAAGCATGGAGGAGGGATTTGCCCAAAGGTGACAGCCTTTTAGGGTTCAGAACCAGCACTGAAATCAAAGTTCCCCCAAAGACCAGTGGAATATAGAGAAACACATTTAATGTTTTCAACTGAAATAAAATTGAGAAATATCTTACTAGGGAATGGTACTACTGCCTGTGCAATGGGGAAAGTTATGGGTTCTATCAGAGAGAGATAAGGACTTTTGGAGATGAAATCAGACAGTGCTATGTTAAGAAAATGGAATGAAGTGCTTGTGTGAAGCTAGCTAGTATTATGCATTGTAGAGCTGAAACATTTCCATGATGGCTGAAGAGAAAAAAAGATCCTGTGAATTTTCCAAATGTCAGAAATTAAGTTTTATCCAGATGAAAACACTATCCTTCCTCCCAATAATGTGTACTTTTCCAAATGCAAGTACAGATAGTTTGCAACATTCATTTTTGTAAGATTTTGCCTTCCAAATTTCAAAATCACACACTTCTTAATGGATCTCGCCCAGTGGTTATCAACTTACAAAAGCAAATTGAAGGAGAGAGAAGGGATTTACCCAAAGGTCACATCCTGGATGAGAACACTTGGAAGCACAGCCATGCAAAGGCCTCCCACCTAACACTGTACACAGCTGGTGAGGACACAGCTGCTGACATGTTGTCTTCCATGTTAGAACTGAAACTTCTTGAGGGCAGGGACTGATTTTTCCTCCTTTGCATCTCCTCTATATTCCCACAGAGCCTCTTCCCTTTCTAAATGCCTGTTGCTTTGACCCAAGCAATGGTAAAGGGAGAGTAAGGCTAAGTATGAGCTGAGTGTGATGGAGTGATTCCAGAAGTGCCTAACTGCAGCTGAGGGGTCTTGTCAGGGACTTTCCTTCTGGGAATTGCCATGTATGCCATGTCAGCTGGTAGGGTGGGCCCAGGAGGTACAAGGGGCTTGGGCTCTGAGGCAGGAGGTTGTGTCTTACAGGTGTTTCCTTGAGAAGGCGAGGATCTTTTCTGAGGAGGCAGCCACTAGCTGCAAGTGTCTCCCTTCTGTGGATTCACATGAGCAGTGCTGAGTGGGCTACACAAGGGGTATTCCCAGAGGAGAGTAAATGTAAATAACCAGCTTGGAGCCCAAAGGAAGAAGGATGCAGAGAGAAGTAGAGAGAAGCAGAGATATAGGGAGATTCAGATATGCAGAAAAAGAGAAGCAGAGACATCCATTGCTCTTGCTTCCTGCTAACCCCTGCTGAGATTACCAATAAAGAAACATTGGCTGGTCTCCATGTCTATTGGGGGAAGATGGGTATGTATGGCCTGGCAGTCAGTAGCCTCGGTGGGAGGGAACAAGAGATAAAAGAAAATGAAATGGAATAAAAGAAAACCCACCAGGAAGAAAAGAAACTTTGGACAATGCCTGATCCATTTGTAACCTTCATTATGTAGGTTTGTTTTATCAAATCTACTCTTCTGTTCTGCTGGTTCCCTGAATTTTTTTTTCCCTTCTCTTATTTTGTATTTAAAGTTAAAAACTAATTATACTAGAGGCCGTTAGATAGGACAATGGATAGAGCAATGGCCCTGAAGTCAGGAGAACCTGAGTTCAAATCCTACCTCAGACCTTTAATAATTACTAGCGGTGTAACCCTGGTAAAGGCATTTGACTCCAAATTCTTTGCCCCAAAAAAAAAAAAAAAATTACAAGAATAACCACAAAAATGGTAAAGAGAAGGGATTCAGAGAAATTTGGGAAGGTCTGTATGGTCTGAGGCAGCAGGGGGATAATTTCTGGTCAGCTCCCAACCAGGGAAAGGGCAAGAGCTAGGGAAGCTTCCAGGGTTCTGCTCCAGACAATACTTAGGGTCAAGGGTTTGAGGAAACTTGGTGACTACAGGAGGAAACTTGGTCACAGGACACAGAGTGGCTAGAAGGGGTGTGTGTGTGTGTGTGTGTACCCACAGGACAGACACTAATGAGTGAAGTGGTCATCCTTTTCAGTGACCTATATTGAGGGAAAATTTGAACAAACTTGTCAGGGTAGCAACTAAGAGAAGGGAGTTAGTTCATTCCTGTCCTGTCCTGCCAAAGGGACAGTGAATCAGTCCAAAACACAGCAGAGAGGAGGGCAGTGTTGTTATTACTGCATTCATTTTCTTAACTCTTTTTGTAAAGTAAGGATCCAATGATAAGAGAGATGACCAGCCTTATAGACCATCCTCCAGATCTATGAAAAAGACTTCTTGGGCTGATATTGCCCTTATGTGTGGGCAGAATACACTCACCTGGGGTGGGGGTCTGCAGCTCTTAGGGGACATTTCCTCTGGCTCCAGGCTCCCTGCTTGGGCCAGGCCTTGGTCCTCTGCAGGCTGTTGGGAGGGGATGAGTATAAATGAACAGATGTCCTTCCCTTCTTTTCCTGGACAGGGGGCTAGCCTACAGGAAATTACATAGGATGAGGTTCCATGGAAGTTACTAAGCCCCTAGCCCTGCCCTAGGGCACAGACCCCAACCAACAGAGAGGCAACACCCATTGAGTGATTAAAGTTGGGGAAGAAATGAAAGAAATGAAGCCAAGAATCTTTTCTTTTACCCAGTCAAAAACAACAAGTCTGGGAGGGAAAAGTCCCCAGGACTATTGGCCATGGGGCAGTCAGGAGTTTATATAGAAGGGACAGGGAATAAGAAAACTGGGGTGGAATGGTGTAAACTTGAAGATGAGCTTACCTTCTCTTACTCCTACTCTTAAGAGTCCCTTCCTCTCCCCCACCTTCCTACAGACCCAAGAGGGAGGAGGGATTTAAGGCCCCAGATGGGATGAGAGTGTGTAGAATCTCAATGTCTCCTGAGTCAGAAATATCCTTGCCTGTAATACTTGGTCCTCCCAGCATCTCTTCTCCCCAACAGACATATTACCTAGACAATAAACTGACTGACAGATAAAATAAGGAGGTAAGGGCTCTCTGGGAAGCAATTTAGTTTGGGATTCAGCGACCAGGACCACCATGTCGGGGGAAGGGGCAGGGAGCTGGGAAGCCTGGGTAAAAAAGAAGAAATTTAAGTGTCCAGAAGTGATTTAGGTGGGTAGTTGAACCAGGAAAAACAGGATGGCTGAGTCCTGAAATTAAGCAGAAGATGGGGGGAGGTTCCCAAGACTCTTGGGTAGATTGTAGGCTTAGAATCCTGAAAGGGAATATGCAAACAGTGAGCCACATGCCGGGGAAGGAGCCCAAGATGTGCGGGTCCAGAGAAGTTGGCACAGGAAACAGCTTCAGTTCTTGCAACCAAGGAGAGCTCCTGGAGGCAGAAAGGCAGAACCTGTGGAACCTCCTAAGAAATCATGTCTGAAGCCACACAGAAAACAGGAGCTGGAGGCAGAGTTAGGACATCCGGGTCCAGGACGGGGGCTGAAAGTGGGACTTCTGGGTTACTATGGGGAAAGCCTGCCTTTGGGCAAATATAACTCTATGATAAGTTTGAGGAAGACGGCAACATTAGATATTTGTGAAGTGTTTGGGAACCTGACAAATAAGTAGGAGCCAAGAATTCGTTAAGTAGCCAGACCTGGAAGGAAATTTTTCTGACAGATGAGGAGGACACTCCAAGGGTGAGGTGATAAAGATCTACACAAAGAAGGTTGAAACAGAAAAGATGGATGGCAGAGATGTCGCAGGGTTGACATGAAGTAAGTGGGAATAAGAAATACAATACATGGAGGACATCTGGGTTGTGAGCCTGAGGGAAGGAGAGGGTAGTGGGGCCCTTATCAGGAAGAAGGAAGAGACAAAGACAAGAAAATGAGTTCAGTCTTAAAGGGTAATCATAAGACATCTCAAATTAGAGAACTAGTTTGGTATGTGAAAAAGACATTTGGAACAGAGGAGATTGAGGTTATCAACCTCAATCACACAAAAACATAAAATATTTCCTTCTGATATCTTACATAGCATGTATTTCTGTACTTTTTAATACTACAGATGAAAGATTTTAAGAAATAAAATCATATATCAACTAGTGACATGAAGTGTGGCATTAAATGGATCCCTTTTAGATATTCATAATTTTGCCATAGATTAGATATCAGAGAACATAAAAGTATCATGTAGTTTACATTTTAAATATCTCTAAAGTCTTATTTCTCTTTACTGATCATCTTAACCTGTGATATTAATATCTATTCAGTGCTATAAATGACATGAATTACCTTATGTCAACAAAGACAAAATATAATCCAAATAAGATTTACTGACCTCATTTTTATATCAAATAGTACTTTATTTCCCAATTATATGTAAATACAATTTTTAACATTTTTTTCCGTTTCATATTCTCTCCCTCCCCTTTTTACTTCCTTTCACCTTAAGATGATAACCAAGTTACAAAGGTTTTATAGGTGCAATAATGTAAAACATATTTCCTCAAGAATTTTCACCTCATGGAAACTGAGTAAAGAAAGAATGAAGGAACCTGGACTATTTCCCAGTTCACTGTTGACTGATAATCTTGTTAGTAGAAACCAAAATTCAGACCCACTCCTCAGTTGTTTGCTCACTGAAGTGGTTTGTGATAATCAAAACCCAGGGACCACCCTTCAATTCACTGCTGACTAATGATCTGGTCAGCAAAAACCAGTACCAGAGACTACTCCGTAGCCCTTCCCCTAGGCTATAAAATAGGCTATCCATGTTTGAAAGTTGGATCATTTTATCTCCTTGCTTCTGTTTCTCTGTAGAATTTCCTTGGAGTTTCAGCCAGCTTTGTAATGGTGTTACTATTGCAATAAAGCTTTCCCCTGGGCTAGGAGATGGGGTCAAGGCTGTAAATTCTGTTGAGATACTTTGTGACACCAGTCTGAGCCCCCCAATATTTGGGGTCTCTCACCTGGGATGCCAGAGAAGGCAGAAGTGCTATAGGGTAGCTTTTGACAAAGATGGGCCAGTCCTCTTTCATGTCATTTTGTCTTGGCCTATGTCTCTGTGTAGAATGTCTGACACGTTTCTTCTGTGAATTATTTTAAAACTGCGACCAAAAAAATATTCCTGAAACACCTCAGTTATGAGGATTGTTAGCAAGATTAATATAGCTCAAGTCTCTGTTTGCTCAACTCTTCTCATCTCAGAATTGGAGGGAAGTTAAAATTCAGCCTCACCTGCAGGAATAGGGGAAGGAAAACTGTGGGGACCACACAGAATCTTGCCCAGAAATCCCAAGCCAGCTTGTGGGAATGGGGATGGGGTGGGGTCAGGCTTTATGGTCAGCATTCCATGAGCTCTAGCCCCTGAAACTATTTATGTCTCCTTAACCTTTCATTGTATTTCTAGATCATCACTGTTGACATATTTACCACCATATGGGCATCATCTTTTCTTTATAGATCTTTTTGTGCCCTGAGGCAATTGTGGTTAAATGACTTGCCTGAGGTCACACAGCTAAGAAATGTTAAGTGTAGGAGACCAGATTTAAACTGAGGTCCTCCTACTTCGGGGCTGGTCCTCTGTCCACTGCACCACCTAGCTAGCCCCTCTAGATCTTCACAGTAACAAAAATCCATTGGGAAATTTCATGTTACATATATGGGTCATAAGACTTTCGAGTTTATAGATCTACTGACTGGCATTGGGTTAGAAGAAATACAGTAAAGTTTAGGGGCCAATCTCCAAAAGGTATTACAGAACTTTGATCTTTTCACTTGCAGGCCATGTGAATCTTTTGTCAAGGGTGTTTCTTTTACAGAATATCGGGTTCTACTTTCCAATGCATTGTGCTGCCCTCCTCTGTATTAATCGTCTATCACCTCATGTACATTTTATTATGAAAATTCTAATTTTCTCAATGATATCCTTTGATACTCCTCATTGTTCCTACCCCTCCTTATCTTTAGACAAAAATTGAGTGGGAAAAGGAAATGGGATCAACAGGCAGTAACTGACCACTGACGTGGCCTGAATCCCACTCCTTCAGCCCACCTAAACTTCCATTCATTCCACTCCCAGATGACTGGCTAGAACTTTAGCTGAAAAGTCTCTGATCCACTTATCTCCCTTATTTCAAGCTTCCATTATGGTACTAAGTTATTTCCCACCACTCAAGAGGGACAATGGACAGAGCATACTGCCCAGAGTCAGGAAGACTTGAGTTGAAAACCACTCAGACATTTTTCACCTTGGTGACACTAGGCAAGTCACTGTCCCTCTGTTTTCTTCTGTTACTTTTCCATACACTTAGAATACTAATAGTACCTCCTACTTGCCATGGTTGTTGTAAAGAAGAAATATTATTTGTGTATCACTTGGACAATAAGTGATATTAGATGAAGGTTAGCTATTAATGCTGTGATTTAGAGGGAGAAAACTTTGGAATACAGGGTTTGTCAATGGTGAATGTTGAAAACGATCTTTGTATGTATTTACAAAAATAAAAAATATTACCAGTAAAAAAAATTCTGGATTGATTTTTGACCTAAGTTACCTAATATAGGAGAGAAAATTAGAAATAAAAGAAAGTCCCACTTTCTCTTCATAAAACTAAAACAGCTTTTATAAGAAAATCAACCAGAAGGAACTTGGGGAGAAAATCAGAAGGTAGATGAGCAAAACTACAAAACACTTTCCACACAAATAAAGTCAGATCTAACCAATTGGAAAAATATTAAATGCTCTTGGATTGGGCAAGCAAATATAATACAGATCACAATAATACCTAATCTATTTATTTAGTGCTATACCAATCAGACTCCCAAAAAACTATTTTAATGACCTAGAAAAAATAACAACAAAGTTCATATGGAAAAACAAAAGGTCAAGAATTTCAAGGTAATTAATTAAAAACAAAAACAAAAACAAAAAATCAAATGGAGGTCGCCTAGCTGAAGCAGATCTAAAATTATATTATGAAGCAGAGGTTAATAAAACCATATGAATTGGCTAAGAAATAGACTAGGTGATCAGTGGAATAAGTTAGGTTCAAAGGAAAAAGCAGATAATACCTTCAATAATGTAGTGTGTGAAGAACCCAAAGACTCCAGCTTTTAGGATAAGAACTCACTGTTTGACAAAAATTGCTGGGAAAATTGGAAATTAATGGGGCAGAAACTTGACATTGACTCATACTTAACACCATGCACCAAGATCAGGTCAAAATGGGTTCATGACCTAGGCCTAAAGAATAAGATTATGAATAAATTAGAAGAGCATAGGATAGTTTACCTCTCAGACCTGTGGAATAGGAAGGAATTTATAACCAAAGAAGAATTAGAGGTCATTATGGATCACAAAATCGAAAAATTTGATTATATCAAATTAAAAAGGTTTTGTACAAACAAAACTAATGCAGACAAGATTAGAAGGGAAGTCATAAACTGGGAAAACAATTTTACAATTAAGGTTCTGATAAAGACCTCATTTCCAAAATATATAGAGAATGGACTCGAATTTATAAGAAATCAAACCATTCTCTAATTGATAAATGATCAAACCATATGAACAGACCATTATCAGATGAAGAAATTGAAACTATTTGTAGCCATATGAAAAGATGATCCAAGTCATTGTTTATCAGAGAAATGTAAATTAATGCAACTCTGAGATACCACTACTTACTTGTCAGATTGGCTAGAATAACAGGGAAAGATAATGCAGAATGTTGTAGGGGATGTGAGAAAATTGGGACACTGATACATTGTGGGTGGAATTGTGAATACATCCAGCTATTCTGGAGAGCAATTTGCAACTATGCTCAAAGAATTCTCATACTGTGCATACCCTTTGATCCAGCAATATTACTACTGAGCTTATATCCCAAATAGACTTTAAAGAATGGAAAGGGACCTATATGTGTAAGAAGGTTTGTGGCAGTCCTCTTTGTAGTGGCCAGAAACTGGAAACTGAGTAATGCCCATCAATTGGAGAATGGCTGAATAAATTGTGGTATATGAATATTATTATTCTGTAAGAAATGATCAACAGGATGATTTCAGAAAGGCCTGGAGAGACTTACATGAACTGCTGCTGAGTGAATGAGCAGAACCAGGAGATCATTATATACTTCAACAATAATACTATATGATGATCAATTTCTGATGGATGAGGCGCTTTTCAACAATGAGATGAACCAAACTAGTTCCAATAGAGCAGTAATGAGGTGAACCAGCTACACCCAGTGAAAGAATTCTGGGAGTTGACTATGAACCACAACATAGAATTCCCAATCCCTCTGTTTTTGTCTGCCTACATTTTTGATTTCTTTCACAGGCTAATTGTACACTGTTGCAAAGTCCGATTCTTTTTGTACAGCAAAATAACTGTTTGGACATGTATACATATATTGTATTTAACTTATACTTTAATATATTTAACATGTACTGGTCAACATGACATCTGGAGGAAAGGGGGGGGGAAGGAGAGGAAAAGGTGAAACAAAAGGTTTTGCAATTGTCAATGCTAGAAAATTACCTATGCATAAAATTTTTGCAAAAATTAATTAAATTAATTAATAATAAAAAACAAAATTCAGTTCTGCACTCATATATTGTATCTAGGATATATTACAACATGTTCAACATGTATAAGACTGCCTGCCATGTAGGGGAAAGGATGAAGGAAAGAAGGGGAAAATCGGAACACAAGTGAGTGCAAGGGATAATGTTGTAAAAAATTACCCATGCATTTGTACTGTCAAAAAAAATGTTATAATTATAAAATAAAAACAATAAAAGAAAAAAGAAAAACTGGAGAACAGAAAAAGGAGAGACAATATAAGAATTGTGTGATTACCTAAAAGCTATAATTTTTAAAAGAATCTGGATACAAAATTTCAAGAAATTAAGAAAATGGCTCTGAAGCTCTAGAACAAGCAGGTAAAAAGGGAAAGAAAAAAATGGACTGTTCAACAACTGAAAGAGATCAGAGGAAAACTTATAAGAATATCCTAGAAAGGTTTAAAAATTCCCAGATTAAGGAGAAAATATTACAATCTAACCAGAAAATAAGACAATAAAATACTGTAGAAATAGTCAAGATTTCACAAAACTGAGCAGTTTCTACTCTAAAAGACCATAGGTTTGGTTACATTAAATCTCATAGAGGGGGCAGTTAGGTGGCACAGTGGATAGAACACCAGCCCTGAATTCGGGAGGACCTGAGTTCAAATCTGGTCTCAGACACTTGGCACTTCCTGGCTGTGTGAACCTGGGCAAGTCACTTAACCCCAGCCTCAGGGGGGAAAAAAAATCTCATAGAACAAAAAAACTGCAGTTGCATCCAGAATAATTTACCCAGAAAGTTGAATATAACTGGAATGAAGGGGGCAAAATGGACTTTTGATAAACTGAAAAGCTTTCAAGTATTTGTAACAAAAAGAGCAGAACTCAATGGAAAATTTAATATAAAAGATCCAGAAAAAAGAAAAAACATTAAAGACTAATTTTCGTTAAGACCACGTATTTACTTATAAATGTGAAAATGTTATCAATATAACTGTCGGTAAAAGGGTAGGAAAAGGTGAAAGGGAACAATTATAAAAATTGGGCAAGAGGAAGAACTAATACTGAGAAAGCAGGTGGGGAGGAGGTTGGAGAGCTGGTAATATTGTAACTTTACTCTCTGAATTTACCAGGAAACAATGTATACATTCAGAAGGATATAGAAGCCTTTTAAATATACAGAGGTGAGGAAACTAGGAGATGGGATGGGGGAGGAACTTTTAGCTGGATGGGATGGGGAGAGTGGCAAGAGAAGATCAAGTGACAGGGCAAAATCAAGGTTGAGAAAGACAATGGTGAGTAAATATAAGATGGAAAGACAATCAGTTGTATGGATTGGATATTTAAAGTGGTTCTTTGTAATAGCAAACACCTGGAAATTGCAGTGATTCCCCCTTTAGTCCATATTTATTTCAAATTAAATTAAATTTAAAATTCCATTATTAGAAATTAGAGACACTTGGTCTTGAAGTACTAAGAATACTGAGACTAGACTCAAGAAAGGTTGATTTCAAATCCATCCTCATACTCTTACTAGCTGTGTGTCCCAGGACACATTATGTCATAGATGTGTGCCTCCGTTTCCCCAATTATTAATAGGGAAAATGATAAGACCAAAGTCACAGGTATGTTGTGGGGTTCAATGAGAAAATATTTATATACTTAGCAGAGTGCCTGCCACATAGTAAGTAT